>NC_090232.1:30997854-31357854 GCF_024489055.1 Chanodichthys erythropterus | reverse complement strand
GACTCAGATGAACTGGTATAACTAATAATTACTGTTAATAAACACTAATTATAAGCATATATTTCACAAATTTATAAAATCATTAAACAAATGAATATATGACTGAAAATGTCCATGTTTTTTATACATTTTGTTTCAAGATCTCTAGCGAAAGCCATTCTGTGGAAAGTCTGGTAAGTTGGTTTGCATTGCTCTAAAGCCTATTCATTGCAGAGAAATTGATTCCCTGTTTTATACTGTCCTCTGTCTTCTTATCCATGCATATCCAGATTGGAAAAAGCGAGACTTCACTGACATCAGATAACACTCAAAGCAGTAAAGAGAACGTTCGCAGGGTAAGGAACATTGAATGTTATATGTATCATACAAAATGTGTGGTTACACTAGAATAATGACCATCATGATACACTCATGCAGGGCTGGATCTACACCCTCAAATGGGTCCAATTGAACAACGGTGACAAAGCGCAAGCGACCAGCCAGCCAGACAAGAATTACATCAAATCCACCAGTGATACATCAAAAAAAAATGAAAGCAGTGAATCGAGTGAAAGCCAGGAAACGGTTGCTCTGAACACAAAGAAAGAGGATAACGGTGCCGACACGAGTGAAAGCACTGAACACAGTGTTGAAGGTACTGAGTATACAAGCAACAGCAGCAGCAGCAGCAGCAGTAGCAGTGAAAGCACCGAGTCCAAAAACAGTGTAGAGGATAGCGAAAGTCGCTCAACTGAGTGCCTTCCCGGGGCTGACAGCCAAGAATGCGACAGCGAGGAAGACTTTCCTCAGGATATCGGTGATGATGGTGCAACCGACCCTTTTAATGGCTTCCTAATGCCTGATGTCAATGAGCCCTAGCAGCAGTTTAAGACAATCTTATGACTCAATGCTCTGATATCTGCAAGTGGAAATCCCAGGAACATATTAAAATGGGAATGTTCTATTAAGGAAAATATTTAAAGGAGGGTATGTGAGGAAATTTATATGATATTAATATAAACCATTAAATAACTTATGTATTATGGTACCTCAGTCTACATCATCCTTAAGTTAAAATTAAAAAATATATTGATTTGTATTATTTTGTTTTTATACTTTACCCTATTGTTAACACTTTACAATAAAGTATCATTTGTTAACATTAGTTAATGCATTAACTAACATAAACTATAAATGAGCACTATATTATTAACCTTTATTAATGTTAATTAACAAAATGTTCATTGACAGTGCATTAAATGCTGTAAAAGTATTGTTTGTTGTTAGTTCATGTTAACTACTGTAGTTAACTAATGTTAACAAATGAAACCTTATTGTAAAGTGTTACTGAATTGTGTGCATTATTGTTTTTTTTTGTTTTTTAAATATATATATATTTATAGATTTTGTAGTCATTTATTTTTACTGTTGGTATTAACCATTTTCAAATAAATAAAGTAAAGAAAAAGAAAGCTGTGGTTTGCATGAGTGCTGTTTTTCCCCAGGAATATTTCACAAAAAAAAAAAAAAAAAAAAATATTGCAAACGCAAGCACCTCCGCATTCCTAAAATGAAAGGTTTTTCCTAATGCAATCCGAGAGCAATTACAAACTTCATTGCCTATAATTTCACAGATTTAGTTCATATCTTTTTAAAAGCATGCCTATACAATGCAAAGGTGTATAGAGAGCTGAAATGACTGTTGTGTAACATCAAGAGCAGTGAGGAATATTGCAACAATTATATGTGTGATTGATTTATATTTACAAGTAATATATCATGTCTGTCAAACACATGTCATTGCTGTTTTGATACCACAAGATGGTGGCAAACTTTAAAGAACAGAGGTGGGGTTTCCCTAGGCAGAACACCATGAACTCACACAAACATTACACACTAAGCGGGACTTTCTGCTGTTTCATGTGTGCTGCTTTTGGCAGAGGGATAAAGATTCCTTACTCTAAGAATGAGGGTTTAGACATTGTAAGTTTGTTAATTACTGTATAATTAAAATTGCTGTTTTATGGTTCAATCTTCAGATAACAGACTAAGCACCTTTGGCTTTCATTGTCTAGACAATTGGCATAATGTGATCCAAGATAATAGTAGGCATTATCCATTATGACAAGGAGGGATGGTCTAAGATGAAACCTTTAAATAATGTTTTTTTTTTTTTTTTTTTTTTTTAGAGTACAGTGCATTATGTGTTAAAAAAAAAATCCCAAAAATTTGGAGTAAGAATTTTGAAAGAAAACCCAAGGCAATATACAATTATCAGATGCGCTTTCCCCCAAAGTTTACAGTTAGAATACAGTTAAAAATAATTCTACATGGACATATAGCAGGAAAGAGAATGAGAGTCAGTTGAAACTGTCAGTTTGTCCAATCAGCTAAAATTTACAATGTCGTCACTCATTTTGCATGTTCTCAATAAGCGCATTGTGCATGCTGAATATCAGCACTCATTTTACACCACTACACAACTTTTGGGGTAAGAATGTAATATGTGCATTTTGTACATTTAAAAATATTTTTACAGTGTAGGCCAGGTGCCCTGTTGTGAATTCAGATCTAACACTGACTCAACAAACTTGTCTGTAATAATCAAATGCTCCTGAAGATCTTAATTAGCTCAGTTGTGTTTGATCAGGGTTTGGGCTGACCTTTGCAGGAGGGTATCTCCAGGAACAGGAACCCCTGGTGCAGGCCAATGTTCCTGAAATGTACTTAAAACATGAACATTCTGTCACCATTTACTCACCCTCAGGTCATTCCAAACTTGTAGTAATAACTTTCTTTTATATGTTGTAGCATAGAAGATATTTTGAAGAATGTTGATAACCAAATGGTTTTGGCTTCCCATTGACTTCCATTGTAAGGTCAAAAAAAAAAGGGAGAGTTAATGGTATAACTGAAACTGTATGGTTACCAACATCCTTCTTTTTTTGTTCTGCAGAAGACAGGTTTGGATTGGAACGACATGAGAGTGAGCCTATCACAGAGCCTTCGTTTTTGGGTGGACTATCCCTTTAAAAATGTGAAAAATGTTTTACTTTCCCCTACTCTCTGATTCATGCCGCCTTCTTCGGTATAGAAGCTTCACTAAGTCTTCACATGTCTTCAGTTATCTTGAAAGCCTTGCCAGGCAGCTCCCTTCACACGCTCTGCGTGGACAGTACATTAACACGCACGCTTTAGTCATATAAAGTGCTTAAGTCCACTTACAACCCATTTTTACACTTTCCGTTAGCGACACGACAAACTAAAACGTTTCTATAATCAAGGAAGCTGTCTACACTGGTTTGGCGTCGCGTCACTGGCAGCATACATACAGGAAGGGTAGCGCGCATTTTTCGTGCACACGCACCAGGCGGCGTCAAGCTGAACTGCTATCTCCCAAAACCTGATATCACACTGAGGAGAGAGGCAACTGTCTCTAAAAAGTGTAAAACCACAGTTAAATCAGACACAACTCCTCAGTTAACCTCTTTTAATGCCAAAATAGGGGCTGCTACCCAACTATTTTTCGACGTTTTATGTGAAGTACGAGAAAAAATATACCAATTTGAGATGGGGGAAGTCCCCGCAAGGAAATCCCCTCTTCATAAGATAATTTCGAAATTGAGTGAGGTTCTCACAGGCTGAACCTTTCTGCTTTTGGTCTACAGCAGACGCATGTAAGCCTATGACACTCAAACCTGTACAGTCTATGGGAAATTCGTACTTTATTTACTCGTTTTAATGCGCGAGCCGATTGTTCAGTATGGATGAGATGAAGAGGGAGAACGAGGCGCTGAGGGCGAAGTTGCGCAGCTGCTCTACACTCAACACATTTTACCACGAAACACAACAAGAAATTGCTCGTTTAAATCACTTGGTTACATCCAAAGACGGAATTATCGGTGATTTAAAGGCAAGACTGGGGAAGTATGAGAAAACCGTGGTCATTGAGGGAGAAGATCCTTATATTGTAGGGCCGTCGAAATCTCTAATCGAGAGTTTGTGTAAGGAAATTTGCAAATTAAAGCAAAAACTCAAGGAATCAGAGGGGGACACCGCCCAGATATTGGAAACCAGTAAAACAGTAAGTTATAACACGTTTCTTCTTACTTGTGTTTTTCCTATGCAATCATTTACATCATGTCATATTGTTTTTTTGTTTGTTTGTTTTTTCTTCATACCAACAACAAGCCCTAAAGCACTGTAGTATATATTCTTGAATTCCTTACTTAAAAACATAATAATAATGAATAATAAAAATAATAATAAAAAAAAAACCAAAACAACAACAGTTGGTCTCCCAAAGTGATTATTTGAAAAGTGCCCAAAATCCTCTAAAACAGACTAGCCGACCAGCAAATCAGTTTTTCGTGGTTTAAGATGTTTTTTTTTTTTTACCATTTGTTCATCATTGAAAGTATTTGGATACTTCACAGTATGTGTCGGCTATGGTGAAACAAGTGTATTTGTTGTTCACATTCACCTGAACTGTCAGAAAACGGGCATGAAAGAGTCTCCTGTTTACTTGTTCCAGGAGATTCAGCGATTGCAAGAAAAAGTGAAGGAGAAGGATCAAGAGCTGAAGGCCATCAGGGAAAGGCCCGAGCAGGAGAAAGAAAGGGAGATCCAGCAACTGCGCTCCACCTTGGCCGAAAGGGATCGGACACAGGCCACCAGGGCCGTCCTTTGCAACTCTCTTGCTGAAGAAGCCGAGCAGTTGAGGGCCCAACTGGGGGCCACCGTGCAGGTGTGCCAGGAGCTTTTGGGGCGCATGGAGAAAGAGAAAAGCAAGACAGACATAATGGATCAGAGAGATCAAGTTAATGAGGTGTGTTGGGGAAACTATCAGCATTCTGGACCACCTTAAAAAAAAAAAAAAAAAACGCCGTTTAACATGTTTCAACTTGCTTTTTTGTATCTTCTTAAGACAACAGATTCCCCTGAAGTTCCCCATCTAAATGTCATCATCAACAAGTTAGAAGAGGAAAATGACCAGCTTAAAAAGAGAGTTGCCTACGTAAGGATCATATGATCACTGACATTTGTTTTACCCATGTCATATGCAGAAAATGTCACTGTACTTTTTACGGAAAGAAACAATGTAAAATATTCTTGGAAAATGTTTTGTAATTTTTTTTCTGCTCACATCATAAATACATGTTTTTGTTCCATCTCAGGTGGAAAGTTTAAACTCAAAGTGGCAAAAGTATGACTCCAGTAGAGAAGAATACGTGAGGGGTTTGTGTCAAAAGTTGAAAGAGTCAAACGGTCTGGCATCCGCAGGTCCGACCCTGACGCAAACTCAGGCTGCGGGCAGCAAGGCTTTGATCCAGCAGGAGATCGCGCGGCTCAACGGCCTCCTGCAGGACAAGATGATGGAGTGCGAGAGACTCAGCAGAGAGAGGGATGACAATACAAGAAGAGACCATGAGCGCATTCAGATGCTTGAGCAGCAGGTCTTTATCAGTTCAAACTAGCAGAATCTGAATTCCTTTTAAACAGGAAGTTATTGTATTTTTGTTACAGCAAAGATGAGAAGTAGTTTTGTTTGGTTTGCTGCCCATAAACCGAGCCCGTTCCTTGTTCTCTCATAAGGTTCTGGCCTATATAGAGGACTTCAAATCGGAGAGGGCAGACCGAGAGAGGGCTCAGGGTAAAATCCTGGACCTTCAAGATGAAGTTGGGCGACTTCAACTGCAAATACGCACACAGGCAAGTATAATTTAAAAAGCCTTAGTAAAAAGAATAAAATTCTTGAAAAGAATTTTGACAAAAATTAGAAAATTTGACCTTTTTATGACAAGGTTAGTTCAGGTTGTACAATGTCATGTGGTGTGATTCCCTGAAAAAACAAGATATTTACGAATAAATAATTCATGCTATTTAACAAAATAATTAATGCGAGCTTGCAGTCAAGCATTGAGGGACGAGGTTTAAGCAGACTAAATTATTGGAGGTATCCAATAATTATCCGTTCCCCCCATTTTTTCCTCATACTACTAAATAACCCAACCATCATGAGTAAAAAAAAAAAAAAAAATTTCAAAAGGCCATTTTTTCTAATAGCATGCATTGTTTCTCCATCACGCAGAGCGTCCAAGACACCTCATCTTCACGCCGACTTCACTTGGGCCTTAAAAAAGTTCCCCGACAGACGGACACTGCCGAACCACTAAGGAACAGTCCCCCAGAAACAAGCTCAAAGAGGACTATCAGTAACACTGCACCGCAGGGAGCCGCTGAACTGCAATGCCCTCGTTGTCTAACGACATACGACGATGAGCACGCGGCCGAATACCTAAACCACTGGGACGAGTGTGCCAAGCTGTGAGTCTCTCACCTCACTGACTTTTCACAGGGCACAGAACGCACTGAGGACAAAATCACTACAAGCTCGCAGACTGTGGGATGTGTGACAGGGTGTTGATGAAGGCAGGGGCACGTTTAAACAGGATGGAGTCGAAAGAAGAGCTTTTTTTCTTTCTTTTAGCCTTGGCTTTTCGATTGTGGACTTGGTTGATGTTAAGAAGGTTGCTTGTGGCATAGGACTCAGAATATGACTTTGGGTTGGTCATTTCCAGTTCAAAGGCTTACTCACATGGCTGTCATAGAATGCAGATGGTTTGGATATGAAAAGATATTCAATCTTAAGCATTTTCGGTTTATAAGTCACTGGGTTTTTGCCATTTCTTTGGTGTCATGGTTTCAAGCATGTTACAATCAAATTTTGCTTAATGCTGTATTGCAGATCTGTGTATAATTCAGATGGATCGTAAACTTGGTATCATATACCTCACTGATATGTATTCTCTTTATCAGCTGGTTTGCACTTTTTGCTATTTTTTATTTCCAAATACAGATGATAAAAGTACATATTCATTTATATTTAATACATAAGCTTCTTTATATAATTCATACTTTTTGTCATGGTGCTATTTGTAGGTATATTATTTGCATTGAGCTTAAATTTTAAATCAGATCATTTTATTTGTGACAAGAAATACAGGGCAAGACAGCACACACTATATTACTAATTATTTGATTCATATATATGTATATCAAACTTCAGTTTCCGATTATAAATGTTATATGGTTCTGACGTATAACACGTCATTACTTTCTGAGACTTCTAGGCACCTTTTGACTGTGAGGTACTTGCCATTCGATCCCCCTCTGCAGTTAAAAACATTCTAGTTTTAAGTAAGAGAGGAAGTTCCCTACATCCTGGTAAATTGAGACGTGAAATGTTCACATTTCAGTTGCTGCGTCTGACAAAATGGCCTCCTATTGCAGCACATTTTTACAGGGTTCAAAGGCACTAACAACAAAACTCAATTGACAAAAAGAAATGATTACAGAGATGGCAAAGTAAAACATAGAAATGTGATAACTATAAGATTTATTTTTATAATAAATTATTTGCTTAAGGATTCTTTTCTAAAACATGTGTAACCTTGTTTGTGTCTGTGAGTGTATTTGTACTGTCAAAGGTAATTATTAGTAAGATATGGGAAACCAGACACTGAGATAGTTGATCATGCTGGTAAGATCATGAGGCATAGTGTGTCATAAAGCATTAAACTCAAGTCCCATGGGATTTGAAAGAGTGTGTGTATGTGCACAAGTGGTGGAAAGCCCCTTCCCAAGCACAACTGAATGGGAAGGCTATAACTGCAGTAAATTCTCAGCTGTCCTGAGGCATGGAAGTGAATAGCAGAAGAGAAGTAGGTGACTGTCGGGTAGAGGGATATAGTGGGACTGGCTATTTAAAGGGGAGGAGGCTATGGGACCAAACAAGGCTAGTGTCTGTAACTAATAACTCATCAAATAGATATTCACTGAATCAGATTACTATCATCATAAACATTACATACACATTCTGTACTTCGTACTGTAGCTGAACCGCAGCCGTAGTTTTAAGAGGCCAGTAACGCATTATACGAGCCACTGTGAAGAGATTCAGACTGCGACCAAAAATGTGACAATTTAAAATAGGCTGTATTCTCCATTGGTGACAGACTGGAAAACCTTGTGTGTGCCGATATGTGATTTGTTATATTGAATTGAATTTGTTATAAGATATCTCATGGCATTAGTTAATAGAGTGCTACATACATTTCCGTGTTCCATCATCCTGAAGTCAGTGGGTTTTTGGTTACGTGTCTGATATAAAGTCTGTGGTTAAAACAAGCTCAAGATATTATTAAAATACCTTGTGCTTATCTTTAAAAAGGCAGTTGCTAGTGGCTAAAAGAGGTTGTCAGGGACTTTAAACATCATCACACCGAATCAAAAACTCATCTACTTCAACTTTTACAACCTCATTGTTTGTATAATCGTGTGCTTGCAAACTATTCCAACTCAAACTTTCAGGGAAAAGGTTTTTTTTTTAAATAAAGATTTTCTAGCGACATCTAGCGGTGAGGTTGCAAACTGCAACTAACGGCGCACACACCTCCCTTATGGAGAAGCTACGGTGGCCGTCTGGCCGACACAAGACAAAGATGTCGTCGTCAGAGAGTAGCCTGTGTGAAGTAAGAAGAAACCTCATTGCTTCTAACAAATAACGATCTCTAATTCTAATAAACCAGACTACTACTACTACTACTACTACTACTACGTGCATATTCAACATGGTGATGCAAGCTGCCTTTAAAAACACCAACAAATGCAGTGTCGAAACACGCTCTGTAGAGCAGTTTGTCTGTTTAGGGTTACTGTAGAAGCATGCCGCCACATAATGCCGACTTGACATGGACCCGCGGTGTATGAGATAGAAATGGCTCATTCTAAAGGTAATAAAAACATATCAGTTCACTATGTAAAGTCTTTATGCACCACTGAAAACATAGTCATGTAATTATATTGCATTTCTCTCAATAGATCCTCCCAAATTTTACACATTGCACCTTTAAAGAGTTGTCAGAAGCCTTATGGTGGCGATGTTGCAGGCATGCGGCCATGGTGTAGTTCATTTATAGCCTACATTTAGCTTTTTACTTCTAGTAATTGTATTTAGGCTTCAAAATTCATAAAACTTGTTTCATTTGTGAAGATTATCATGATGAAAAAAGAAAATGTGTAAGAATCAAACTTTTGTTGGTCACAGAGGTTATTTTACACAATAATCCAATAAGCAAATGGAAAAATCCTATTGTTTTTTTTTTTTCTAGGGAACCAGGGTGATTCTTAATTTACACGTTGGCCAACAATAATCCACCAATGTTGCCAATTTAGCGATTTTGTCACTATATTTACTAACTTCTAGCAACTTCTTGGACAAACCTTATCTAGATTCTTATTTTGCCCACTGGTCTATATTCATATTTATATAGAGCAATAAATTTGCCATTATGATGTCATCTAGTGACATTTAGCTAACAGTTTTAGCTACTTTTAATTGAAAGCAGTTGGCAACACTGTAATCCATCATCACTGAAGCACTCTATTACATCTTTAGAGTATGCAAGCGTTTCCTGCTCGCAGTTGCGAACAATTGACTCTTAAACCCAAAGTAGGCCAATACTTTTTTTTTTTTTTTTTTTTTTTAATGAATTCACTAGGGTACACGTGACTCAAATTTCATCTTTAGCACAATACCGCAGCACGAGACGCAAACTCTTTCAAAAAGATTCACAAAACGTTTTGGTCAAAACTATTTGATTCAGACTCACTCGATCAGAAGAACACTTTTTTTTTTTTTTTTTCATCGAAGTGAACCAGAAACCATTTACTAACCCTAACAACATAATCATGTTGCAATAAGTGGTATTCTAAAAATATAATTGTTCATTGTTAAGCATAGTGAGGTCAAATTGAAACTTTGTTTGGGAGTAAAACTGTTAGGTGGGCGCCATTTTGGACCCAAAAATGGCAGAGTGACATTTGCATATATTATACAAATAGAACCAGGATTACTAAAGCGACAGCATTAACCAAATGGTTTCTGAAGAGCAATTCTGTGAATTGTCAACTCAAATAGTAATTTTCCTCATAAATGGCTCCCTAGTCATTTGTGTGTGTTATATCTGGGAAACCAGTCATCTGTGCAGGCCCATATTCAGCTAGATCACGTCAGACATGTAAAGGAGCATCATGGTCCCCTGAGTCAATAAACCCTTGATGAGGTCAGACACACGGCCCTAGCTAGCTGCCACGGGGGTAGGAGGGAAAACTCCAGCAGGAGTTTCATGCTCTCTACTTCAGTCAAGTCACCACTCTCGAAATGACGTCGCCCAAGCTCAAGTACACACTTCAGAAGATGCTTGTGGCTGCAGCAGTTCTGCACAGAACAGTGTCATTTTTCTACCCGAGTAATTAGTTGCAAAGTCATTGAGAAAATTGTGTTGCTGTGAAGAACGTAACTAGCGAAAAGCTGAAGTGATGGATGTGTGGGACCTGCTGTAGTTTTGTTCTTTTATGAAACCTTTTTCCTTGGAGAAGTGAAAGGTAGGCTGGAAGGGATTCCCCACCTCCACACACACACACACACACACTTCATACACACCTACAATAATGTGAGGCCTGCACATTACTGACAAATAAAGCACACACACCACAATCCACCTTCAGAAAGGGGAAATAATTAGGTCACATGATCACATGACTTTTACAGTAAAAGACTTACACAATTAGCCCAGAATTGAGATTCAAAACTTCAACACCAGGTCAGCACTTCACAAGAATCCTGCATTGCAAAAATAGGGGGGATCGGGATCAAGTAGCCTATGGTGTACCCGTTATTATCTTCGACTTTTCCTGCCATGTTGTTCTGGCTGGGAAAACTTTGCCAAATGCCATGCCAAAACAGATAAATATGGCCTTTAATCTTTAAAGCAGGGAATTCCCAAGCACTGGCTAACTGCATCGCTCATTTGAAAGAGCAGCACCTTATTTAACAGAATGTTGTTGTTACTGACTGTGTTAAGAGTTAGATCATGGCCTGCCGTGTTGTTTTTTAGATAAGAGCGATCAGAACTCTATTGTCAATTCCAGTATGTGGAACGATTGGGGTTTTCCCTCTTGAGCTCTCTGTTTCTCCTCAGCTCTGGGCCATCCTCAATGAAAAGATCTTCACAAGTGATTACAAACTACACTATCTCATCTCCAATCTTTGATTCCGCTTTAATAAACCCAGCTCTCGCTCTCTTTTTGACCCTTTTTATTGTCCAAATCTCTCTCTAGGCTCTGCACATATTCTTGTCAAGACAGGATAATAAAGGACAGTTGTTGATATATTCGGATGAATATGTCAAGGGAATGTACTAGGATCCGGTTACGTGTATCTAGTACTCAAATTAAATTTTAATTCCCAAATGTCCATAAAAGATAATTTTTTGTTGTTTTGTGTGAGAGAAAAGATCAGCTGTGTATTGATATGCGCACAGTCATCTTGTGTAGTTCTTCTCATTCTGTCAAAATAACTAATACAGACTTCATGTTGAAAGTACAAAGTGAACCTGGCCTCAACCAGAAATGTCTTACTAAAAAGATTTTACATAAATGAGGTAACTCCAGCATTGCATCATGGTTGACTAAAAGTGGGCAGATTTAAAAAAGCACTTCCAGGATATTCACAAAATCTCCCATTGTTCATTCTCTGATTTCCCAGCCAAACACGTGTTGATTTTTAAATTTTATATAATTATATAAATAAATAGATTTTAATTAAGTTAATTATTTTACTATATATTTTTTCAATTTTAAATGTAAAAGAAATGTATATTTTATATACATTTATTTCACTATATAAAAGTTCTAGATTACTATACTAAAACATTGTTTAGTTTACAATTTGTGCTCAGCAAGGCTTCATTTATTTGGTCAAAAATACAGTAAAAACAGTAATATTGTAAAATATCATTACAGTTTAAAAATGTAAAAAGTCTTTACGGTCACCTTGCATTTTTAATGCATCATTGATGAAAAAAAAAAAAAAAAAAAAAAAAATTCTTACCGACCCCAAACTTTTGAATGGTAGTGTATACTATAACATAATACCCTTATATTATATAGGCTTTATACAAAATGTCACAAACAAACACTTGTGTTGTCAAAAGTGTTGACCGCAGTATGAACTGATGGCAATATGACTTATAATCAGCTAAATTAGCTAGTTCTTTATATTGCATATGCAACAGAATCAGTTATGGTCATTTTAATAATTGATAATATGTTTAAACAGTTTTACACCATCATGCCATTCTAAATGATAAACCAGGCACTAATTTGATACTTGCCATTTAGAATGGTGTAAAATGTTTAAACATTTTCAATAACTCAAATGAGATCATCTCTTCCAGAACAAGACGAGCAGCAGTTTCTCTAACCTGTTATATCTGTTCCTTTGTTACATGCTAGGTGGTAGGCGTTCCACCACAGCGAAAAAAGTTTTTTTGGCAGGAAGTGAAGAAAAAAAAAGCCCTACATAAAACAAAGTTTGATGATGACGGATAGTGACAAAAGTTCCCTCTCTGTGGGAGTCGCGAGTTTAGAAATAGTCTGTCAAGTGGTTTCGAAGATTAAAAATATACCCCCCTCCCATTTTAAAATGTGATTCCAATACATTTTTTTTTTTGAAGAGTGAGGTAATCTACTTTTTGTTGCACTTTTGAAGTGAAAGCCAAAATCATGTAAATACTTATAAACACACTGTCACATTAAACACAGAATTATATCTAACTTCTGATCACTCACCATCAACAAAATTTGTATTAAAATTATTGTTCAATCTCAGTGTTTTATTTCAGAGTTCCATGAATTGGGTCACCACAATGTTAGGCAAAGTTTAGCCCAAAATTCCAGAGTTGTCAGATAAACTTTAAATTGATCGGTACTTCTATCTCAACTTTAAATGATTCACCTTTGGAAGGTGATGATAGTCTTATAATCAAAAGTGAAAGAAAAACAACCTAATTATTATTATTTAATTATGTTTAATTAAAAATTACAAGCACTGTTTTTCCTCTGAAATAACGTGAAATTGAGAATCATGGAAAAAAAAGAAACAATTGGAAAGTCTATTTTGATTTCATGTTGACCTTCATTGAATGGCAGGGAGTTTTTTTTTCTGTTTTTTCTTATGAATCCGACGGAAATTAAAAAAAAAATGAAGACAGCAGCCAGGATAAATTTCACCTTTTATCTCAATAAGTATTCAGTATGGCACACTTACTTGAAATAAGTAGTGTTAAATGATAAAATCTGAAATGTTTATATTAAGGTTATTTTCACCTTAAACATACACTTACCTCTCAGCAGAAACAATAATACTGCCTAAACTGCGTCCAATAACGCTCATTGATTGGACTGGAAAAGATGGATTTACTGATTAGTGAAAACACCAGCCTGAACCGGGATTGTACCTGCCACACCCTGGTAATAAGGTAAGAGGAAAGAAAACAAAGTAAAATAAATCTTAAACTATTCATAATGACTTCAAATTATACAAGAATTTTGGATAATTATTATTATTACTGTTATTATGGCTCAAGTATGCAGATGCAGCCAGTGTAAAACCGTAAACACTGAGTGAAAATGGTTGTGGTGTTTCACACGCATTTGTTCTTACCAAAACGATGGGGACGGACCCGTCACAAGGTGCCAAGTCATGCAAATTAGGGGTGTTAGGTTGCTCCTTTTATGTTGATCTGCAGTTGGTTCTGTATTTCCCCTTCATTGGATAAGGTTAGGAATTTGGCAAGTGTTATAAAATGCAGATGGAAAAAAGACAACTGACACAGAAATATCCTGCCACTCTACTGTATTCCATCTTTCAAAAAGAAAGACAAGATTTTAATATTACTTAACAATATGTTAAAAAGTAGCCAGTCCGGCTTCAGTGTTAATACAATATACACTCTATAACAGATTGATAGTGTGAGTATTGTTCTTTTCGATTCAATTCTGAAAGTATTCTGATACAAGCTTGGTACAAGTTGGAAAAAAAAGAAAAGAAAAAAAGAAAAGAAAATGGTAACTTGAACACAGTTGTAACACTGAACAATTTTAAATGGAACTGAGAAACCAATGTGAACATTGTCAAGTATTAGCCGTTCTCCTGATAAAGGGAGAGATAGGGGACAATGACGTGAAGCTGACCAGTCTGATTCTCTTGACAACGAGTTGTGAGGAAGTGCAGTGCTAGGTGCAAAGGTGAGCAAAGCCACAGTTGATTTGAATAAAAGGATCTTTTTTCATATTCATATTTTTTCTTTAAGCATGTCTTTTGCAGTGCCTTCGTCCAAATGTACATAAAGCCAGAGAAAACCCATAACATGACACACAGACCTAATGGAAACGGCCCACTCACTGACAAAATGCACACACGCTTTTTAAAAAGAAGAAAAGGGAAACCAAAATAATAGGGATGAACTTATAGTAGCATTTTGGAGTTGTTTTTTGACTTTTTTCTCTCCAGAAGTACTGCAGGAATATAAGCCCGTTTTGGGTGCTTTGCGGAACCCAGAGCAACAAGGACAAGGCAAGGCGGCATGGATAATGTAGACCAGAGGAGCAGTTGAAGCATAGCAGCACTGGGGTCAGCAGTGAGTCTGTAGAAACGTGGGAGAGAGAGAGAAGAAACCAGAGGAACGCTTATCGATTCCTGCCATTGTCTCTTAAAAGGAAGACCCATTAGTGGGCAGCAAACGTGGCCTTCTTCAAGCTAAAATTGGACCAGTTGATGGACAACCTCTGCCTCGTCTGTCGCGCAGAGTCCAAACAGAACCTGCAAAAAAGAGTGAAGGATAAATTCATTGGGGAACAAAAGGTCATGAATGTTGGAGGTCACATTTACCATTGTTTAGCGAAATTCCAAATGGCAAAATCCAGTCATTCCAAAATGAATTCCGCATGACAGGGAGTTTCGCTTGAGGGCAAAAAAAGTTCCCAATGCAGATTTCGCTCCTGTTCAAGCTGGTCACGTGAATAAGCTACACTGACCAGCAGAAAGCTGCCTGGTTTGAAAGTGTCTACTGCTTAAGCAGCACTATCGCTATCAACAATGGACCTGTTTTTGCGTGTGAAATTTCGCTAATGTGACCACACTTCAAAATATTACTACCAAAGTACTACCAAAAGGTACCTTTTGAAATATTCCACCTCACGTTCGGTCTCGTCCATGTCTACGCTGTCCAAATCAATGTCTTTGGGCAAAAATACATCATCTGTTGGACAATAAGAGAATTCTGACGTGTTCAAAAGTGGACAAATCATAAAATATTCTTTGTAATATTTATCTTCAGACAATTTGGGAGTTTAAAACACTCACCTATTGAGTTATTCATCTTGTCCACTTTTTTCTTCTTATTCTTCTTGGCTTTGCTTTTGGGCTGAGGGGACTCGTTGTTTGAGACTTTGCCATTCTGCTGAGGAGGGTCTAAAGTTGAAGATTCGATAACGGGAGAGTTCCTCTCATCTTTCCCTCCATTCTGTGGCTTTTTCCCATTAGTCCTCTCTTCCCTCTTGATCTCGGTCACTGACTCATCTGAAGCTCTCTGCTTGGCTTTGGCGTCAGTTTGAGGGCTGGCCGCATTCCCAGCTTTGGGAGGCTCTGGAGCTTTGGAGGTCTCGGCTGGCCTCTTTGTGGCCTCACCGTTGGTTTTGGAGCCATTTGTTTGCTGTTTGGGTTTGACCTTGGTATGGGAGGACTCTGGGTGGGAGGAAGTGCCATTCTGAAGGGCAGGAGACTCTGAAGGTCTCTCTTTGCAAGTCTTTGGGCTTGGCTGTTGCGATAGGCCATTCTTCCCATCGGTAGGTGATTCAGGTTCTAGACGAGGCTCCTTATGACCGAGACGGATGAGACTGTGCAGTAGCTGTGTTTTGCCGTTCTGGATATTCTTTTCTAAAACGCTCTGTGCTGTTTGCTGAAGAGGCTGAGGGCTGTTTGTTGTTGGAACAAGAGAAGAATTTTCAGACTTGGTCACCTCCTTGGATTTATTGTCTTTCTTTTTCTTCTTAGATGCTCGCAACTGCTGCATTTCCTGCAGACGGAGCAGCTCCTGCTTCAGTGCCGCCTCCTCCTCCTGCTGCTGCCTTCTCTGTTCTTTTAGAAGTTGCTGCTGCTCCTCCAGTTCCCGAGCCTCTGCCTCTAGACGGGCTTTTTCCTCCAGCTACACCCAAACAAACCCCCAGGTCGTTAATCTCATGACACACTCCAATATATATATACATATACACACATGATCCCATGACTAGTGTGTGTGTATGTTGTTTGTGTGTATATTCTTTTGTCTTCTAATATCATTATGAATATGAATATATTATATTATATTATATATTTATATTTATATTACACACATATATACACATCCCTTTATTCTACATGATGTCAGAACAGCAGTATTGAATTTTTTATGTATTTTTGCATAAATTAATAGATACAGACAAAAGAGCATAAAAATGAGTTTACCTTCTTCTGTTTATGGCGGGCACGTTTGGCTGCTTTGGAGCTGGTGGCAGGTTTGTTATCTGCGCTGTTGATGAACTGTAGCAAGTCCTCTACCTTGCGATGGTCTTCCACCCCGTCCCGCTCCAGCAGCAATTCTTCCTTCTTAGGCTGTTCCTCTTTCCTCTTTGTGAGCCTGAGTCGCAACTTCTCCCGCATCTCTGCATAGTTCCTACTGGTGGGTGCGGCAGGAGGCTACAAACCACAAACAACATGAGTTTGGTTAGTTTATTTATTCATGACACTTTCTATGGTAAACGCTTAACATGAACTGCATGCACAAATATTCTATTAATAGGTGTTGATTTACATGAGCACCGGAGAATGCAAAACTGACTGGATCAGTACATGCTCTTATATCTTGCACCAATCGGACAATGTGAACACCACACACTGATCAAAAAGCTCTGATAACACCTCAAAGTAACTGACAATAACTGAAATAGAACTGGCTGTTCTGATGTATACAGTGGGTATGGGTATAAAATTGTTGACTTGAATAGATATTACTGTACTGTGGTAGATGTATATTTACAAGGCTCTCTGTGAGCAGGGACTGCTTTATGTTGATGTTAAAGTGACAGGAAATTATAATTTCCATTACGTTCCAATTCTTGCAAATACAGATTCAAAGCCAATTACTGATTGATTATGCTATGGTCGATAACCGATAAATGGCACAATAATATTCTTTACTATTTTCTCTAAACAACTAAACCCCTATTTGTCACATGTATGTTCTGTTTTAGTTTCATATTCACTTAGTTACTAGTTAGTTTCCATGTTTGTTAATTAGTTTCCATAGTCCCCAATTCCACACGCCTGTCCACGCTGATTACTCCCCATGTATTTAAGTCATGAGTTCCTTAATTCTTTGTCTGGTATTGTCAACATCAGTATTAAAAGGTACAATTTGTGATATTTTTTTCCGCTAGAGGTCGCTAGAGGCCTATTCAAAACAAAGGCGTAGTTTGATGACGCCAAGTTTTAGAGTGGAAACTTGGGACATGTGGTCTCCATCTCAACGGACGGTGCAAAAGAATAGGGATTGGAGTCTGGAAGAACTCATGTTCGTGGATGCGATTATTAACGTTACTTTAGTATGAAGCAGAGCAGGACAGAGTGTTGCGGGAGCTGAACGAGGAGCTGGAGCGATTAATCAACACACGCCTCACGAGCAGCGGGACTTTTATTATGACACAGTCGCCGGCGCTGCTTCCGCTTTTCCGGTCATGAGTTTACGGGAGCTGTACTTGTCGACAGAACCAGCGGCAGATGGTAAACAGTAATTATGTTCCATAAACAAGTAACACAATCCAGCATAAAACGTGCAAGAAGTAAATAAGGAACTGCTTGAAGCAAGCTAGTGGTTTGCCTGACGCTAGACACTACTTCCGCATTTGTCCACGGCACTGTTGTCATGTGGTTTCTACGTCAGTAAAGGCGGTAACAAAGGTAACTGACGTCATTGACAGGCGACTGCACTGCCCCGTGTCACTGTTTAGAATGGGAATTTTCTCATGATTTACAAGTAGTTGAAAACATTAGAGATATTGTTAGTAATCAGCTGGACAAAATATATAACACTAGCCTAGTGGTTTTTGGATATTTTACTGCAAAAATTTTACATATTGTACCTTTAACATTAGGTTTGTGCCGATGGACGATATCATCGTGATGGCTGACCGACATCACGATGGAGAGACATGACCCCCCAGCGTGAGTTTTTCAAGGCGACTGTTATGTAGAACGTATCACTTTATTGTTTCAATGGTGACGCGTCATTGCTTGTCATGTCACACACCGCAGCGCTGTATGACTGATGATCTGCTTTTATTTCAGTTTTCCTTTTTTATTCACAATATTCACTCATTTGTTAACTATAACATGCAATATCTTATATTCAGGTTGTCAAATAGTGGATGTGTTTTGCTGTTTAAACAACTTTTATAAGGATTGCGTTAGTTGAGCTATACACGTTATGGGTGTCGCCATGTTAGTTTGTGCCGCAGGTTCTGTTGGATTCACAACATCTTATTTGTATTTAAACAAACATTATGTGGTTGAAAACACTGCATATTTGTGATATATGAAAAGTGCTTCGCGCGTCTCTGGATTAGAGATGGACGCGCACATTTGAATTTGGCAATTGATCACGTGATGCACTGCACTGAACGTTCTAATCACACCGGTGTGATCGTACGCGTCTAAGGGATAAATAAAGTAATAAAGTAAAATAATAAATAATAATTATATAATAACGGAAAATTAAAACACACGACCCCCCCGACGATATAATCGTCCATCACGATGTTTTACTGTAAACATAGTCAACTGCCAATTTAGGGGACATCGCCCAACCCTAATTAACATTGTTGTTTTCTGTATCTCCAATGATCTCCTGCAATTTTCCATTGTTGATTTATTGATTTATTGTTCCTGAATTCCCTCCGTCATGCGCTTCATACTAGTGATGTTCGATTCTTGAACGAATTGTTCTCTTGAGCCGGTTCTCAGGAAGTAACCAGTCGAGCCGGTTCACTAATCAAACTGAATCTATCTTTAGCTCCGGGTTGATGACGCAAGACACACTCGTCCGACTCAAAGGGTGCTTCTGAAATGAAAGGCTGCATCCTACAAAGGCTGCATAGCTCGGCTGTCACGTCAAACGCTGCTGAAGGCCAGCTCACTCGGAAGGATCCTTGAGAGGCCGTCTTAGTTTCACTTCCTTCGTTCAGCTGAATTTGAAGGATGCATGGGATGTATCCTTCACGACTTTCAATCACCCACAATCCTTTGTACACAATCCAATTCACGAAAATAAACTGACGGAAAACAAGTAAGTATTGAGCTTGTCTGATTTTATTATGAAATGCAAGACAAAAATAATGTTTTCAGACAAAGCATAGATGTTATCCTTTGATTTGGTTTAAATGACTCACTTGCCAAAACACTCAACTGCACAAAAAAACCCTGCCAATAATGTAAGCCACTGGGAGACTGCAGATGGCTATGATTCACTGTAATGCATTAACAGAAAGCCAGATAATATAAAGATTTGTAATAAAACGTGTTTTTCCAAAATTAAGTTTCATTAGAATTTCTGTGCCGTGACGGTGGGGGTAGGAACATGAGTGACGTAGCCACGTAAACTTACTAGACCATCTCATTCATGCATTTAAAGCTGAGGAGGACCCGAGCCTTTAAGCCTCTGAAGGACTGAACTAGGAAGGACGCAGCCTTGGTAGGATGCAGACTTCCATTCGAGAAGCACCCAAAAAGAACCGAATGAGCCGGTTCAACCAACTGTCAAAGTTTCCCGAGGATTACAGAGGACTCAAAATGAACCGAATGAGCTGGTCCAACTGACTGTCAAAGGAGGACTACAGGGTCGTCTGATGAGCGAGTTGACGATACAATGCTGAGGCACATACTGGAAATATGCTTATTATAACTACAGTTTTTAATTAACATTTTATTACCTGCAAAAAACTTTCTGTTGAGAGATATAAATTTTACAATGGTTTATTGTACATGCAAATTATAATTTATAATTTGAGCAAAATTAGTCTGAGTAAACCCAGCCTGATCTGCCGGCGATTTGATTTCACTAGGCAACTCAGTCTGGAAACCTGTGCATTCATTTCTGCTGCGCTGTTACACTTTTGTGGGAACCAATCACAGACTGGCTTATCCACCTTGCTCGCTATTGGCGGGTATAACACAATGACAATAGACAAGCGACGGCAAGCAGCTTTCAAACTATCTGATCTACCCGTCTCTCGCACGACCGTCACTCCAAAATAACAATGCACGATCACAGTGACGCCGATTGTGTTAAGCATTTACTTTATCTGAGAGAAATGTAGCAGAGCATTGATCCAACAGTCTCTTCATAGGAAGATTACAAACAGCGATTAATGACACACAATGATTCTCTGCTGTTATTTTGGTGGTTTGCTTCACGATGTGAGTACAGGACTCTTTTACTTCAATGCCTCTTGTTGGTAGACAATATTTTTATTATTTGCTCTGTATGTTTCGTCTCCCTGCTTCTTGAATCTCGCGCCGCCTGAGCTGACTGGAATTCTTTTTGGTTGTCATGACACTGACGTAGTTTAGGGTGGCTATATTCCGCGTTCATTTACACTGAACCAGAACAGTATCAGAGTCGCCTTTTAACCTCTCGACGATGCTGAAATGACTTCTTTAATTAGCAAACAAATTGCTCGAGTGGGTGTAAATACCGATCACTTTCATGTTTTTTTGCACAACCTACAAAAATCGCTCGATGTCATTGCTGCTTCTGCAAACCGCGGATCAATGCTGCAAACCAATACAAACTAACCCTGCGTCTCAATCAGCTCCCTAGTTCCCTAGGTCGTGAATCAGTATATCATGCAAGTGAATGTGGTTGATTCCCTGATCAGTGCCCTGACTACTGAACTAGGGAGCTGATTGAGACACACGGTAAACCTGTCTGGAGTTTTCGCATCGCTCTGCAAAGTACGTCACCCGGATCGTTGATCTGATTGGTTGAAAGACTATCCAATTGCGTGAATAATGCTCGTTGATCACGCCTCTTGTGCAGTAGGAAATACATAGCAAACTCCCCAGACCAATGTTCAATTTTAAATTGAGCTTGGTCTGGTGATAGCCAGACTAGAGCAAAATCAATGAGTTTATAAAATTGGTTTATTTACGCATTTGTGCATCAAATGTTGTAGTTGCGAATCTTATCAAAGACGTAGGCTACTTAGTATTGGTCAGTCATATATGACATAAAGGATCCACAAATGAATCTGACCACAAACTCTATTAACCAAGTGAATGAAAAGCAATAATCAGCAATACGCATTCACACAAATGACTTTTTATGAATGTTTCATTGATATAAGATAAAACTGAGTTGTTAGAAAATAAATGCATAGTGACATCATTGCATGATGACGTCAGGAACCTATGAATCAGCTTTCTTAACAGATTCATTGAGCCAAACAGTCCGAAAAGAACCGGTTTGCTGAAATCAATCCAAATTTGCATCACTTCTTCATACAGCCACCAGCCGTAAAAGAACACCAGACCCTCGAAATGAGTAAAGGAAGATGGACTTACCAGCAGTCCAGCTGCTCTGTTTGGAGCAGGAGCAGCAATCGCTCGAGGAACACACCCAAGGATTTTAGATCTGGCATGCCACACAAACTTTCCTGATCATTCTCTGTGCATCTTTTTACACCAGCTTGAATTAATGCACAAAAGCACCTCTGCACGGTGTCAGTCCCTGGGGGAACTTTGCCACATTTGTGCAGAGGGTGGTGAACAATGTATCAGTGTTCCCCATCAGCCTCAAGGAGGACATCACCAGCCCCACTCAAGACACAGAGCCTGCTGTGATGCATGAGCCAGCGTCAGAGAAAAGGACTGAGCCAACCATCGCCCTGGAGCCCGAGCACCACTGTGAGTCTGATAAGTTGCGAGAGCCTGCTACATCATGTGCCGCCGTGAGACTGCTAGTAGAGTTCGAGGGAATGGATGTAGACCCCGCCCACACTCCCACTGCTGAGGGGGAGCTGCTGCTGGTCTCTGGTGGCTATTTGGTTTTGGTAGAGGATATTTCCCTTATTCTCCCATCCCCGCTGGTTCTGCCCAGCTCCAAGTCTCCTGCGTCTCTACTGGTTCTGTACAGCTCGAAGTCCCCTGTCTCCAGAGATCCCAGCCAGCCTCCCTCTCTCACCTCCTCTTCTAAAGCCAACAAGCCCATTGGCCCTGCCTCCGTTGGTTCCCATCAGCACCTCCCTGGTTTACTCCACTTTGCTCCGCGGATCCGCCTAGGATCCCCATGGATCCCCTGGCTCCGCCTCCAGCCACTGATCCCATCACTCCACCCCGGCCCGTCGACCTAACTGCTCTGCCTTGGCTCCTCCCTCCCTTGTCTACACCAGAGGCCATCGTCCTTACGGCTACACCGGGCTCCTTTGTCCCTCTGGCTCGGCCTTGGTCAGACGTCACTCTGCCTGAGCCACGAGCTCCACTTCCATATTGTCTCAGTCAGTCATTCCTCTGGTGTCGACAGCAAGCCTCCACCATGGCTCCTCCCTCCCTCGACTCCGTCACGGGCCTTTGTCCTGGCTGCGCTCTTTGTCTTGCCTGGCTCCTAGTTCCTCCCACCATCATCACCACCCTGGTTTCTCCCACTGTCACCTGCACTTGTCTCCTGCCCTTCACCTGTTCCACAGCCTCCTCTGTGTCTTACAGCATCAACTGTAAGTTCTGTTTTAGTTTTGTTTTCACTCTGTTCCTGTTTTCCTGAGTTCCTATTTGGTTTCCCTGTTAATTTGTTTTCATAGCCCCTAATTCCACACACCTGTTCTTTTTCATGCTGATTACTCCCCATGTATTTAAGCCCTGAATTTTCCTTGCTTCTTTGTCTGGTATTGTCAACGTCAGTATTAATGTGGGTTGTGTTTTCTGTATTCTTCAGCATTTTTTTTGTTGTGGATTTATTGATTTATTGTTCCTGAAATTCATGTGCTTCATACAGCCACCAGCCGTGACAATATTTTTAAATGTATAGGTAAAACACTAAAGACTAAAACCAACTGTTTTAAATACTACAGATGACTGCAGGCATCACAGCATTATAATGTACTGTACGAAAAATGGATTTTCATTTTGAAATTTGCTAAAGATTACATTTAACACTAATTAATTTAAAGCTGTTTTAAAAGATCAACTTTAAGTGAGTGTTAGATGACAGCAAACATAATTTAAATGTAAAAACAGTGAAATGAGCAAAGACAATTAAATATCCAAAACTGGATGATATACTATATAATCAAATATCAACAGATACGATAAAAAAAAAAAAGCTTTAATATCAGCTGACAGCCAAAATATGACATTTTATAAATATTACGTTATGTAATATATTACTAATTATTATATTAGGTGAAAGACAAGTGAGAGTTTTTCCATACCCCTCCGTGACCGAAGAATTCACAGTAGCAGCAGTCGCAGTACTTTCCTTCCTTCTGATTGGTTGAGGTGGAGGTGGATGAACTGTGCTCCGAGCTGCTGTCATCATCTTGGCTCTCCTCTCCTTCATATGGCTGATGCTCGTAGCCTCCATTCCCTTCACAGCGATGACCCTCACAGTCTGGATCACTGACAAAAACATGCCAACTGTGAGTATATGGACTAAATTCCAGCTCATATTCCAGTTTCTTTATTAAATATTTAAAGCTTGACATGGCATAGAAATTACAATAGCGTGTCTTGTTTTTTTGATGATGGGACAGCAGGAACATCATACAGAAGGCATATAAATACTATAGATGATTGACTGACCTGCAAACGCTATTTGGGCCACTGACTAAACCATCAACAGTGGCGGTTGGCTGCTCACCAGATGACAAGCACAGACCCGGATGGACATCCATGAAGCCTGGAGTCTGATTTACAGTCTTTGGGTAGGACTGGGTGCCTATACTTGGTAGATGTGTGTTGGGGGAAGAAGGGTGTGAGGTTCCGCTGAGAGGGGGGAGAGACGAGAGACTGGTGGGACTATTCCTAGGAGCAACAGGAGTGGGATGTCTATGGTCCTCTTTACCTAAATTATGGAAAACTTCATCTACAAAAAAGAAAAGAAGAGGAAAATAAGCAAATTAAAGCAAAAATTCAAACTTAAGATTCATGATGGGTCATTTAGAAGCGTGAAAGTGATTATTACTCGACTGGACAGTGGTGGCGGCACTGGAGACAGAGGTGGTGGCAGAGGAAGTGGACATCACCACTTCACTGGCCTCCATGAAGGCATCTTGGTAGTTGAAGAGACACTTTTTCTTGGCGCCGTTCTTCCTCTCTTTGCCATCTGGGGCAGTATGGGGGTTGACCGTGGGGTCCAAACTGGAGGAGAGAAGGGGCACGTCGGGAAGGGGAGGACCCAGCATGTCACCTTTGAAAGGGAGAAGAGTTTCAGTGGGGTCACAGATACTAAAGACAATAAAAGCCACTTAACACATCCTTTTTGGTAACGTAGTGACCATTTAAATGCATATAAAATATATGCAAGTATATAAAATATTAATAAATAAAAATCTGCACTGAACAACTAGTTGTTACTTCAGTGAGGTCACCCTCTTTTGGACACAGACAGCTTGTCTGAGGTGTGGTGCTAGCAAATTGCATTTTGACTCATTCACAATTTTGATCTCTCTCCAACAGTTTTCCACCACAAGCCTTGCGGTCTCGGGGAAACCCATCAATTATGGTCCGGGGACAGCACACAGTTTAAAAGCAAAAGCTTAATGAGAAGAACCATAACACACCTCCTATGTGGACAAAATTTTGCTAATGATGGCTGGGCAATTACATTACATATCTCATCGGTAATATTACTTTTGTCATAATCAGCTCTCCCAAACAGTTAAAAATCTTTGTAGTTTCTATTTCATGGCTTGAAATTTTTTTTAACACTATATCAATTCTCATAAGTGACTAATTCTTAGTTATTTTAGTCAAGTATCTGAATTAAATTTCAGATCTTGCTCCTCTATGTATGTTTGTGCTTAATTTCTTTTAAAGCCACACATAACTGACCAGGTTTGAAGCCCTTATTTTAGCACACTGTACAATTGACAGGCAAGTAGGCAGTTATTTGCAGTTGTCTGGGACATATTAGTGCTAGAACTACAAATCTGGTCAAATGCTTTTCTACTACACCCCAAAAATAAAGGTTCCAAAAGGGAACCCCTTGCAGCATAGAAACTTTCAGAGAACAGTTCTTAATTTAAAGACAAATTAGAAGAAGGTTGTTCCACTCTCAAAGAAAATTTTTTGCATTGCAAAGGTTCCATTGATGTTAAAGGTTCTTTATAGAACCATAGATGCCAATACAAATCCTTTACTTTTAAAGTAGGCATGAAAAGAAAATTCCAATTGTCTTTCCTTTTTTATTGCATATCAGAGTGAAACAGCTCCTTGGATGAAAAAAACTAAAGTAGGACCGGACTTGACTTTGTCCATCATGAATTGATTGGATTGTTTTATCATTGTTGTTTGCTAAATGCACCAATCTCATGCCAGTTACAGGTGGTTAGAAGGGATGGATAACAGGCCAGTCCTCAGGCAGGTGCTCACATCATTAAACGAGAAGTCAATAGTAAGGTAGGGGAAGTTAATTTCATGGCGATTTTAAGAGTGTACCTCTGAATGTAGTCTGAATGAGCTGATCACCAGACACAGAAAATACCAGATCTAAATGGAGCCTTTCAATGGTTTAAAATATCTGAATTACTCTTAGAGGTTCAAAATTCAAAGTGCATTTTGGTTATACAATTATCTACTTTGACGTGTGAAAACATTTTTAAAATGGCCTGGGAAACTGACCAGGTAATGGCTCCTGAAGCAGCACAGAAGGGTTCCAGTTCTTCATAATGTGCGTGTCCCAAAGGTTCTCTAGTTTGAGCGAGGGGCATGGCAAAGAGCCGTTCCAGTCCCCCGCCGTGCTGAAGCAGCTCTGGTAGACATGCTCCGGTAGGGTGGGGTTGAAAACTTGCTGCTTTCCGCCTGTGTGACTGGATGTGGGGGTGGGAGGGAGAGTCTAGAGAAGATGATGTGGAGAGAGTTAGGATCATTACATGAAAAATTCATCAATGATTGTCCTTTTAAAATGATTTACCATGAAATTCAGTGATAAGGATAATGAAAATGTTACAGAAAAATTTATAGTGGCATTACGTCATTGCTTGATAAGCAATAGTCAGTCATGTGGAAAGGGACATGCCCAGTAGGAAGTGAAATTTTGCACCTGTGCCTCTTTTTAAGATTATGATTTTTGATACATGTCAGCCCCCTTGTGGCTGGAAAAATAATGATACATCCACTAAGCACCTACAACCCACGCAACACTCAATGGAAAACTGGGAATTTCCTGTGCATGTGAGTGTGTCGAACCTTGCTGTGTGTGAGCGGAGGCGTGGAGTAGAGGGTGGGCAGCAGTGGTCTGGGCAGGTGGGAGAGGTTGTGTAAGGGGAGATGGCCGTGTATGTGAGGATAGAGGTGGAGGGCAGGGTGGGCTGCTGTCTTCTCGGAGAAGAACTGGTGACCCCCTGTGTGCAGCCTGCTGGTAGGCAGACAGGTGGAGCTCAGGCTGGTGGTGCTACCATCCCCGGTGCCCTGATTACACACATGACACTCGCATGGATGCTGTACCTGATCCATCTAAACAAACACAAAAAAAAAAAAAAAAAAAAAAAAAAAAAAAAAGGAGAAAGAGGTCTTTTTTTTGGCAATCATTTACTGCAATACCTGCAAATGCAATCCACTCAAACCAATGGTCTCTGACATTATAATGTTGCTGCATAAAGATACTCTGCCAAAAACTAACAAAACATCCGTTTGGTTTTGATTATCTCCATCGCGGCCACTCTCACGTGACTGCAGTTCTACATCATGGAAGTTAATTATTTGCATGCTTGTTAAAGCCATGACAGTTTAAACTTCTGATATATGGTTTTCTGAGCACACACATCCGAAGCACACACACAGAAAGCTGGCTGTCAGACGGCGCTTCCTAAAAGAGTATTAAACCGATTTCTCTTGTGTCTTATTACACTTAAACTATCAAATACACACAAGGTTATGTCAAAAACACAAAGTTCACATAAACACAGTCGGTTATGTCTGTGAACGTAAACGGCACAGAAAGAAATCGCATTTGTACATTAGATCTGTGTTTTAAAGCGTATTATACAGTGCTTACTGCTGCATACGCTGTTAACCAAGCAACAAAAGAAAAATCACTCACTGCTCTTGATTGAATAACTTTAGTAGCTTTAATAAGAATACATTTCTTACTTGAATGCAGCTGTTAAAATTCTCTGGCGAGGAGATAACATGGTGGACTGTGTACAGCTCACTCAGGGGAGGAGCTAAGCTAATAGGGCAGATTCCAATGCCAGTAGAGTAGGGGAAAATCTGGAACCGCTTGTTTGGAGAGACTGTTTATGATTTATGGGGATTATAAAAAAGGAGTGGGTGGATTTTTACCATAACAGGCTGGTTGTTTACACACACAGTGGACACTCATCTGTGTTCAAACACCTTATAAAAGTGAATTTTGCATAAAAGGTCCCCTTTAAAGCATCTTTTCCTAAGCTCTACCTGTGTATGAGGGTATGATGGAGGCGGACAGTCATTTTTCCCTCCAGAGAGCGGTGACTCTTGGCCTGGAGGCTCCCCACCACATTCCCTCTCCCCCTCATCACCTTCAGAGGAACTGCTGCTGCTGCTGCTGCCCCGTGAAGACTGGGAGAATGAGAGAGGAGTGCTTATAACCACTGTGCGAATTCAAATGTCAAATTTTTCCAGTTGACAAATGTTTATTGTATATTGTAGGCGGCAACAACAGATGTCAGATGATCAGATGCCACCTACTTTATCTTTAAGGGTCATGCTCTCTTCCCCTCCACTGAGCTGGCTGTGGATTCCATTAATGCTGGCCACCACCGAAGGGTCTTCATACCCGCTCAGAGGGTAGATGGCAGACAACGGAGGCACTTCGTCATCGCTGGGGTAGAAAAAGCAGAAGAAGGAAAGCAAAAGAAATCGAATGACTCAGCCGCTGGACTTGTGATGTCATAAAAACTGATGACACTGATGAAAATGAAAAACAGAAACTGAGCTTAGCAGGAAAGTACATTATGAAGTCACTGAAATCATAATACAGTAATGACTATAATAATTGGAACTTGCCTGATCTGACCCATATCTGATTTTGCAATACTGTAGATTGGAGACATATTACTACAAATTACAACTCAAAAAAAAAAAAAAATCCCAAGCTTATATTTTAGCATTATCCACGTAAAAACCATTGACAGCTCATAAAACTATTACAAAATACAGCCGTAAAGAAAGCAGACAATGAACAACAAACTTTTTTGCCACACCAGCAAATGACAAGAGAACTGAGATGAGCATGTTTTTTACATTTATATAAACCTTCGTTCAAATGTTTGGGGTCTGTAATTTATTTAAGAAATTAACACTTATTCAGAAAGGATGCATTCAACTGATCAAATGTAAGGAATTTTACATTGTCATAATTGTATATTACAGACAAACAGCATGGTTCATTATAGGGCTGCACAATTAATCGAATTTCTAATCGCGATTACGATTACGGATGCCACGATTTCGTAATCGTTCAAAGGCGCGATTACAAGGAAAAATATCCACTTACATTATTCTGCGTGTTTTGAGCATGTTACGTTGTGAGAGGCGATTCACGAATACTTTAGAATGTAAAAGGTCTAACCACAGCGCAGACACATAATAAAGCCGCCTTTGACATACAAGTGCCAAAATAACCTCCTTTTCGCGGTTTATTAATGGTCAAATTCACTCAGAAACAATACTACAATGCCCATCTTAGTGAGTATTGATGTCAAACAACTGCAGGAAGAATGTGTCTGTGCGTTCGTCAGGTCTTAAAGGGACAGTAGCCGAATAAACGTGCTGCTCTCCATGTTAAGGGGGTCGCACACCGGACACGAAGCTCAGCGCTGCGCCACGTCTTTAAAATTCAAACACATTGTTTTCTATGAGAGTACGCACACCGGCGGTGACATTCGGTGCCTGTCCATGGCACCCAGCCCCTGTCCGTGGCACCCAGCAACGACTCAGGAAGTTGTTTAAAATCCTGCCGCGCCACAGAGCGCCATGTACATTGTTTTACATTAAATGTATATTATATTTCTCTCAAATTGTCGTTAATGTACATACTGACTTCACCTTGTGCTGCAAGATACATCAGTTTCACATTCTTAGTTTAACAGCTTGAATAAAGTCTAAAAATGTATAATAAATGTAGCATTTTCATTCCTTGTGCTTTGTTGTGCCATTTTTCCATGTACACTAACATTAGTGCGAAATATTAAAGCATAGGCATGTAACGTTTCCCTGTTGACGTAAAACACTCCCTTTGTGCAGCTCTTCTATCAGGAGTCAATTCAAAATTGAGCTTGCACGTATATAATGTGCGCGGCCGGTGTGCGATACCTGTTAGTTGTCAGAGACGCGACACGACACGACGCTGCGCGGCGCCGAGCTTCGCGTCCGGTGTGCGACCCCCTTTATTGTTAATCAAAAGACAAAGAGAAAATCACTTACTGCTCTTGACTGATTCACTTCTGTAACTTTAATTAATCTGTATTTAATTTTTATAATGAAGATTATCCAATGTTATGTTACATTTGATTAGCCTACTTTGTTTATTCAGTTTCTTACCTGATTACTACAGTTAGACCTACCTGAAAATAGAAAGCAGTCTATTTAATTTCTATCTTTATTCTATTGTATTTGTGCTATAGTTAGTAATTTGTTCATTTGTTCTTATTTTATTACTGTTTAGTTGTCTTTTTTTTTTTTTTTTTTTAATTTACCATTTGAAATCAAGCTTCCTTGTTCTGTGTGTAATATATTGCAACAAAATTACCCCATTGTAAAAACAAATACATTGAGTTAGCAAATATTTGTGAGATAATTGTAATGGTAACTGATCAATGTTTATTTATAAGAAAAGCTTAAAAGCTTTATCATTATAAAGTGATCTCTTCAGAAGAAATTTGACTAATAATAAATAAAAAATAATATTAAAAATATCTATATGACAGTATATACATTGTTTTTTTTTTTTTATCATATTGAAGTTAGAAATTCCAGTATTGTGACAACACCAGCCTATACATTTACTCCACAAACTAACTCTACAAACATGGAAAAGAGTGATAGATGGACCTCTCAACCTTAAGCTGAGGAGAAAATCCAGCGTGACTTCGAACAGACCAAGCAAAACATGATTATTCGTTCAAACAATGATATAAAGCCATTCAAAACATCATTCAGTGTAAATTGTGATAATCGTCATTAATAATCGCAATTACAATTTCAAGGGAATAATCGACAATTATGATTTTTGTCATAATCGTGCAGCCCTACCTCATTATGTCATTTGCATTATGACATTTGTGATGTGCACGGCACAGGAGAAAAGTTATCAGCCAACTGCTACTTCGTTTTTATTTACTCAAAGTTTTTAATCAAATTTGGGGTTTCATAATTGTTAATTTTGGCTTCAGATGAAACCAACATAATTCAAACAGGAAACCTTGAAAATCAAGATTAAAATCAGTGTGTTCTGCATTCAGGCCCACTGCATTAATAAATAATACTTTATCCAGTATTCTGAATGTGAGTGTACTGTCTGAAATGAATGCAGTGAGAAAAAAATGTCCTTGCATATTTCTTGTTGTGTGAACAATGTTGTTTGATTCACAAAAAGTAACTTATCAGCTGGTTCCTTTAATGAATCATTCAAAAAGACAAAAAAAAAAACTTATTTTAATTTTACTGAATGGATGTGTCAGAGTAGTTACTAAATCAACATTTGACTAGCTTACTGAACTTTAAGTTGTCATTACTGTCAGAGATGTCCATCTCAAAATTAAGCAAGTTAAGTGTACTTAAGGGTCATGAGAATTTTTAGTATCAGTACTGACTGATTGTTCATATAGCAATGTGTAGTTAATGACACACATTTGTAATAAACAGTAATTTCATAAAATAAAAAAAGGTTAGACACTTACATCCCTATGTTCAAAGTTTGAAGTGTCCAAGTAATCCGCTACATTTTAAATTAAGGAGAAAGCATAAAACGGTTTTAACTTACAATGTGGTGGTGCCATCCTGTGGCAGGATGAGGCGTGGGTGCTGCTGGATGGTGATGGGAGAGCCTGGGGCCGAGCCGGAACCTGAGCTGCCCGATGACATGCTCGGGGGATGGACCTCCGACAGGTAGTCCCGGGGAGGCTCTGCCTGCAAGGGCAGCTTTAGATGAAGGTCCTCTGCCATGGGAGCATCCATGATGCCACAGGTGAGGATGTGTGACAGGCTGCAGTCGTCACAGGTGCATCTAGATGTAAATATATTACCTTTATTATGAGGCACTGAGGCTAACAATATACAACAACAGTGAGGGCAAGGATACTCAAAGGACAATTTTTTTCCACTGGCATTTTTAAATATGACAGCAAGGAAGATTTATTACATATACAAATAATTGTATTGAATAAAATTGGAAAGTACCTCCGTCTGTAGTTGCAGTTAGGACAGTCTGGGATACTTAGTCTGGAGGACAGCATGTGTTTCACTGTGTCTGTGAACTTACTGTCACCACCAAGAGACTTTTTACTGTTCAGTAGAAACTGCAATCACAATATTAAAACAATGATTGTTGATTTTTAAAGCATGTATCATATATAATAGAACATATGTGCTGATAACTGAGAAATGGCTCTGAACAGCTGTTTTTACAAAGAAAACCTCAAGATATAGATATATACACCACACACACTACTGTTCAAAAGTTAAGTTGTTTTCTATTTTAATTAATTTCAAAATGTAATTTATTCCTGTTGTTCCAGCTGAATTTTTTAGTCTTCAGTGTCACATAATCCTTCAGAAATCATTCTAATATGCTGCTCAAGAAACATTATCTATGTTGAAAACAGCTGTGTTGCTTAATATTTTTGTGATGTATTTTTTTTAACAGCGATAATTTTTTATTTTTTTTCCCCAGGATTCTTTGCTGAATATAAAGTTTCAGAGATCATTTATTTGAAACAGATATCATTTGTAATGAATCTGTATGAATCCGTAAGACCTTTGTTAATCTTCGGAACACAAATTAAGATATTTTAGTTGAAATCCTATGGCTCAGTGAAGCCTCCATAGGGAGCAGTGACATTTCTTCTCTCAAGATCCATAAAGGTACTAAAAACATTTAAATTAGAATATTTTTGGAGTGCCAAAAAACAAAACAAAAAAAACAACTTGTTTAGTGATGGCCAATTTCAAAACGCAGCTTCAGGAAGCTTTGGAGCACAAATGAATCAGCGTATCGAATCTGCTGTTCGGAGCACCAAAGTCACATGATTTCAGCAGTTCAGTTTGACAAGCGATCCGAATCATGATTCGATACACTGATTCATTTGTGCTCCGAAGCTTCATGAAGCAGTGTTTTGAAATCGGCCATCACTAAATAAGTCGTTATTTTGTTTTTTTAGCGCTCCAAAAATATTCTCGTCGCTTTATAATATAATATTGAGCCACTATACTCACATGAACTGATTTAAATATGTTTTTAGTACCTTTATGGATCTTGAGAGAGGAAATGTCATTGCTCTCTATGAAGGCCTCACAGAGCCATCAGATTTCAACTAAAATATTTTAATTTGCGTTCCAAAGATTAACAAAGTACTTACGGGTGTGGAACGGCATGAGGGTAAGTAATAAATGACCGAATATTCATTTTTTGGTGAACTAACCCTTTAAACTACTTTTGAATGATAGTGTATATTTTTAACACAAAAGACACATATAAAAGAGTATACAAGGCTAGACAAAGAGAAAAGCTTATGCTCATTTAATATGTAAAAAATAAATAAAACATTCAGTGCTGTTTAATCAGATTTTATAATCACCATCATCCATCTACAGTGGCCCAGTAGCACACAACATGATGAAATTTAAACAGCAAACAAAAGTTAACAACAACATAGCAGAAACAAGCCACAACACAACAGAAATGTCCTATATACAGTATGTGATGACTTGTGATGAGTTTGCATTAAAATACTTATTAATCTGCTACTTATTGACGTGTGAAGCTCCTCTTTAATAATGCAGCGCATAGTTTTTAATTAAGTTCTGAAAGCAGTCTGTCAGGAATGCTAAAAAAGCTTGGCGAACAGGCCATTACCAATAGAAAAGTACTTAGTTATGCAATTGAAAGATAGGAAGCTAAGGTAGAGAGCAAATCAGGTAATTACTTTATAATCATTGTTGTATCTAGCATTCAGACTTTCAGTACTACTCTTTGCCTTTGAATGCATGTACGCCTTGAATCTAAGGCTAGAGTGCCCTTTTATAAATGGGCAATTTTCATGTTAATCCGGAACACATTCATTCAATAATTCCATTAGTTGTCAAGAATGCACTGTACGTGCAGACTGTAATTTAAGTGCACTTGCCTCAACAACCTTTTTTATTCTCAATAAGAGAATTAAATAAAGGGTCAGAATAGAATAAAGGGTCAATCAGACAAGGTTTGGAGGAAATCTTACCTGCTCTTCAAAAAATCTTTTCTGTTTGAAGATCTCTGCATCTTCTTTGAGCATCCGCTGCTTAGTTCTTAAAGACATCTTTAAAAAAGTAAAAATGGAGAAACTTATGTAACACCACTCAATCTTTTCATGTATGAAAATGAATAACGCATAAGGAGTGACTTGTGCTGCAACTTACATTTCTATTAATTAAAGACTTATGTGGTTCTGTCCTTTGATTTGTGAGATTTTGACCTTCAACTTTAAAAAGCAACTGCAAAACAGGCAAAACTGGTATTAGAAGCAACATCAGCCTTGAGATCCACAAATGATTACTTAGTCCAGTAAGACTACTTTCACATTACAAGCACTTCGGTGAATGAAATATACCTGCTCATCAACATAGTCATCAATCCTCTTCTCACACTCTAGCCATTCGAGAGCTACTGCACTCATCTCCTGGTCCAGATGGTGGTATCTCTCCAGGAGTGTACGGTACATATCCTCACTGTATGAATCATGGGATGTCGTGCCCTGCCTATTAACAAAAAACACAACAATGACATCCTATACAGACATGTATATTCATAAGAATGATAAAGTTTTAACTGATTCACTGAAGACCATACCTGAGCTGGGCCACTAAGGCAGGTAGACTGTTGTGCAGGATGGGTTCAGAGAACACCAAGTTCTCAAAAAGGTGCTTATTGTGGAGCTCCCATGTCACTTGGAACTTCTGCAAATGTTCGTTCTCCTGGAGAGGAAGAATAGTGCTAGTAGTTGGTCATACTGATGGTTGTGCTTTAAACAGATTATTGTTATTCACACTTGTGTATATGGATGCATGTATAATATGGTTGCATCAACACACCAGGGTGAGCAGGAAGCTGCTGATGGTGCGGGCTGCCTGGCAGAGCGCGTTGTACTCCTCTAGCAGCAGTGAGATGAACTGGTGGGCCTGAGGGGGCCCTTGAGCCACGGCACCGGGTGCCTTTGAGCCTGTGGACAGGTGCTTGAGTAAACGCACCTTCATCTCTAAGACGTACTCCCTTGCCTGCTGTTCCAAACGCTGGTACAACTGGTAGGGATCCTTCTCACAAAGCCTAAATAAAGAGAAGGCAAGGTGAGGCTTCAGGGAAAGAAATGAGAGATTACAAGTGTTGTCCAGTGGAACAATTAATGTGTTATTATTTATTACATAGGATGAGCAGATTCACAACATAACTTTTCAATTTAACATAATATATTCAGTTTTCAGTGTCACATGATCCTTCAGAAATCATTCCAATATGCTGATTTAGTGCTGAAGAAACATTTCTTATTAAGTAATATTGATAACGGTTGTGCTGCTTAATATTTTAGTGGAAAAAGTAATACACTTTTTCAGGATTCTTTGATGAATAGAGTAAAAAAGAACAGCATTTATAGGAAATTTAACTCTTATAAATGCCTTTTACTGTCACTTTTGAAAATTGAATGAGTCCCATCTGAGTAAAAGTGTTCATTTTCAAAATTTAAAACTGAAATAAAATAAAAAAATCTTACTGACTCCAAACTTTTGAAAGGTATTGCATGTAGTATGTAGTGTGAATGTAGTTTTAGTGATCTATTTTTTTCCCTGGAAAACTATACATAAAATGACCCCATTACCTGAGAAATATCACTGAAATAAGTAATCTGAGAAATCACACTTGTCTCTGTGTTCAGCCCTAGGCTGTGTAAACAGCATGAGGAACAAAAAAGGAGTTCTTTTTTTTTTTTAAACCAATCAGCTCTGCCTGTGCGGTTGTTATTAGCAAAATAGTGGAAGCTGAAATCACTTAAAGTGCCTTTCAGATGGTAAGCACAAGTTTTAGCAACTCTGATGGTTGTCTCAATTTGGTACTGCTAGACAGACTGGCTTTGGCTCAATCCTTTTTATAAAAACATTATTAAACAATGATATATTTTGAGGTTCTTAGGAGAGCTTCAATCTCAAGAATACCTGTCAACGAGTTCCTTCATGCTCTCTTTGTCCCGGTCTAGAGGCTGATCCTGATCATCAGCCAGCGGAGTCCCAGTCTGACGGTAAATGCACCGGACCAGGTATCTGACCTCAGACCAGTGATTCTGCAGTTGTTGTGACTCCCGCTCTGACTCAGCCGTGATCTCCCTGACCAAAGAAACCACAACTAAACCATTTTAGATTAAGAAATACACACAATTACTTAAACTGATCGGTCAAACAACAGACTAATTGAACACTGCATGGTTATGAATAAGCTGATCCCACAACATATTTAAAAAAAAAAAAAAATCAAAACATACCTCCGCTCATAACAGGCCTCACAGCTACACACTGTGTCTGTGGTGAGTGGAGAGCTGAGATCTGGACCAGGCAGTGTAGGAGCACCAACTGTCAGTCTCCCTCCAGGCCCCAAGGGCTCCTGGGACAAACCGCCATTACCCACCGGCATGTGCAATAAGAAGTCCTGATTCTGAAGAACAAGAAAAGAATTAAGTACCACCAATTATTTCTTTATGCTATTTACACATATATAAACTCCACCTGGCAAAACTTGCGGCTACTCCCAACTACAGTTGCTTTTCAAATTGCTTTTGGAAAAAAAAAAAAAAAAGACACTCAAGGTGGCCAGAACATTATTAAATTATAAACAGTGCTCAATATTAACTGCTTGTCCGTGGCAAGTGAAAGAAAATTTTACTTGTCTGATCAGAAAAATAGCTTAATATAAATGTCATGTGTTTGGATTCAGATTTCCAAAACTCAAAACAACATGTCATAGGAAATAAGGAGATATAATAAGCAACCAGTACATACTTTAAAGTCTAAATACAGTTACAAAAACTGTGGGTTGCAACCCTCGGTGGGCAGCAGAGGTATTACAGGGGGGCCATGCAGTTCTGGTTGCACCTGTCCTCCAAATCCCCTGAGCTCTCTAACAAGGTAATAGTGTGTCTCTGCTAATCCAATCTCACCTTAAAATTGACATCTATACAGCCAGACATCAAATCTTTAATGGGTCATTCCCACAGCATGCATTTTTGCATTCCACTGCACTGCTTTTCCAGTGCCTCTCTATGCAAGACACACAGTAGATGGATGTCTTTGATCACTGCACTCACGTCTTTTGCAGCGTCTCACACAAGAAGCAGAGTTTTTAAAATGTCTCAAGTTTAAAAAAAGTTTTGAAAAAAAAAAAAAAAAAAAAAAAATTTTTATTAGGTTGCCTTAACTACTATGTACTTGCATTTAAATCTGCAGTTCGTAAGGTTTTCCTTCTTTGTCACCATCTGTTTGAAAGCTGCAATTGCAGTTATTTGTGGAATTATCATCTTCACGTGGGTTGTGCATCGGCACGGCTCCTCAGTGCAGATGAATCTAATGTTTGCTGTCAGTCACCACATCGGTGTGGATATTGTACTTTGTAATCACAGATGCTGTGTCTCGGAAGTATGACTAAAATAAGAATTTTCACCAGAAAATATAATCTAACATGTCTGCCACTTTTGTTCTGACCAACTGAGAAAAAAAAGCATTACAATAAATCGTGCTGCCAATGTTGATAAATCCAATGATCACTTGGCACTGATCACGTCAAACCGAGCAAATTATTATTGTTATATGTTGTTCTCAAATTGTTCATGTTAACAACATCAGCATTGCGTGACTATGTATATTTAGTGTGTATAGCGTTATCTGTAGATTTCAATTTCTGTAGCCACTGCTGAAGTCTTGTACTTTTGACTATGGGTGAATCTCAAGTAGTCACTGAAGATTGTCATTTGGACCTTTCTAGATTACAATCTGCCATCAAAATGATAAATTTAATTATTTCAGCTGCTGTGAGAAAAGGCTATAAATGATCCTCCGACATATTAGCCTCCAAGCTGGGACACCTTTATGTAACCAGACATGACGTAATGACGCAAAGACGAACGGCTGCATGCTCAAATTTCCCGCAGAAACCCACCAGTACCATTTGAATCAGAAAAAAAAAATTATTACAATCTCACAATCAGGCTAAGGTAAGGAGATATTTTTGAACATTGGCTGTTTATGTACTTGCTCAAAAATTGATTCTGGATCATTTTTAACCAAAAAAGTTACAGCAGCTTTAAATTAATCACAATGCACTTATTGTGTGTATACATATTTTTACATTATACTTATATTTTTAAAAATACATGCATGTAATTAGGCCTACATCTGTAATCACATTTGTAATTACACTGTTGACTCTTCCCTAAAGGCCTGTACACACCGGGACGAATATCGCACGCGTTTATCGCCAGTGTTTTTCGAGACGTTTTTTTGTGTTCATACCCAAGCGATTTTCACTGGCGATGCACAGAGTGAACGTGCAAATTCACTCCCTGACAGTATGTGGAGCTTGTGCTTAACGGTAGTGCAAATAAACATATTTATGATTTTAATAAAGTTAAAGAAGATAAAAATGCAGATACAAAATGGCATATGACATATGAGAGATGGTAGTCAGAAACAGTAGTGCAAGTAAGTCACAATGACAGTAGTGCAAGTGAACGGTAATGCAAATAAACATATTTATGAAATGGACATTCTCAACTATATTTCTTGAATGTAAAAGAAAAAAACAAACAATAAAAATACAGAAATAATACACATCTATTGGTGTGGCCAAGAACTGGCAGAGCACCCATAGCGTGTGTCTCAATCAGCTCCCTAGTTCACTAGTCAGGGCACTGATTAGGGAGTCAGCCACATTCAACACGGTATACTTATACACGACCAAGGAAGCTCGAGAGCGCTTTGAGATGCAGGGATAGTTTGTAGGGGTCTTCCTCGTCTACTTACTACCTCTTCGTCGTCTTGGTGTCAATGTGTGCTCTGCAAGACCGTTTTGTGCTTGAGCGCCACCAAGTCATGTTTTATTGTAACATCAGCATCTCCAGGCACGTGAACAAAAGCGCCACTCTCATTGGTCTGCCAGTTTTTACCGCGGCACAAACCAAACCAAACCAAATAATTTTTTTTTAAAAATGACTTTTAGGCCTGGCATTTTTCGCGTTGGTGTGCACACTCACATTGGCGTCCTTTGTTTATTCACGAGGCGTTAAATGTCGGCGATATTCGTGCGCGATATTCATCCCGGCATGTACAGGCTAGGGGTGTGACGAGACGGGTATCTCACGAGACGAGACAAGATTTTTACACACTATTTTTAAGAAATCCTCAATGGCGAATACATGACTAGAAAAAATATTCTGCAGGTGTATTTGAAATGTTTTAACTAATCATCTTGTAATGAATGTCATTTCAGTTCTACTTTCTGAGTATGAATTATCATATGCAGTAAAAGACAACAATCCTAAAGTACTGTTAAAGGTTTTGCCACAAACTCAACTGACTTCTCTTCTGTAAGATTTATGATTTATGAGCTTTTATAACTTTTGACCTCTTAACTGAACTCCTTTCCACAAACTGATCATAGAAATAAAAACAGTATAAATAAAAATGGTAACACTTTACAATAAGGTCTCATTTTTAACATTAATGTATTAACCAACATCAACTAACAATGAGCATTATATGTGCTACAGTATTTATTAATCTTTGTTTATGTTAGTTACTAAAAATAGTCATACATTGTTAGTTCATGATAGTTCACAGTGCATTACTAATGTTAACAAATGAAACCTTATTGTTTGTGCTTAATAAGATTAAGAGAAAACTTATTCATTTTTATGGTAACACTTTACATTAAGTGCAACCATAATCACACTCTCTCTATTCAAAGTGCAAAAAAGACCAAATTTTTCTGTGATACAGAGCTAAGAGATGGTTACAACTACACTACCCAGCCTAAAATAGCTTTCATATTGAGAGATATTTGCATGCATCAGGGAGCCACTTTCAAAATGGGTATTGAAATAGTGTTTGAATGCACGCTCGCGTTTACTTTCACTTTCGTGATCTGTAAATCTCGATGAGAAATCTCGTCACACGAGTCTCGCAGGATCTCGTCACACCCCTAGTACAGGCCTTTACACCTTAACTGTCAGTACTGTACTTATTTTTTTGATGCAAGTACATAGTAGTTAAGGGCCCCTAATATAAAAAGGACCAACAAAAACAAACAAATATCCTTCTCTTTTCAATTTAAATTGAGCTTTTATTATGTAATGTAAATGTTATTCAACACATGTAGAGATTTTAATGCAATAAATTGTTAAATTGTTGCAAACTGTCAAAATCTGTTGCAGATTTTGATGCAATATAATATGCAGTGTTTTGGATTTAGTTGCAAAATTATTTGTAAACAGAATAGTCAATTTCGTTTTCACAGAGATATGGTTTGTACATTTTTATGGTAGTGCAGATTTTGTTGATGGAGTCCTTCCAACTATTAATAAATTAAGTCATTTTGTCTTGTTTAAATGAAGTCAACTGGGGTACTATGGAGCCTTTGCTGATTTTTGGGGGGGGGCTTATGTCTCAGAAGTTTGGGAAACTTAGCTCTAAAAACATCTTTATCAAAAAAATGTCGACAGAAAAACAGTACATACACCTGCCTGTGAAATCAATGTGGAGTGAAAATGAAACTACTAGGTCTCTTACCAAAACAATATAACATGGGATGTTAGTGGTAACACACAGCTGTCTTCATCACAGGTGCAAAGGGTAAAAAGTGTATCTTACATTATTATGAAAAGTACCGGTCTTAAACGTTTTGATAAAAATAATGCTTGAAGATACTTTTTTTTTTTTTTTTTTTTTCATCCTGCCCTAACAGTCATCTTAAGGCAGGAACACACCAAACCGACGGCAATGAAATAGTGGCAATGAAAGCAGACTGGGGGGGTTGGCTCATTTCAACAGCATCTGGGTCCAAAGTTGCCCTGACACACCAAACCAACGCTCGACAGCCGACAGCCAAAGAGCACATCCGTTCTGCGCCTGCCTAAGATGAAATGCCTTTCTGTACCAGCAGGTGGCAGTAGCTGAACAGCCAATCAGAATGATCAGATGGCCCGACGCACTGACGAGCTCCGACGGCGATGTCGAAACGGCCGGAAAAAAAGCCAACGAGGACCAACTTCAGCGACAGTGCAGAACACACTGAGAAAACTTAGTCGGACGACTAATAAAATCTGCCCGACAAGCTAAAATGTCAAACAAAAATGGGGTTTTACTAAGATAAATCAAGTAGTTGGGGGCAGTCGTGGCCTAATGGATAGAGTGTCGGACTTGTAACCCAAAGGTCATGGGTTCGAGTCTCAGGTCCAGCAGGGATTGACGGTGAGGGAAGTGAATGTCCAGCGCTCTCCCCACCCTCAATACCACAACTGAGGTGAGACCCTTGAGCAAGGCACCGAACCTCTAACTGCTCCCCGGGCGCCGCAGCAATGGCTGCCCACTGCTCCGGGTGTGTGTTCACTGCTGTGTGTGCACTTGGATGGGTTAAATGCAGAGCACAAATTCCGATTATGGGTCACCATACTTGGCCACATGTCACTTCACTTCACTAGTATTTGGCTGGTCATGTGATCTCAACATGAGACAGCACCATCCATGTCAAATTATGCTTATCTTTCCTTATTTAAAATATGACTGGGGAGATATTATTTGCTTTAGGGGTAAACCTTTTTTTAATGATCAACAATCAACAATTCTTTCAAATTATTAACAACACTCCTCTGACTGAGCTGAAAATGAGCATGTTAATTTTAGGAATGGAATTCAGACTCATTATTTGCCCAATTAGGTTTTTTTTTTTTTTTTAAGACTAGAGGCAAAGTAGAAACATGCAAGTGTTGAAGGAAAGAGAAACGTACCAACAGAGACTGGTCGAGGGAGGGCTGACGATCGTCCTTCTCCACGGTGCGTTTGCAGTCAGAGCAGACATAGAGAGGTAACTGAAGGGCGCTGGAAGATTTGGGTGACTGGGCTGCACCATTCTGACTGGATCCTCCAATATCCTGGGAGATGGCGTCCTTGCGCTCGCTGCGACACAGCAGGCAACGGTCACCAGGGGTGTAGGGGGCCCTCTGGTTCACCCCGAAAGTGAACGGGGTCTGTGTAAGAGACAGAAAAACAGATCAACTGTGACATAGCAGCTCTCCTTTCTGAAAGAAACGTAAAATGCCCATACTTAATATTCTCAAATTGCACTAATGGCCATCCAGAAATCAATGCTTCAACACTCTAGAAGACTAGAATAACGCTTCAAAACAGTAACTCAACTTACACTGGAACAGACTTTCAGGAAATCACAGCTGTGCTACCACACAGAGGAAATGCAAATGTGGCAGAACACTGTTGCAAAGTGAGAGATTTGCCTGTTACCTGAAGGACTCCAGAGAAGTCAGCGTTTACTGGCCCTTCTGAAAACTGTGGAGCGCCATTCAATGGGACCTAAAGAGAAAGCCGGTGATAAATCAACTCATTCCAGGCTCAAGGTTATAAACTTATTACAATAATGTAATTACATACACTATGTTGTTTACGACTTCAGCTCCAAGCTAAAACAGTGCCATCTGAATGCACTGCTTCTAGCTGTCAAAATGCAAGGAAAAATCCTTTTGCAACACCATACAGCAGAGTTAAATCTCCACTGGATAGAGGCTGACCCAAAATGAACCCCTGACAGTAGAAGAACACCTATTTTTATATAATAATTCTGTGGATGAGATGCTATATATGAGGAAAGTATTAGTTCTACATGTACAGGTCCTCTCAACTGATAGGTCACAACACAAAATGGATTGCGGGTCTTATGATAGAGCAGTGGACAACAATGCAGAATAAAATGCAACTAATGAAACAATCATCCATACATAGAGCAAAATAAGAGAAAACGCTTTCAACATCTTTTGTCGTTGATGTTAAAACAATGATATTTCGAAGCAAATTCATCTGTCACTTGGTAGACGCTAGACAAATTTGGCAGGTGCCAACATGGACAGATGGCATGACATGCCATGAACTATGCAAAGCAAAAGAAAATAAAAACTTGAATATATTAAAAGAGGATAAATATTATTTGTACAGACCAAAATTTGCATCATGTAGAGAATTATTGGTACGAAACACAGCATTTACAAATCAATAATATATTTTTATTTTTTTTAAGGTTGTTGCTGGGTCTTGAAATAAAACTGCAGAAGTATTTAATTTCCTGTGTTCCAGCTGTCAAATATTGTCATTTAAATATGGCAGTCAAGACAATGCAGCTATTCAGATAATTTCCTAATAAACCTAAATAAATACATTAAATAATTTTAAATCTGTAAAAGCTCACAAATAATGTCACAGCTGTTGTATGTGGCTATTAAAAGAATCCTCATTTTTTATTTAGAATAAACAGCAGGTTATCAGCTATTCAATAAATCAATGCTTGTGACAATACAGACAGCTAAGGCCACAATATAAAATTGCAAAAAATTAAAATGCTTTAAAGCTGATCAATGACATTTTTCCATGGTAAAGTGCTTCCTCAAATCTCAGCTTAATATGCAGATACAACATTTCCTAAGCCAATTGTTGTTAGATTAGTCAAATGACTAATGGCAATGAGCAGACCAACAGACACACTCGCTTCACCAATAGCCGTCTGTCCAACCAATGGCAGTGTTTAAGAAATCAGTTTGAGAAAAGAGAAATTACACACTTCAGCTTTAACCAAAATTGCTAGTTTTATCAGGAAAAGGAGGAAAATGTGATGTCTTGAGCATGTGCTTAGTTAAACGCAAAAATGTCTCAATAATTCAGCAACAACCTGCCAACAAGCTCTGTACAAAAGATTACAAAACAGCTTCACCTGAGTTAACCCGAGGTTATTTGGCTGTGTTATTCATGACAAAATATTGCAATAAATAATCCATATAAGGCCTAAACTTCTAAGAGACCATGTCATTAGTCAGAAATCATAGAGAGTTAGACATCCTCTCAAAGTTTTGACCTCTGGATGCTGAAATCCTATTAGCCGAAATCTGTTCACTGTACATGCAAGCAAAAGAGCCATGATTCAGTCCAGTGATGAAATGGTCTCTTTTGCTTGCTTATGTCAACAGAGACTGATACTCTTGTTAAGCTACAGATGTGGTTTCCTTGGAAACAGAGACATACCACCAGAAAGAATAAGTCTCTGACAAAGCCCTGAACACTGGACCCTGTGCTGTAAGAGGCCTATTCATTCCCTGACACTTCTCGGGCTGGACAGCATGAATACACAACTGAAACGAGAGGAAAGCAGCTGATAAACTGAGGTAAGTTTGTATATGTCAATGAATATGGTATATACTACGAGTTTACTGTGCTAAGTGACAATACATCGCATTACCTTTATGTCTAAATCACAAACTTTGTACGAGTCTCAATTTAAAACCACCGACAGACATATTAAAGGATTTGTTGACATTTACGGTTGAATATTTTCAAGCACTTCCGGTTTGGTCATACTTGACACTACTGCTTCAGTTCAGAAAAGCAATTATTACCTCAACTGTTTAATAACGCAATGCATGAAGTTTTAAATAGAGGACATGTGCTGAAAAGAATAAGTAAAGAAACGTGTAAGAGAATATTTTGATCTTGAACGACAAAAATAAAACGGTGGACTTTAGCATTGGGTCTGTCTATATAGACATGGTTAACTTACATTACTGTGGACTGCGGTTCATAAACAGTAACATGTTCAGCCTCAAGAATACATTTACTAATTTTTATCTAGGAAGGTTGATAAAACCATATGCTTATTGAAATACACCTGTAAACACATCAGCTAACCCGGGGAGCGCTTGACAAGTTAGCTTCACATCACTCCGAGCGACACAAATCACTCAAACCTCCACATCCGCGACATAAACTCGCTCTAAATATGCTTTTCACACGTCTTCACATTTTCTTCCCATGTTTCGATGATCAGACCAGGAAATGTTTCAGATTAAAGCTCTAGATCAGTGAAGCTCAGCTAAGGCTCCATGTAAAAGTGAAATCAGCTACAGGAGCTTCTCTTAGGCCTCCAATATCACTGAATGCGGACTAAACTACACCACATGCACCATCAACCTCCCCGCATGCCCCGGCTGCCGCTCACCTCTCCGTTGAGGCTGGGGATGGTGCTCGGGTCTCCGTGCGCAGTGCTGCTGGAGGGTGTTGGCGGAGCTCCGGCCTTCCCTGCGCCGCCGCCCCGCTTATTCTTCCTGCGCTTCGCTCCGCGTTTAGCGTCTGTAGGACTCATTTCTACACACGAAATACACAGACAGCGTTCCGTCCACAAACAGCAGGGTCTCTGGTGCAATGCCAGGCTCTGACGCTGCGGATACGGGTAAAATGTAGCTGTATTTGAGAGATATAATTTAAGAGCCTGCCAATCTGCTCACAGTATAGCAGACTTCAAATTCCAATATGGCCGACCCAACAGGAATTGGCCAATGGCGTTTACGACATGACGTAATAGCGTATAGTGCGCTTGGGGCTTGGGGCTTATGGGAAATTGAGTTTTAAGAGGAAGGGGCCACGTATTTTATTATTATTATTATTTATTTATTTATTTATTTTATTATTTTTAGTAATGTGTCTGTGTTGGTGCTGAAAATATTATTTTAAAATGTGAGTTGTAAGTGAATGTAAATGGCAAATAAAGCTCTTTGTTATTCTGATTTTGCTCTATTTTAAGTTCTCTCTCATCTACCTCTTACAGTGTTTTACATGTGCGTTATTTATATTATTTATATTTTCGTTTTCTTGCTAATACAAATGCTGTCCGACGAGGATTTTTTTTATTACTACAGCAGGTAATCGTAGTGATCATTTTTAGCCATTTGATGGCGATAATGAGCTAACTTGCGTTGCTATAGCAGGTGAAATCCAGTTTAGAGGTTATTTGCAACCAGACTAATCAGAATCCCGTATGTTTTTTTTTTTTTTTTTACATTTATAAAATATAAATATTCATTTTTTTTTACATTACATTACAGTCTGTTAAGCCTACAGATTGTTCAACTGATGCCCTCATCTGTTATCTGTGTCACCCATAATGAAAACCATTAAAATGAATGATTTATTGATTGCAATGCAGCTTGTCTAAAGACTCCAAATGTTGTGTATTTATTAATCGTTTGTTTATGAATGTAATTCCGATAATAATTTTAGAAAATATATTTTAAATGAAAAATTAATGATGTTGCCTATAAAAAAACTGGGGCACATTTTTTGGTTAATATCACTTGTGTAGACTTTTTATAACAATAGGCTACTTCTGTATTATTTTGTTATTTAAAAAATACACATACAGCTTAGAGCTGCAATTTTAATTAGGTCTATAGCTTAATGTTACAAGCCGGGGGAAAACAGATGGAAAGTAGGATATAACAGGTGTTGTGCCGTGCCGAATTTCTACCCCCGCCAAATTATTACCACCCTAGTATTGGTAGTTCCCTTTTGAGTCGGTCTCTCGACACTGTATCACTGAAAGGTAGTTCAGAGGAAGCTTTTGGCTGCAAGTAGACACGCACTCGTCGTTCCAGGACATCGAAGGCAACAAAAAAGCATTAGGCCTATACAGTGCTCAGCGTAAATGGGTACGCCCCCTTTGAAAAGTAACATTTTAAACAATATCTTTAAACAATAATAATTTAAACAATAAATGAACACAAAAACAATTTCCAAAATGTTGACAAGACTAAGTTTAATGTAACATCTGTTTAACTTATAACATGAAAGTAAGGTTAATAATATAACTTAGAGAACATTTTCAGTTTTACTCAAATTAGAGTGATGCAAAAATGAGTACACCACGCTGAAAGTCTCTGGAGAAAAGCTAAACTTTAGACCACAAATGTCTAATTTAACAAGAATTCAACCACAGGTGATTCTAAATATTCAGGTGTCCAGCAGACAGTTGACTATAAAAGGGTGTTAAAACCCCTTCCCATTTCATGCTGTCAGCAATGGCACCACATGAAAGAGAACTGTCACAAGACCTGAGAAAGACATTAATTTCTTTACACCAGAAAGGTGAAAAGAAAATCAACAAAGCTTTACTTATCTGTCAGAATACTGTATCAAAAGAAAAAAATCAAAAAAGATAGAACTGCAACCATCTCACAGAGAAGTCCAGGTCGTCCACGGAAGTAAACACCTCGACAGGAGCATCTTCTGATGAGAAGGGTTGAAGAAAATCGGCATGCAAGTTCACTGCAGTTATCTAAAGAAGTAGAAAGCCAAACTGGGGTGACTATCCAGTCTCTAAACGAGGTCATTCTCGAAGAATGGAAAAAGATAGATGTTGCAAAATGTCACCAACTTGTTCATTCCATGCCTAGAAGACTTGGTGCTGTCATTAAAAATCATGGAGGCCAGACAAAGTACTGATGTAGTAGTTTTTGTTGTGGGGTGTACTCATTTCTTTTATATTAAACTTAGTCTTTTCAACATTTTGGAAATTGTTTTTGTGTTCATTGAGGTATTGTTTCTACTTTTCAAAGGGGGTGTACTCATTTACGCTGAGCACTGTACAAACCTTTGTGGCATATAGGTCTTCTGATTCTGAATAAGGGATAGGAAATGGAGTGATGTGGGAAATGTGAATGTATTATTTATTTAATTGAGTTGACGTGAATGTTGTGTAGCCTATATTGTCATGTTGTATGTAGCGAGGCCAAAGAACAATTTAGCAGCCAAGAATGGACAAAGTTCAAGTATACGTAAGTAATGTTCAAGTATATTTTTTTAAGTATACTTTATGTAGTAATCATACTAGTATCAATGCACTAGTAGTAAATATAAGTGTAACAGTAGTTAATTTTCAGAACACAACTATTTTACAGCTATGTTTCTCATTTGTACTGCATCTGTATACTAGAAGTTGACTATTTTAATACTAGAAGTACATTTTTAGTATATGAAAGTACACAATGTAATATAGGCTACTCTCGGTAAACTAGTTTAATGTATACTTATAAGTTTTCTTTAAGTGAACATAACATCATACTTATAGTTTACTTTTTAGGCCTTTTATTTTTGCACTTTAAGTATACTACTATGTTCCTATTTCAAGTATAAAAAAAAATAATACCTAAATATCTTTAACTGTACTTTAACTCTTTCCATTTTAAAAACATTTTATTCTAGCTTCATGAATCCTTTTTAATCAACACTTACATGTGGGTAAGTTTCATTTTTTTAAAAAGGAAACATTTTAAACAAAAAGCTGAGAAAATTGCATTTTTGTCATAGACTGTCTGGCATTCAGAATGATGATCAAACACAGGTGGAGTAAATCAAGTCCATAAACACCCTCAAAGCTTCATAGTCCTCATTCAGTAACATTAGACAGTTTTGTTTTATATGCTGTTTAATGTTGGATGATCGCCTTATTTTACATTTGATTGAGCAATCTTCTATCGCTTGTTTTCTTGTATCACTTTGATCAGGAGATTCTGTCTTCTTTCAGAAGATGCGTAACAGCGCCCCCTAGAGTATAGCCTGAAAATTCAGTCAATGGCGACGAAAGAGTGAAGATTTTAAGTAAATTCCTATGTACACTACCAGTGGACTAGCCTACACAAAAAATCAGATACCCAGAATTAGGAATATATCTATTTTCTTTATAAATCAATATTTTCAAACAATGTAGGCTACTTTTATACTATACTTTTATATACTTCTAAGTATATATCGATCAAAAGAGTCCAAGAATAGGCCAAATATACTTGGACTTTTCTGTCAGTAGGCTTTAAGTCAAGTATACTTAAGTGCAAAAAGTATATTTCTGAGAAGTATATAAAAAGTAGACTGAAACTATGCTATACTTTCTTATTTTTAGTGTAAAAGAAGTATACTAATAGCATACTTGAATTAAGTTATTTTTCGTAAGGGTATAGGTACATGCGATCAATAAAATTGGGTAGTAGTCTTTATTGCTATATAGGAGAAAATAACATCCTTTACCTCGGGTGGCCTTTAGCCCCATTCTCAAGTGTGAGGGGCTCAATCTTAGTATAAAATATTTTTGCCTCATAATATGTGTAAAACAATATAAATGTAAAACCAATTGTTTAAGGCCTCGAATGGAAGCCTCTCAACCAACAGATGGCGCTGTTGCATTGCGCCTGTTTTATTGCCAGAGAAATTAAAACGGAGCTATTTGGTTGGTAGTTTAATGGGATCATCCCGTAACAAGGACAAGACAAGGATAAACAACAGCAAGATAATTTTATTGCATTTCCTTGATTATGTGATGATAAAGAACACTAATAGAAAATGACATCTATTAAACATGAAATCTAGCCTTCCAGAAATGATACTGAATATTGCCATATTTCTCAAAACCTTCAATACATGTCAAAAATTAAGTCTTTTATGCCATATGAATTTATTAACAAGCTTCATCACTCTCTTTGCAGGCCGAAATTTTGGGAAATCAGGGCCACAATGAGCAAAGAGATAACACAGACAGTACATGGAGAAATAGATGACAAATAAATCCAGGACAGATTATAATCTAATACTATTGCGACAGAGAAATCAAAATATCGTGCACTTAACGAGTCTCGCTTGAAAATATCAAACTATTCTAAAATACAATTTCACATTATGTCTAATCTGTACAAATAAATTAGCAAAGGAACAGAACTATTAACAATCCCTACAGATTTCTTGCTTTGCTGGCTCATATGAAGGCAACTCTAAACTACTGCAGAATGACTCCAGAACACAGTGCTAGGCACACCCTCTTAAGAAAACACACACCCACAAATGCAAATCTCTTTCTTGTGTTTCTCCAGCAGTCAAAATGTCAAGCAGTCTATTTTCAAACATACACTCAAAGAAAACATACTTTCAAGTTTCAGCAGGACAAGTTTCTTGCCAATTTCAAAGTCTTTCTTTCCAGTAGCATATTTAGATCCACCCTAAAACGTGCTTGCTAAATGAGACGCGAGCTGTTCACATCAGTAAATACAAAAGCAGAGCGGATCTTTGACATCCAAAGCACCTATACAATCAGTCAATGTTTTCAAACCCAACCTGGGTGCTGGAATGAGAAGCCAAACTGGAAGAAGAAAGCAGGGAGACGAGCAGACGACCACTATACAGACAGTTCTGAATGTACTGTTAGGCTGGAATACAGTACACAAATTGTGCTCAGTTATTTTTCAGTAATTTACAGTCTAGACGAGTCAATGCTGTAGTTGCTGAAAGTCAGAGGCTCTGCAGATTTGAGTTGACAGATTTCACAGAACATCGTGTAGTGAATGATGGGCAAAGACACCAGTTCTTTTAGCTTCAGACACATTTCTAATGCGTCGTAATGACGCAAGTGTTTCTGTGCGAGTTTGTTGCGTTGGGAACGACCTGAAAGTCTGCGGTGTTTAGTGTACCTTGTGTTTTAAAGGTGCCCTAGAACTTTTTTTAAAAAAAGATGTAATATAAATTTAAGGTGTCCCCTGAATGTGTATGTGAAGTTTCAGCTTAAAATACCCCATAGATTTTTTTTAAATTCATTTTTTTAACTGCCTATTTTGGGGCATAATTATAAATGAGCCGATTAAGGGCTACTGGCCCTTTAATTCTCGTGCTCCACACCCACAGAGCTCGCGCTTGCCTTGAACAGTACATAAACAAAGTTTACACAGCTAATATAACCCTCAAATGGATCTTTACAAAGTGTTCGTCATGCATGCGTCGGATTATGTGAGTATAGTATACTGTTATATTGTTTAAATTGATTCTGAATGGATTTGAGGCTGTGCTCCGTGGCTAACGGCTAATGCTACACTGTTGGAGAGATTTATAAAGAATGAAGTTGTGTTTATGAATTATACAGACTGCAAGTGTTTAATAATGAAAATAGCGACAACCTTGTCTCCATGAATACAGTAAGAAACGATGGTAACTTTAACCACATTTAACAGTACATTAGCAACATGCTAACAAAACATTTAGAAAGACAATTTACAAATATCACTAAAAATATCATGTTATCATGGATCATGTCAATTATTATTGCTCCATCTGCCATTTTTCGCTTTTGTTCTTGCTTGCTTACCTAGTCTGTTGATTCTCCTGTGCGCAGATCCAGACATTAACTGGCTGCCCTTGTCTAATGCCTTTCATAATGTTGGGAACAGGGGCTGGCATATGCAAATATTGGGACGTAACAGTCGGTGTTATGTTGAGATTCGCCTGTTCTTCGGAGATCAAATGAGATTTATATAAGAAGGAGGAAACAATGGAGTTTGAGACTCACTGTATGTCATTTCCATGTACTGAACTCTTGTTATTTAACTTTTAACTATGCCAATATAAATTCAATTTTTCATTCGAGGGCACCTTTAAAATATGCTCAGATTTTAAAAGTCATGTGGTATATTCCAGCTTTAAAGTCACAATAAAATCAAAATTGACAATTCTTTTTTTTTTATGGAATACTGCAGTATTATAAATGATTTTTCCATGCACATCATAATTTTTTTAATTAAAATTCATTGTGATCTTTAATCAAAATAACTTCCTGTCCCTCTTGCAGCGACATCTCTTCTCTTCTCTGATGACGTGTTTTTCGGGCACGAGGATGGGACAACCCGTCACTCACATGAGATCAATAGCAAACAATGATCCAATCAATTCCTGATGTACAAAATCAAGTCCTGCCCTATATTTTTTCTTGTTCGAGAAGCCGTTTCACTCAGATGCACATCACAATAGGTAAATAAAGACTGTGTCAACTTCTATTTCATGGTGACTTAACTGAATGGTTTGTGACTATCATACACTACGCAATTTTAGTCGTTGAAATCTGCAGACTGGCTCTGATGTTTGTCAACTCTTTCAGAATGTAATCTGAGCAAATCTTGTGTAGTGTAATCCAGTCTTTAGCTAGAATGAAGCTTTAAACATTTGCAGAGTTGCTATTTAATTATTTATGTATGTATGTATATTTGGAATTGTCTCCATACTGTTTCCTCTAAGTAGAGTTATTCTTCCTTTGGCAAGCCCTTGCTGGCCTCAGCCTCAGAATTGCATTCTGGGAAGTAGGGAGGTGGGGCAGAGTAAGGGGAGGGCAGGGGTGCTGATGGTGTATTGGGGGTTGTTGAGGCTAAAGGCTCAACCAGAGCAGCACTCCTAGAGTCCTCCAATTGGACAGATGACCGTCCCCTATTGGAGCGCCGTCTTTCTGGGTGGTTGGAGGAGGGGCTTTTTCCTGGAGGAGGGGTGCAGTTGTGATGCCGGCGAGAAAGCTGGATGATTTCCTTATCTAGAGCTGTGTTCTACAAGAGAGAGACAATACTGTATGTTAATGTTCACATGAGTTGCACCCACCCAAAAATGGAAAGGAAATAGAAAACAATTCAGTAGGGAAAGAGTAAGTGAGATGAAGTTACAATCTGGGAGGTCAAGAGAGAGATAAATTCAATCTTAAAGGGACAGTGCACCCAAAAATGAGAATTCTGTCATCATTTTCTCAGCCTTAAGTTGTTGCAAAAATGTATGACTTTCTTACTTTTGTGGAACATACACACACACACACACACACACACACACACACACACACCGGAACCTTATTGTAAGTGTTACCAACATTTTTAACACAAATAAAGGGGATGAGAATAGATTTTAAAATGTGCAATTTAATTAAATTAATTAAGAAAAAGCTCTGTCCCCCAAGTTTATGTCTGTGGTGTTGCCCCAGAAGAAAAAAGGGGGCATTCAATTTGGATTACTTTCTGTGTGTAAAGGTCATTGCAGGTGATGGTTGATCTGAGGGGTGCTTGGTGAGTTCATTTATTCTTTTAATTTTCATTAATGTTGCTAAATCTGATTTTTTTTATTTTTTATTTTTTTTATTATCACATTATATTAGAGCCTGTTGTTTCACTGATAACTTACAGATTTTTACATTTTAATCTAAAATCCATCCATCCATCCATCCATTTTCTTCCGCTTATCCGGGGCCGGGTCGCGGGGGAAGCAGTCTAAGCAGAGGCGCCCAGACTTCCCTCTCCCCCGACACTTCCTCCAGCTCTTCCGGGGGAATTCCGAGGCGTTCCCAGGCCAGCCGAGAGACATAGTCCCTCCAGCGTGTCCTAGGTCTTCCCCGGGGCCTCCTCCTGGTGGGACATGCCCGGAACACCTCCCCAGGGAGAAACAGATGCACGAGCCACCTCAGCTGGCTCTACTCTGGAGGAGCAGCGGCTCTACTCTGAGCTCCTCCCGAGTGACCGAGCTTCTCACCCTATCTCTAAGGGATCGCCCAGCCACCCTGCGGAGAAAGCTCATTTCGGCCGCCTGTATCCGGGATCTTGTCCTTTCGGTCATGACCCACAGCTCATGACCATAGGTGAGAGTAGGAACGTAGATTGACCGGTAAATCGAGAGCTTTGCCTCGCAGCTCAGCTCCTTCTTCACCACGACAGACCGGTACAACAACTGCATTACTGCAGAAGCTGCACCGATCTGCCTGTCAATCTCCCGCTCCATCCTTCCCTCACTCCTGAACAAGACCCTTGATACTTAAACTCCACTTGAGGCAGGACTACTCCACCAACCTGAAGGGGACAAGCCACCCTTTTCCGGCTGAGAACCATGACCTTGGACTCGGAGGTGCTGATTCTCATCCCAGCCAACTACACACTCGGCTGCAAACCGCCCCAGTGCATGATGAAGGTCCTGGTTTGATGGAGCCAATAGGACAACATCATCTGCAAAAACAGCGACGAGATCCTATGGTCCCCAAACCGGACTCCCTCCGACCCCTGGCTGCGCCTAGAAATCCTGTCCATAAAAATAATGAACAGGACCGGTGACAGAGGGCAGCCCTGCCGAAGTCCAACATTTTGATCAAAAATGTCTATTTTATCTCAGTAGACTGTTATTAATATTTCCAAAGTGTCCAAAGTGATACACCATGACTATTATGATGGCAGCTCCCATTATATAAAAGTCTTGATTTGTGCTAAATTGTCTGTGGTGTCACTGTCTTCCTTGCCGGAAATAGTGGTGACACCACAGACATAAGTAGTTAACACCAGTGCTATAAGCACAAGCACTGGTATTTTACTACAATTAATTAAAAATCAAAATGTCCTTAAGCTTCCATTTTACACAATATAGCAATTAAAAAAAAAAAAAAAATCGTTTTTTAAGAATATTTTTTAAAGATGTTTTATATATTCTTTCTCTCGTTTGACAGTCCAATTGAAGAGTAACACTAAAACATTCTTCAAAATATCATCTTTTGTGTTCTGCAGAAGAAAGAAAGCCATATTAGAGTGAGAAAATGATGGCAGAATTGTAATTTTGCATGTCCTTTGAAGGATTCAATAAAGCAGCTGTTCTGTGTTTTTCCTTGTTGCTGTAAGAGGAAACATGTTCATACTAAGATATAAAAGACAGTATGCATAACCCGGTTTCACTGAAAAGTCAATACTATTGATCACATCACAGGTGGAAAAAGACCACAGCAGTGAAAGAGAGAAAATGGCAGAGAGCTAAAAACACCACTGAAGTTCATTGTATTAAAGTGGGTCAAGAATTCTCTAAGCCAGGGGTTTTTAATCAGGAAGTGCTAAGGGGTCCTTGGTAATGTTTAGAGAAAATCTGTAAATATATATATATATATATATATATATATATATATATATATATATATATATATATATATATATATATATATATATATATATATTTTTTTTTTTAAGAAATAGAATAAAATTTAAGAATATAAGGGATAAAAATAAAAATGAAAATAAATATATAAATATTAAATAAAAACAACAAATGTGATAAATGATACAATAATTAATATTAATTATTTTATTTAAAAGTTAAATAAAAAATACATAAAAAATTTAAATAAATAATATTAGATTAAATTAACAATATAATCCAAAATTATAATTATTTTCAAATACTATTTTACACATTTATAATACTTATTTTTCACAGTATAATTTGGGTCTTTATACATTAAAAAAAAAAAAAAAAAAAATGTATAGCTGCCTTTTAAATGTTTATAATGGATGTCTGTTGCATGAAAATTATCACATATGGGGGTCCTTGGCATCTAAAAGATTAAAAACCCTTGCTCCAAGTTACCAACTTCCCATGCCTTGTGTAGGGGAAAATGTGCATCTTCAGTGATGTTACTGTCACTTTCTTCCAGTATAAGAGTGTATGTGTGAGGAGACGGAGGCGGGGAGGGAGGAGCATAGCAGTTAGTGTTAGTACATACCATTGCCTTGGAGCTAGTCAGAGGATAGCAATGCCATGGGAAGAGCAGAAGCAGAGGACAAAGACTAGTCTTACTCACAGAGCACATATAGCACAAATTAATACACAACACCTACATAACCTCTAATGCTTCAGCTGAGGGACATTTCACAAGAACTACTTCAGAAAAGCTTGCTTAAATAAAGCAAAATATAGCTACTTAAAGGGGAATTTGACTCAGAAATGAACTTTATGGACATTGTTTGTTCACCCTCTTATGGTTCCAAATATGCTGCTGTTTTTAATATTCAAACAAGCTGTCAAGTTCCAAAAAGGACAAAAAGCACTATAAAAGCACCATAGATTTAGTACATACGACCATCTAAATAATATAACGTGTGGTTACAAGAAATCAATGTGATTTGCAAATATTGATGCCAGCACAATATATAATTTGAGAGCTTATTATCAGTGCAAATGAGTAGCATAATATGTAGACTACTTATAGATACAGTGGGGGAAATAATTATGTGATTCCCTGCTGATTTTGCTAGTTTGCCCACTTATAAAGAAATGAAGGATCTATAATGTTTATGGTAGTTTTATTTTAAAGCGGAACTCAGTAAGATTTGCGAAGCTCCCCCTACAGGTTCCTTCAGTGAATCACACTGTCGTAAATACTCCAAGTACAGCTCTGGACTACGACTACAACGCTCACCAACGCAGTAGTTTTGCAAATACAGTACAAGAAATCTCGATGTAGGTGGGTAATTTTCGAAATTGTCTTATAAAGTCATAATATATACATTGTTTTTGAATTACCGTAAAGCATTTTGTCACTCTCGCATGACCGTGAACATGAGGCGAGAAACTCAACTTGCAAGTGCTGTTTTCTGGCGAAGACGTGCCAGAGGGGGTTAGTGCTCGCCTCAAACACACCACTAAATCAATTAACCATCGTAAGGACTTAGAAAACTATTTATGAAGGTAAAAAAGTTAATTAGTTCTGCTTTAATGGATAGAGACAGAATATCAAACAAAAAATCCAGAAAAAAAAAACATTATATAAAGGTTATAAATTGATTTGCATTTCATTTGAAATAATTAGATCCCCAAGCAAAACATGACTTAGTACTTGGTGGAGAAACCCTTGTTGGCAAGCACAGAGGTAAGACGTTTCCTGTAGTTGGTCACCAGGTTTGCACACATCTCAGGAGGGATTTCGTTCCACTCCTCTTTACAGATCCTCTCTAAATCCTTAAGGATTCTTGGCCGTCGCAACTCAAAGTTTCAGCTCCCTCCACAGATTTTCTATAGGATTATGGTCTGGAGACTGGCTAGGCCACTCCATGACCTTAATGTGCTTCTTCTTGAGCTACTCCTTTGTTGCCATGGCGGAATATTATGGGTCACTGTCAAGCTGGAAGACCCATCCACGACCCATCTTCAGTGTTCTGGCTGAAGGAAAGAGGTTCTCTTCTAAGATTTTACAATATGGCCCCATCCATTTTCCACCTCCATGCTTGACTGTAGGGATGGTGTTCTTGGGGTCATAGTCAGTATTTCTCTCCCTCCAAACACAGCGAGTTGAGATGATGCCAAAGAGCTCAATTTTGACGGCCAGTACATGTGCCTTTTTGAGCAGGGGGACCTTGCTTGGCACTGCAGGATTTCAATCCATTGCGGCATAGTGCGTTACCAATGGTTTTCTTGATGAATGTTATCACACCAACATTCACCGAATAATCACACCAACAGTTGTCTCCTTCTCATCAAGCTTCTTGCTGATGGTCTTGTAACTCATTCCAGCCTTGTGCAGGTCTACAATCTTGTCCCCGATGTCCTTTGACAGCTCTTTGGACTTGCCCATGGTGGTGGAGAGGTTTGAATGGAAGATAAAGACACCTTTGGACAGTTGTCTTTTATACACATAACAAGCTAACATTAGGAGGACTTTCTTAAAGTGAGAGGACTAATCTGTGTTTGATATGGGCACATAAACAATCTGTAGGAGGCAGAATTCTTGCAAGTTGGTTGGGGATCAAATACTTATTTCACTTGATCAAATGCTAATCAATTTATAACCTTTAAATAATGTGTTTTTTTCCTGGATTTTTTTCTCTATCCATTAAAATAAACCTACCATAAAAATTATAGACTCCTCGTTTCTTTGTAAGTGGGCAAACTTACAGAATCAGCAAGGGATCAAATAATTATTTTTCCCACTGTATAGCAAATGAGTCATATAGACTACTTCTGTAGTCATTTTTATAATTGTATAGTTTTTGTATTTTTTTTTTTTTTTTTTTTTTTATGAACTGTTGATGCTTGGAAAATATCCTTGTGACAATTAATTTAAAATTATTTTTTATTCAGTGAATGAATTTGGAATGACATGAGAGTGAGTAATTTATAAAAGTTTCATTTATGGGTGAGCTATTCTTTTAAACTGTGATTTGATCTGGTTTCTTTGGTACGTTCCTCAGCTGTGGACAAAACCAATGATTGAAAAGAAAGCTGGCAAAATGAATAGGACCTGATTGGATCATAAAAAATAAATATAATGGCTGTAAAATTAAATAAATAAATAAATGCAATTAAAAAGTAAAATAATCACCAAGTAAATCCCCATTTCATCTAAAAGTACTGCATCTAAATAAGTCTTTAAAACTTACAATAAAATATTTCATCCAAGGCAATTTTTGTGCATAATTATGCATCTCTCACTCTCTCTCCTGGTCATTAGATCTATTAATTTAAATGATAATACTGCAAAAGGTGGCAGAGCTCCATATTCTCAAACCACTTTGAAATTTTGATGGCAATGGTCAAGGTCCTATGAATGAGGTTCATTTTGAGGACATTGGAAACTGCCATGAAATACTGTCTCTGGATTAGGAAACAGACAGAGAGAGAGAGAGAGGGGCCATTGGATTGCAGTGTTAATATTCAAGCAGTCAGTAATGCATGCATGCCAATACAAACCTTCCAGCTAAAGCCCAATAGGAAACGATATACAGCAAAAATGTGCAACAAAGCCATATGGCTCAGAATATTACAGCAATAAAGTATTCACCATGAAAGAGCCACCATGAACATGGAGTGAAATGAGAAGATGGGAACACAAAGAGTGGACCGGATTATGGCTGGGACATGAGGTATAGTATGATTATTCTCTAGAATTAGAAGAACAGCAAATGCTGAAAAAACCCAGTGAGAGTAAATAAGAGGCAGCCAGAGTGCTAGATTTTAGTAGATCTCAAGCTCATTAAAAACAGGTTTAGGTTTGGAGTCAAATACCCAATATCCAGTGGCAGACATCACTTCGGGTCTTGGGAGAGCAAGGAAGGGGTGTAGGTACAGCCCTGCCATTACAGTTCAAACTGTCAAATGAGATTCACATCAATACACATTCAGCCAGAGACCCTGCTGCTGCTTTTTCAAGCAGTGTAGTGAACAACAACAAAAAAAGGCCCTTAGATTTTAAAAAGCTTAGGGTTTTACAATGTATTTTAAGGGAAATTAATTTTATCTCTGTAGCAAAATCATTGGAAATATATCATGAACGTTCAATATACTGCTCAGCCCATGTCCTGAGTTACTTAAATGTATACTGAGGTCTTTTCAAAACTGCATGCTAAGGTCAAGTCCTGCATGATGGGGTCAAGTTCAAAGAATGAGTGATAGACAGTATTCTTGATCATGACAGTGTAGACAAGTTGAAGACCAATGACAACATTGAAAACACATTTACAGAAACTAAGACCTTTATGACAGTGAGAAGAACTAAGATAAAAGGCCGGCAGTGAGTGGTTTATGGTGCAGTGAACTTGGATTTGAATTTAATAAGACATGAGGGTGAAAATGGCTGAAAATGCTTCAACCATGTCTCTCTCCTAGCTCATAAAATACTGCTTCTGCCAAACAATAAAAAGATTATGATGAGTCCTTCAGCCATTTTCAGGCACCATAGAGAACAGCACTGACTGAACATTTTTCTGTATTTAACACTATGCATTTACATCACCATTCAAAAGTGTTTGAGGAACCATCAAAACAAAGTGAAACCAAAAATATTAAGCTGTTTTCAACATTGATAATAAGAAAAAAATGTTTCTTGAGCACCAAAATCATATTAGAACATTTTCTGGAGGATCATGTGACACTGAAGACTGGATTAATGATGCTGAAAATTCAGCTTTGCATCACATGAATAAACTAATGACTTATAGTCATTGAAAAGAAGTATATCAATATATTTGAATATATACAAATATATGAGCAAGTGTAGGGATTTTTGACTTAATGGGAGTCACTGCTGAGTGCTTTCTGTTTGACAAGTCCCTGAATGTTTTATAATTCTCTGAATTAATTATTTTAAATAGAAAAGTTGAAATCACTCACAGTTGAAATACATTATCGCTTAGAGTCAAAAACATTTTTTGGGGGGGGAGAAAATGAATGGGATCTTTATACTTGCTCCTGATGTGCTGCTTTCTGAAGTCATTTCCAATTTCATAGCCCTGGCATATTTGGTGCTGTGCTTGCCAATACAATAATCTCTCATATTTTCTGACTTAGCAGTTATGTAAGTCATGAGCGCTGAGGGAGACAAACTGATTGACTGGATGCTGGTGTCCACAGTGGCTGTAATTTTAGTGACGCTGTGCTTTGGAATTATGTGTAATCCAAGTACTAATCATTAGGGGCCGAGAGGATGACATTGGTTATTCTTTTTAAGCGTAGCATATTAACAGATGACAGCAGCTGCAGTTATGATGGGCAGACTGTTTCTCATATGTGAGTGTGTGTGTGTGCTCACCACAAGAACAGAGACTCCAGGGGAAGTGTTGCTCTGTTTCTGCACAGAGTTAAAGTGCTTTTTGAGTTTACCTGCCACCTCCATCTTCATATTGTTTTCCATTGCAGCATCCTCCTGTTGGGTATTGAAGTGGATTAGGATAGACCAATCTAATAGTGAGCAATATAACTGTCCACCTGAGCATAGTGACTAAATTGTAGGTTTCAATTTGAAAAAAAGAATTTGAAACATAAATCAAAACCACCTTTAATACAGCTCAAATGACATCAATAATGTTTTATGAGTAAGTGTGCGAGTGAATCCCTTGTGGCAATTCATGCTGCTCAACATGCAATAATACCTAAAATACATTTAAATATAGAAATATATATAAATGTGATACTTTAGAGTGTATGCAGTGCATATGCATTATCTAACTCCACAATATTTAAAAAACAAACATATACACCACTAAACCCTTCCACACACATTTACCGTGACCCAGGGGTGAGACAGCACATCCTCTGCTGTGTATCTGGCCTCCACATTCACCTGCAGCATGTAACCAATCAACTCCTGTATGAACACAATCATATTTGCAGTAATTAGATTTAAAGAATATTTACTAGATTTTAGCATTAAAAAAGGTACACAAAAGGACAAGAAACAAATATTGTTATACTAAATCTTTGTGCTTAAAGTTAAATATGAAGTATGTAGTTTCTGGGACACTAGTGGCACCTATAGAGGAATTATAAATAACACATATTTTGCAAACAAACTTTCAAATGCCCCTTTCGCACTTTGTTCCTTCCCCAATTCAAACATCACTTAAAAAAAAAAAAATAATAAATATTTACTATTTATTCAAGTTATTTTAATTTGGGATATTTAATGTCCATGGTCTAAAGAATTAAAAGGTTATTGTCATTTGAAAGTATGTAGGCCTACTTGGTTTATTATGCTGTTATATTATGATTACATATTCAGTGGCATAAAATGGTCTTAAAATGACAATAATATTGTTTATCGCAATTATTTCTGAGACAATATAATTGCACAACAAAAAGTAGTTATCGTGACAGGCATAGAAAGTACTATATATATATATATATATATATATATATATATATATATATATATATATATATATATATATATATATATATATATATTTATTTATATATATATATATATATATATACAGGGCCTAAATCTTTTTGCCACAACTGCCAATGGCCAATGACTTAAGAAAATTTACCAACCAATCCTGTATTCCAATTTTGATACCACGGCTACAACTAATAGCTTAACTAATAGAATTTTAATAGCCTACATTTTTAAAGACAAATAAATAGTCAGTAATAAAAAATTTAAAAAAAAAAAAATCAAATTATTGATCAAATTATTAAATTATTAATGCAAGCTATAGCAAAAATAAATACAAACAACAAAGATACAAATGAAATAAACAGTGCTTTTTAGGCAGTTCTAACAGTAGTTTTTAGGTACAGAATTTCCCTTTGTTGTTTGGTTAAAATTAAAAATGCAGACAGCAGCAAGATTATTAGGATACTGTCACTTTAAGAGCGAATGCACGCACGGATCATGCGTTTTCTTTCTCATCTCGAAATAACCGTATCTGTTTAGGATACTCAATGTTTTTTTACATGATTTTGTGTGAATTTGTCCGTTCAAGCACAGGAAGGCATGAAAGAGAGTTCAACTTAATATTTGCGTGCTGTCCGCTATAGTGCGTGCACTTTGGATGATTTGGATGTTGAACTTCCCACGTAGCACGTGAGTGTTTAATTCCCTTTCGTGTGTTCTAGCACTTGAATATGTGCATTGGAAAGGCTTAAACTGATGCAGCACTGACCCATCAACTGTAAAGTGCGTCATCCATATTTGTTCACGTTCATGTTCTCACAACATTGTTAGAAATCATAAAAATGTTACCGGCCATCTGGCGACTGACATAGTTTCATATACTCACTAACACAGATTTTTTACTCATATTTGGCACTTGGCTAGTGTTAATTTTATGCCCTGTATATATATATATATATATATATATATATATATATATATATATGTTGTATATTTAAATTAAAATGTGTTAAACATGTTAAAGTGTATGAAAACTTTCACATTTGCAAACACAGCAAAACATTCTGCCATTCAGTAAAGAAAAAGATAGAGATAACCTGGCATGCAAAAACAGTTCTAAAGCTGGATGGGTTGAGTGTGAGAGGGGGAGGATGTGAATGAGATGGTGTGAGTAGGATGAAAGAGAGTGGGGTAAAGCAGTGAGGACAGAGAATGAAGGATGTGGAGATAAAGGAGTGAGACCGAACCAGTGCATTTTAAGCATGTTGCATGTCAAAATGTGTTTGTCTCTACTCACTTTAGCAGAATCAGTGATATTGTCCCAGAAAGGTGAAGGGAACTCTAAACGCCCCACAAGAATCTGATCAAATAGGTCCTCCTGAAGGTTATTCTCACTACAAAAACAAATGCAATGCACACAGACACACACAAAATACATTTCATGTACAATAATGAGACTAAACATTGGATTTTATACACTGTTAATATTAAAGTCACCATGAAATCAAAATGTACAGTTCTTATTTATGTATGGAATATTGCAGTATTTATTACAAATTATGTATCCGTGCTTGTCATTATTATTACTATTTTTTTTAAATTTCATGTGTCCTCATAATCTTTAACCAAAATATCTTCCCCTCCCAATTGCAATGACATCTCTTCTCCACTATGATAATGTGTTTACTGGCACGAGAGCGAGACAACCTGTCACTCACTTGAGACGGCATACCATAATGATCCAATCATCCAATCAATTATTGATGGATAAAATCAAATCTCACCCTGCATTTTTTCTTGTTCGAGAAGCCATTTCACTACATCTCTTTTGGAAAGAAAAGACAATTGCAAGTACTTTTTCATGCTGAGTTTAACATGAAGGACTGAGCAAGTTTTATCTAGTTTTACCTGCGGAAAGGTGGGAAGCCACAAAGGAGGATGTAGGTAATCACTCCAGCTGCCCAGATGTCCACCTTTAGCCCGTAGCTGCAGCAATGCCCGGATAGAAAGACAAAGCCAAAAACATTCATCCTCCAGCATTTTAAACACAGATATTCGTGCTTCCATAGCAATATCACTTTTGAAGATATAAAAACAAAACAATGACTGATTCATACCCTGACTCTGCTATGATTTCTGGGGCAACATAAGTGGGTGTTCCGCAAACAGTGTATAGTGGCCCTTCAACCACTGTGGCCAAGCCAAAATCACCCAACTTCAAAGACTTTGTACCATTTGGGTACTCACACACCTACAACACACATAGAGAAAGAGGAAAAAAGGGTTATTTTTATCCACCAGGATTTAAATTTTTTCCTCTTGACATACTGTACCTTAAGTCATTTTTCATGTACAAAGTGCAAGGTATTTTTTCCCCCACAGGTTTCGTGTCTCTATACTGCTGTGTGTGAGTCAAAGATGTGTGAAAGTTAAAGTATTCTTAGATCTATAGTCTCTGTGCAAGATATGTAAGTGTTCATACCAGCAGATTCTCAGGTTTGATGTCTCGATGGACGATACACATTCTGTGCAGATATTTGAGAGCAGCCGCCAGGTCGAATACCATCACACTAGCATCTCTTTCAGTGTATTTGGTTGAGGAGGTGATTGCATCAAACAGATCTCCACCCTGAAACACACAAATAGCAAAACAAATAACTAAAAAAACCTGTACTTTGTATAAAACACACTTTCACCTAGAGGTAACAAACATTTTCTGTCTATATAAGGGGTGAGGAGTTTGATCAATATTGAAAGCGGCCTTTTAGTGCAATGTTGCTGACAATAATACACAGAATTCTCAATGCATTTGACCTACCTAATAATGTATGGTGGATCTGATTTGATACATAACGATTTTATTGCATCATGAAAAAATTATTATATTATATTATATTATATTATATTATATTATATTATATTATATTATATTATATTATATTATATTATATTATATTATATTATATTATATTATATATTTTTGTTTTGGTTTAGTTTTATTTAATACAAATATTACCGTTAAAAGGTTTGGGGTCAGTAACTTTTTAATAAAAGAAATGAATACTTTTATTTAGCAAGGGTACATTAAACATTTATAATGTTACAAAAGATTTCTATCACAAATTAATGCTGATTTTCATCTTTTCAAAGTATCTTGAAAAAATGGCTGCTGAAAATTCAGCTTTGCCATTATAGGAATAAATTACATTTTAAGATTATTTTTATTTTATTATTATTTTATTTTAAATTGTAATAGTATTTCACAAAATTACCGTTTCTTACTGCATTTTTAGTCAAATAAAAGCAGTTTTTGGGTTTTCGATTGTTAGTGTATGATAAAAAATATCAAATGTACAAAAAAAATCTAAGAACTCTCTCTCTCTCTCTATCTCTCTATCTCTCTATCTATCTATCTATCTATCTATCTATCTATCTATCTATCTATATATATATATATATATATATATATAATTAAAAGTTCAGAAGTTTCAGAAGCAGAGAAAAGTTTTACATATTTACAAAATATTTTTTTATCAATATACACTGATGACCAGGGACATTGATCAAGAAAAAGAAAAGCATCAATTTTTATTTTATGTAGACTTTAAATGCAACATATATGGTGTGGACACGTGTAAGTGTGCGTTGTTGAGAGATACAGTTTAAGAGGTGACTAACAAACAGTACCTTCACAAGTTCCATGACTAGATAGAGCTCAGTGGGCGTATCCACCTCCTCAATCAGCATGATGATATTAGGATGCTTAACGCGCCTCAACACCGCCACCTCATTCTCGATCAGGTGCTCCTGGGTGTTCAAAGCATGTGTCACACAAATTCCCAACCGTACAGCATTTCTCAGCAGTCTTTTGTCTTTAGCTGCCTAGGCATAAATCCACATGAATTCCTGAGGTTCGCTCTTGCAGGAAACAAGGCAAACAGGAAACTAACTTCCTTGGTTAAAGTAAGGCTGAAATTAGATTATGAGACACTGGGCCAGTATAACTGCTGTTTAAATAGCATTCGTACATGGCCAAAAGTATGTGGATAACTCCTTCTAATTAACAGGTTTACTATTTCAGTAATTCTAGTGAAAACAAATCATAATTTAACAGCATTCAGTGACATTGTGGCAACAGTTTGAGGAGGGAATTTTCTATTCCAGTCTGGCAAAACCCTGTGCATAAAGTGGCATCCATAAAAAAAAAAAAAAAAAAAAGGATTTACTGAGAAATGATTTGTGCCTGCACAAATAATAACAATGAACACATTGGGGATGAAGTGGAATGCTGACTGCAAGGCAAGCCATTGCCAAACACCACTGCCTGACCTCACTGATACTCTTGAGTCTGAATGGGAGCAAATCCATATTTCCAACATATGTAGAAAGCCTTCTCAGAAGAGTATAAAAAGCACACATGGATGTGATATTGGGGTGTCCACATAGTGTAGCTAAACAAAGCATTCAAAATCATTCAGAATGATCTACTGATTGCATTTAGACCATTTGTTTTGTGTTAGCTGTTGGCCAGCTTTTCTCTCATAACCTGCAAAAGCTGCAGCAGGCTAGATAAATGGCAATGAATATAATATAATCAGCCATATTAAATGGACCACTCAGACGTAAATAATTCATATTGCAATAACTGTGGTCAAGAACTAATGAACAGCCATAACTGCATGCATTGTCATTAGGACAAAATATATGAATTATTAATAAAAACAAAATACAGTTTTATGGCTGGTATTTTCTCAATTGACTCCATTGGCTATTGTGGCAAAAAGTTCCTATAAAGTCCAACTCACTTTGCCTCTGCATTTGTTTTTATCAATGATCTTCAGTGCAAACTCCTTTCCAGTGGATCTATGGAAAGAAACAGAACAATAGACTTTTTTCCAACGAGGTTAATGAAGGTTTGTTTTGAGTGCATTCAGAGCCCCAGGGACCAATTTATAAGGTTGATGTCCTTTCAGTGCACAAGAGAGCTTCTTTTGAACCATTTAGCTTAAAAATGTGAAAAGGAAAACTGAATCTAGATGTAGATGTTCCTAGTGTATTTTGTATTTGTATGTTACTATATGTATTTTAATCAGAGATCATGACAATAACATACATACAGGTTCTGGTCATATAATTATAATTAATTTTTTTATTGTAAATTATTTTTAAAAATGAAACTTTCATATATTCTAGATTCCCTACATGTAAAGTAAAACATTTCAAAAGTTTTTTTTTTTTTTTTTTTAATTTTGATGATTAGAGCATACAGCTCATGAAAGTCCAAAATGCAGTATCCCCAAATATTAGAATATTTCCTAAAATCAATCAAAAAATGGATTTTCAAAACAGAAAAGTTCAAGTTCTTTAAAGTATGTTCATTTGTGCACTCAATACTTGGTCAGCAGCACATATTACAGCAAATGACTTGCTCCTAGCACAAATTACAGCATCAGTGAAGTGTGGCATGGAAGTGATCAGCCTGTGGCACTGCTGAGGCACTATTGAGCCTTCAGATCATCTGTATATTGTTGGATCGACTGTTTCTCATCTTTCTCTTGAAAATATCCCATAGATTCAGGGGTCAGGCATGTTGGCTGGCCAATAAAGCACAGTAATATCATGGTCAGCAAACCACTTGGAAGTGGTTTTTGCACTGTGGGCAGGTGCTAAAGTCCTGCTGGAAAAGGAAATCAGCATCTCCATAAAGCTTGTCAGCAGAAGGAAGCATAAAGTGCTCCAAAATCTCCTGGAAGATGGCTGCATTGACTTTGCACTTGATAAAGCACAACGGACCAACACCGGCCCTCCAAATCATTACTGACTTCAGAAACTTCACACTAGACTTCAAGCAGCTTGGATTCTGTGCCTCTCCAGTCTTCCTTCAGACTCTGGGACCATGATTTCAACATGAATTGCAAAATTTACTTTTATCTGAAAAGAGGACTTTCGACCACTGTTCACTGTCCAGTTCTTTTTCTCCTTAGCCCAGGTAAGATGCTTCTGACGTTGTTTCTGTTTCACAAGTGGCTTGGTAGTCCTTTTCCTGAAGATGTCTGAGTGTGGTGACTCTTGATGCGCTGACTCCGGCTTCATTTGACTCATTGTGAAGCTCTCCCAAGTGTTTGAATCAGCTTTACTTGACAGTATTCTCAAGCTTGCGGTCATCCCTGTTGCTTGTGCACCTTTGCCTACCCAATTTCTTCCTTCTAGTCAACTTTGCATTTAATATGCTTTGATACATCACTCTGTAAACGGCCACCACATTCAGTAATGACCATCTGTGACTTACTCTCTTTGTGGAGGCTGTCAATGATTGTCTCCTGGACCATTGCCATGTCAGCAGTCTTTCCCATTAGTGTGGTTTCAAAGAACTAGAGATACCCGAAATTTATACTGTAGGGATGGTCATTTAGTGAAACTCAAATGTAAATATTCTAATATTTTGAGATACTGGATTTTGGACTTTCATTAGCTGTACGCTCTAATAAACAAATAAAAAAAAAAATTTCTGACAGATCTTAACAGAAAAACATTAAGTTAATCGCATTAAGTGAGTCTTTTGTAACAAGTCATTTTCTTACCGTTCGACACACTCCTTAACCACAGCAAAGTTTCCATCACCAATAACTTTGCCAATTTTGTACTTGTCCAAAATACTGGAAGCAGCTATGTTCCTGTTTCCATTAACTAAAGGGAATAAACCGACACATTAAACATATCAGACATATAATATAATTTCCATACCTTGGAAATTATAAAAAAAATGAGACAGAGGTATGTTTTGTAAAACCCCCCAAATAACAGATTAGGCCCAACATCCTCATCCAACCATTTAAATTTGGTTAGTGCACTATGCAGACAAACAACTGAAGGTCATTCTGACTCATGCACTGCTGAGCAGGGACGTTTGCTCATACACTGCCATCACAGTGTGTGAACGTGTGGGAGAGTGCCTGAGCAAATGTGGCACAGAATGGCATGTGTCAGCACTTTCACCGCCAAAGCCTGTCATGCCCCTGAAATGCCCTTTGGGGACTTTCGGGCTTAAAACACACTAAGATCCAAGGTGGGTGAGTGAGTGCATGACAGTGATGAATAGCAGGTGGACATCTTACCTTCAGGGCTCACACTGTTGTTATGTTGCTGGGGCATCTCAGAGGAGCCGTTCACATTGGTTGCAGAGGAATGATGTGCTGGAATCTGCAAACAGAAATAAAATAAGTCTAAGAAAAAAACTTAAACATTTAAAACTCCTTACACATTTTATTTAAATACTAAAATGTAAGGCTGGGCAATATAACTAAAAGGTATGATATGTATGGAGTCTAAAATGGATTAAGAGAGAGTTTTATTAAACCTTCACAATAAAACACTCATTTAAATCAACATACTGCCATCTGACATTGAACATCATCCTTAGTGAAATTAATGGTTGATGAGGACACAAACATAACTATCTAAAAGACAAGCTGTGTGTGGCGACTCGCATGAAAAATAATGGACCTAGTCTTAAAATGGGCTGGCAATCAGTATAGTTAAAAAGCCTTTATGTTATCTTGATTCAGCAGCCAAAAAAGAATTAAACTGAAGTGACAGTGACGTATGAGAAAAGACTAAGTAAGCCAATGGAGACAAATACTGGCAGCATCTTGGTTAAAGCTGGTTTAATAAAGGCTACAGGGTTCCTCTAGTTACACAAGCAACAGTTGGGTATTACGTGCTGCTCCAAAGAAATCGAATACCCCGATGTATAGCCGAATGATATAAAAAGCCAAATACTCTTCTATTAAAGTGACTCATACAATCATACCCAACTGAAGACTTGAATATCCAGAAGGAACTGCAGCTAATTTGAATGCTGCTACAGAAGGCAGAGTTTCATAATACCTGTACAGAGAGACGGAGGGGGACTCCCATCCGCTTGTTGCAACTAAACTAAAGGCAAGTGGGAAGATATTTATGTAACCACAACGTTGGCGCGTTCGGATTAAAATAAGCTTGAAATCTCAGGAACAATGTGCAAAGAACCAGCAACTTTCCATCAAACCACTTATTTGGTCATATATTCAGTACAAGAGCACTATAATGGTGGAATACTATGAATAATTTGTTCAAGGCTGTTTCATAATAGACAGTCACAGGCTTCTGAAAATAGCATATTTCTCAATTTGTGCATGCAGATATTGCTCTTAAAGCGTGTTAGACTTAATACAATTTTCTGTTATGTTTCATTTAACTAACATTTCACTTTTAGATGTTTATCTCTATAATAATAAAGACTTGGACCAAAATTCTCCATTTAATTTTATTGCTCTCTCAGAAAAAACAAAACAAAAACAAAAAACAATTGAGATCTCATTTTGTTTACTTAGTGAGTGTGCGCCAAATAACTCACTATTCACTACTAAATATAACACTAAATCCACTCTAAAAATGAATTAAAGTCTCTCCCCGTCATGAAATTTCTCCTGGTGCTTTATTTTTCTTTCAAAAAGCTTTAAAGATAGCACCAAGAAGCTTACTGTCTGATAGACAGGTCAGTTAAGCAGATTAACACCAGGAGTTCTCTAGGCTATGATTGTACTTGACTTTGACCTTTGGTTTAATTACAGTGTGCTGTAGTCTGATCTCAGCAAGATCTCAATGCCTCGACTCACAATGCCTCCAAGAATAGAATTGATTAGATCTTTCAGAGCGGATTTTCAATTACAAGTGCTGTTCAAGATTTCTATACCCTTACCAGATAATGTAGAAACAACTATACTGCTACTAAACAACCTCTATACAGATGACTACTGAACACTCTCAAGTGTTTAAAGCACCTTGCACATGCGAGTTGTGAGGTAATTGGGAACTCCCATAAGGGAGAGCAAGGGCAATTAACATTTTTACTTTTTCCAAATCTACCTCTGATATTGAACTATAAGAAAGTACCTAAAAGAAGTAATATCAGTGCTGTAGTACTTTAACTCTTTCCCCATCATTGACGGATGCTTTCCAGTTTTATATGGTAGTTAGATGTACTGTAATTTTACGTAACTTCTGAAAGAGTACAGAATCTCTGGATCAAAACAGTAAAAAAGGAGCAGAATCAAGTGATAAACGCATTGGTTATGCACGTCTTCGGGGGGAAAACATGATTTTCTCAGCTCTTTATTCAGAATGTTGCTTTTTTTGTGTGAAACATACCCACATTTAAGTGTTGATAAAAAAGTAATGCATGAAGCTAGAATAGCTAGATTTTCCCCCCCTTTTTTTAAGTAGATACTTTGCTATTTGTTCAGATATTTGTACAACAAAATATTCTGGGGGCCTTGAAATTTTGTGAAAATGATCAAAAAAGCTGGCAATTTTTTTCTTTTTTTTTTTTTTTTAAATGCTGGTGGGGAAAGAGTTAATAATACCACTGTAGAAGTGTATGTAGTGTATTAATAGTGGACCTACATTCTATAATAAAACATGAAATATACTAAACTGATTAATATATATTGATAAGCCGATAAGTCAAATAACATATTTCATCTAAATACTTTAAAGAAACAATATTCATTGCATATTTTAAATATTTAATCTTTCAATGTAGTCATTAAATTTGTATTTCATAATTTGCTGACCTTAATAGCCTAGATCAAATATTGTATAGCTACCAGAGATATCACTGACATGTCATTCATGTTACTGTTTAACAATCAACACAGAAATAAAATAAAAGCTTGCATATATCATTGAAAGTATGAAAAGTTCAGACAGAAGAAAAAAATAACATGAATTTCTAGCTCAATTTTTTGGAGTATGGAAAAAGAGAAAAGTTAGCATATTCTGATAAAGTGTCATCACTTAAACTTGTTTGTGACCAAAGAAGTTTAAGGGTGTTAAAACTGCTTCAATTTGTCGGAGGCAGTAATTTAGGCAGCATCACTAAACCCTTAATCACAAATGAAAGTGTCATCCATGAGTCAGCATCCAGAAGCCTGATCTTATTTTTGACTTGATGAAGAAATAATCTATTTTAAAACTAGAAATATTTTGCCTGTAAACTGATTTGCAGCACAGAGAAGGCTGTTGCCATGCCGACGGGTTTACCTTGAAGTTGTGCATGCTGCGGGGGCTGGTTGGGGAGGAACTGGAGGATTTGGCAGATTTGGGGGTAGTGATATGGCTGTTAGGTACTCCATTTACTGAGGAGTGTAGCAGGAAGTGGGAGAGAGACAGAGAAAAGAGAGGGGGAAAAAACATGGTGTTACTTCTTATACTCATTATTTTCTGCTACACATGCATTGCTTTGGACTGCAGTAATGATGTTGAAGACATTTCATAAATCTGTTTGAAGATAATATTACCTACATAAAGTAAGCAGAGTTCAGCCAGTCATGTGATCTTAACATGGCGGCCACCATGAATAGGGACCACACTAAATCATTTACTCATCTTTCAAACCTGTTCTTTCGTCCGTAGACAACAAAAAGACAAATAAAAGGCTTTTTTTCAAAGCAATGAAAGTGAAGTCTATATATCTCTTCCCAGTCTTTTGAAATCGTATGATTCTTTCACTCCATCCTAACTGTCAAATATTATTTGTGCAATTTGAATGGTTATTTAAAAGTGTTCTTAGTTGACTGTGATTGAGGATTAAGAGGAGGAGAAAATTCCTAATGTATAACACCTAAAATTCTTCTTTTCCTCACATAAAAGCTTAAGACGACTTGGAATACAGTGCACTGTATGAGTCACATCTTTATGGTCATTCTTTGGTGCTTTTGTTCATTTTTGCAGTTTGACAGCACATTTTCACCATTCACTTCCATTGTATGATCAAGAGAAGTGCCAACATTGTGTTCCACAAAATATAGGTTTAAGAATTGTGTAAACAAATGACAGAATTTAAAATATACATTTTAAGCAGAATAGGGCATAAAATATAAATATACACTACTGTTCAAAAGTAGATCAGTTACATTCAAAAACCGTAAGTGAAACATTATTACAGTTTAAAACAACTGTTTTCTGTTTTAATGTATATTATAATTTAATTTATGTCTGTGATGGCAAAGCTGAAGTTTCAGCAGCCATTAGTCCAGTCTTCAGTGTCAATTGATACTTCAGAAATATGATGATTTGGTGCTCAAGAAACATTTCTTTTTATTATCAATGTCGAAAACAGTTGTGCTGCTTAATATTTTTGTCGAAACCGTGATATATTTTTAGATTTTCTTGATGAACAGAAAGTTCAACAGCATTTAGGGCTATTTGAAATAGATTTTTTGTAACAATGGACAAGTCTGTCATTGTCACTTTTGATCAGTTTATAAATTAATAAATGTACAATAAGGTTGCATTTGTTAACATTTCTTAACTACATTAGTTAACATAAACTAACAATCAATAATACTTCTACAGCATTTATTACATTTAGTTAATGTCAATTTATTTACTTGCATCTGTCAACATTAGTTGCACTGTGAGCTAATGAACAATTGTACAACTGTAATTGTAACTGAACTAACATTAACAAAAGTTAAAGGATTAGTTCACTTTCAATTTACTCACCCCCATGTCATCCTAGATGTTCATGTCTTTCTTTCTTCAGTCGAAAAGAAATTAAGGTTTTTGATGAAAACATTCCAGGCTTTTTCTCCATGTAGTGGACTTCAATGGAGCACAAATGGTTGAAGGTCAAAATTAGTTTCAGTGCAGCTTCAAAACATTCTACATGATCCCAGGTGAAGAATAAGGGTCTTATCTAGCAAAACCCTTCCTCATTTTCTTAAAAAAATAACATATGTATATATATATAAGTTTTAACAATAAATGCTCATCTTGAACTAGCTCTCTTCTTGTTCTCTATTAGAATTCCAGCAGTGTAGACACTGCTAAGTGTATTACTGCCCTCCACAGGTTAAAATTTGCACTAGCATATTGTATATGACAATTTAGTTCAAACTTTGACCCGTGCAGAGGGCAGTAATACACTTAGCAGTGTCAACACTGCTTGAATTCAAATAGAGAGAAAGAGAGCTAGTTCAAGATGAGCATTTATGGTTAAAACATATAATTTTTTTAATGTTTTTTTTAGAAAATGAGCGATGGTTTCTCTAGATAAGATCCTTATTTCTCGTCTGGGTTCGCTGTAAAGTGTAATTTTGACCTTCAACTATTTGGGCTCCATTGAAGTCCACTATAATGTTTTCATAAAAAAACTTTAATTTCTTTTTGACTGAAGAAAGAAGGACATGAACATCTTGGATGACATGGGGGTGAGTAAATTATCAGGAAATTTTAATTTGAAAGTGAACTAATCCTTTAATGAATGCTATAAAAAATATATTGCTTATAGTTAGTTCATGTTACCTAATGCATTAACTAATGTTAACAAATGAGACATTATTGAAAAATGTTACCATTAATTTGTTTTTAAAAAAAAAATTGTACTGACCCCAAACCTTTGAACTTTAGTGCACATTGTTTCGATTACAATATGAACAGAACCACCTCTCAGGAATGCGTGTGCATACGTCTCCTTGGCCCAGAATAAGTCTCTTAACACACAGGCAAGGGTTCACATGCACCACTCACCTGACACCAAATCCACAGTGCTAAATCATAAAATAACCCAGTAATATCAAGCATCAAACCTCATTTAATAATAAACACCATCCACATATATAGCAGCAGAAGAATTTAACAGAAAAAAACAATTATGCACATCATGGATAGAATCCCAAGTGCGTCAGAATCCGCAGGGAGCATGGATTCGTAGAAAAGCTGCTCTTGGCATTTCCCGTTGAGTGTGTGGCATGAGTAGATTTCCCTCCAGGCATGCGATAGAGCCCTTACAGTTCAGGGGCACAGGAATTTAGGGTGTGTTCACTGCATTAGCCAGTCTAAGCAGAAGGCATTTGAGGATGACTGCATTTAGTTTTAATTGGTATGTCTGATAGATTAAAGTATGTGCATGCCAGGGTTTGGGGCAGTGGCCAGTGTGGGAGTTGGCTCTCTATACTAGCTGATGGATTTGGAAGGCCATGCAGGAGAGCTGTTAGCATGATTGATTGCTGCACTAAAGGGTTAGGAGATCATGTACAGCGCATTCCACAGATAAATGTCCTTTAGGTAAATTTAACATCATACTGGGAGATTCCTCTCAACCAAGAAGCTCAAGAATTTCAAAGGGTTGTCAGTTCATTGGTTAGTTAGCATCTGTTACTCGCAATGGATATGGATGTGATCTAAAAAAAAAACCCAGAAAATTAACACACAACAGCCTACTTTTTACATACTAATGCCTATTGGTATTCAGCTTGGCAGTGGGGGTGCTGTTAAGGTGACGTCACGCCCAGTAAACAAAAATATGTTCTAAGAACGTTTAGCTAATGTAACCATTAAGTTATGAAAACATTATTTCTGAATGTTTATTTCTTTTTACATTATTTCTTTTTAAATGTTTAAAAAGAAATTGGTTATGCGAACATTAAAGGTAGGGTAGGCAATGTTTTTCATAAACACGTTTTGTTATACTGGTTGAAACGCTCTTCACCACCTGATAGCAATCAATAAAATAAGTGGTCTAAATGTTAAAAAATTTACATTTATCTTCTGTGGAAGTCTCAGGACCAAAAAATGTTTGTCCAGTCATTGCATTCGGGCCATCTTTTACAGTTTCTCCTGAACCAAAACATCCAGCTTTATTCTGCGTTCACGCCATGTTGTAATTACCGTTATTAAAAGATGGCAACCCGTGACGTTCTGCTCAGAGCTGTTCACATCCTCAGAATTGCACATTGAAACGTGCGATTCTATGGCAACACTATCAACACCCACATGAATCTGCAGCTTTCAGGTGTTACAAGTCAAAGCTCTCTAAGTTGTTTACGTTCATTATTATTGTAAAGTTATGTGCTTTGAGATATGCGGTAATTTAACGCCGTCTCTCATGATGCTTTGCAGACTCTGCTCTGGCTCTGTGCGCTCATGTGTTTTGAAGAAGACGTGGCTTTGGAGAGTGGGATCTTATGCTTTCACAGCCTCTCTGAAATTGTCTACCCTACCTTTAAGGGAACATTCCATTTTATAATTTTGCAAACATTATGGAAACGTTACTTTTTTAAATGTTCTCTGAATGTTATGAAACAAGTATTTAAGGTCCCGTTTTTCGTGTTTTTTTGAAGCTTTGATTGTGTTTATGTTCATGTTTCGCATGTAAAAAAACACAGTATTTTTCACATAATTTACTTATCTGTATACCGCTGTTTCCACTGTCATAAAAACAGGCTGATGACTTCCTTGTTCTATGAAGTCCCTCCTTCAGAAATACGTAACGAGTTCTGATTGTGCCAGCGGTTCCTGTGTTGTGATTCGACAGCAGCTTAGCTTACCGGTTGTGGTCCATAAACAACGCCTTCTCCAGACAAATAGGGAACTGCTCCATCTTTCAAGAATAATCTTTGTGCGAATCCGACATTAAACTGATTGAGATTGAGGAAGCTGTCCTCAGCAAAATGTGCTGCACATAGTTTAACACGTGGATTATAATTTTCGGGAACGGAGTTAAACATAAATTGTACCCATTGATCTCTAAGTACAGCGTCCATGGGAAGGCCAAACAAAGGTGATTGGACTGCGGGATGAAAATAACAGCGTTTCGACGACATGGCGACAAACACACTCTACAAACGCAACTCTTGCTCTTCTCCGTGGGAGCGCAACAAGACCACGCCCCCTTTTTTTGTGTATTTCTGTGGGCTGAGGTTAGTCAAAAAACTGTTTTAGTGACGTCATTAAAGAAGGAAGTAGAGGGATGTAGTCCAAACTGGCCATTCGATGTAGGCGACTTCTGTTAAATAAAATATCTCGCTTGGCATTGAATTTTGAGCTTTAAAATTTTACAGATTTTATTTATACTCTAACAACAACATTACACTAACTAAAGTTTGAAACATGGGATCACAAAGAACGGGACCTTTAATATTTTAAAAAAGCTTTGAAAGTCCAAATAAAATGTATCAGAAATAAAACGTTCCATGAACGATGCATAAATTACATTTTTGTGCTTACTTTTGAGAAAGTTCTGAGATCATTCCCAGAAATTTTGCGGACAATAAAGGTCAATTGTCTAAGTCAATAGTGTAGCAATGTATGAAGCACAGCTCATGCAGAAGTCACTTTCAAACCAAGCAACTTTCCGTTGGTCAACATGGCAAAACCGTGTGAAGCCGCGTGAAGCTGTTGCCGAATCTACACGAGGAAATCTTTCGCCATCATGCAAAATTCCAGAATGTATGGATTTCTATCGAAAATTTGCAGAACAACGATAAACGTGACCGCACCTTAACTCACATGAGAAGAAGTTAGCCAATCACAACAGAAGTCATTTACCTTTAGAAGTCTTAAAGGTACGACAGAAAAACATTCTGTTTTTTTCTAAGGGTCAAAAAGAAGGTGGAAATGGTCATGCAAAACTAAATTATCACTGTTTTTGGTGCAAGAAACCTCAATTGATATTATAATAAAACTTCAGGGGGGAAATATAGAGCTATAAAATTGTTTTCTTTTCAGGGGTATTACCATTGAAACTTACTTGGTGATTTGACTGGAGATTGACTATTTGTAGAGAAATGTCCTGCAGTTCTTCTTACTACAGTGGAGAGGAAAGCAGTTGAACAAGGAAAAGAGCATTTCAGAAATGAGTGGATAGATAAAAATAAAGATAAAGTATGATAGGTAAAAATAACTAATTGTGTTACTTAATTATTTTTTATGGAAAGTAATACGTTGCATTAGTTTTTCTCTACCAAAGTTCTATTTTTGGCAAATGTAAAGGCCCTTTCACACCAAAAGTCAAATGAATAAGCCTCAGGCTGAAGGAAATGCACATTCATGCCTGTACAGTAGAGGGCACAGCTCAAACAAACCTTTCAAACAAGTGCAGGAGAAGAAATTTCATTTTAGCAATAAAAAACTAAAAATTAAACACAAATGCTCTAGTTTAACTATAGTAATTTTTGCTTATTCGTATGGTTGACTTGGAATATCAAAGGTCAGCAGCAAAGACATTGCTTAATAAAGTGAGATTAAATACATAAAGTATATTAGTATTATTTAACATATTTAATTATTGCAGGTTTGCAATATACTGAATTTGCTTTTCAATGTTTTTATTCATTTTGAGGAATACTGAATCTGTTTTTGTAAGTGAGATGAGTAAATGCATTCTCACATTTAATCTAGAACTACAATAACCATCATGTTCACACAGCGCACATAACGCCTCTCCAACTTACTCCCGATTTCTCTGGAGTTGTTAATCAATAATGGTAAAACAAAGGAACTTGAGTTACTTATTTGATAAAGTATCTCTGATAATTTGTTATAAATTTAAAAGTAATGTGTACTAGTTACTTACTAGTTACTTGAAAAAAGTAATTTGATTACTTAACTCACGTTACTTGTACTGCATTACCCCCAACACTGAGTGTGACTATAGTGGCGGTGCAGTGCATCCTCACCAGATCCAGGGGATTTGTTGCGACGGGTGGATCCTGGACTTTTAATACCAGAGTATCTCACAGGAGGAGCAGAACGAGGAGAATAAGAAGACTTGAGCACCTGACATTCTGGACACAGAGATACTATAAATTAGCAGGGAATGTATATACATGATGTCGTATAATGAGGTCTCAGAACATTTGCAAGGAAAGACAAAGACTTAGGAGTCGTTAGGTGTCTACCCATTTCAAATAATTAACTCCGTCTGACTTCTGAATGGTTGTGTATACATTTGTTGATTTATAGCATGTGCAGTACAACAGACACACAGAAGAGCTTTTCACACTTGAAATAGTTAACACTTGATCATTCTAAACCCCAGGTAAATCCTGGGTTATCTTGCTTCATGTTTCACACTGCTCATAATTTACCCAGGGTTAACAATTAATCCTGGGTATTCATAAACTGATGTTTCACATTGTACATTCCTATACCATGGATTAACGCTCTTATTTGCATATTTGCAGTTTCAGTGTCATTGACTGGATAAACGCAGCATGCAACCTGTTTACATTGCTCTAGCATTGCGCATCCTCATATTGCCGACTATACTATTGAGTTTATACTGAATGGACATTTCGGACTATAAAGGTAAGAAGGAAACGGTCTCTTCTTCACTCAAATTGTCGCATTTTTTGTCAGCATTTGACGTTTTCCTCTCAAATGCTGAATTTAAAATGAGTAGTCTTTCTGTGACTGTCCAAAGCAGGCAAATATGAGGCATGTGATTGTTTGTCTGTTGCTAAGCGTCTAGCTGTAACATTTTAACACTGCATCAATTCACACTGTATTAGTTTGGCACCACAATGCAGGGTTAACACTGCATTGCCATTTCATAACCCCGGGTAAAGCGGTGCTAACCCGGCTTCTAAATTACAAGTGTGAAACGTTCCTTTACCTGGGGTTGAAAGCAATGTTTAGAATGATGATAACCCGGGGTTAAGTGCAGTATGAAAAGCTCTAGACAGGAGCATACTTGCATACACACACCAAAACATTCACAAAATGCTTGTATCAGGCCTAATATAGAGGCTTGTTAGTAAATGAGTGGTATCTGCAGATATATTCGAGACATGATCCAAGACTGCGAAGCCTTCCGCAGAGGCATAATAAAATAGTCTACACAAGGCTTATGAGAGCAGCCCATCTTTCTAATGAGAGCAGTGGGTGCAGAACTTTAGTAAGGAATGACTCATACTGTACAGCAGCTCTAGAGAGCCCGATCTGTCCTGTCGATTACACGGCACTTGCTAATGACACCGAGCAGTGATAAATTAGCGGATGAGCACTAGATTGTGAAGTGATGAAGATAAAACAAGCTGAATGCCATTATTAAAATGTCATTACTGCCCAGCTAATCTGTTTCATGGGGCTTAATGTAAGCATTTCACAGCAGAATCTGAGAGAGAACGTGTAATGAGTTCTTTAGTTACAGAAGATTTAGAATTTGGGTGGACTTGTGTTTTAAGGACACACTTCTGCTGCAAAAAAGAAAAGGTTGAGCAGTAAATACAGTCAGATGCAAACTTACCGTTTCTTTATATTTTTGGAAAAGTCCTACTTAGTCTAAGTGGGGCAGCAGAGAAGAACTAGGACAAAATGCCAAGAAGCTGAACTAAATTCACACAGCTATGAATCAAGTTATCACAGTGTGTGTGTGTGTGTGTGTGTGTGTGTGTGTGTGTGTGTGTGTGTGTGTGTGTGTGTGTGTGTGTGTGTGTGTGTGTGTGTGTGGTAAACGCTACAAGAAATGGAGGCGTTTCAGCAAAACAGGACGAACATCATAGGCAAAGTTATATGATTTTATTTAGACCTTCAAGTCCACAGAACATCTTCACTTCCCCACCTTCACTTTCATGTTCACTAGTAGACAAACACAAACTGCACACTGAACAATGGTGAGGAACTTCTCATAATAAGGTCACTTTCTCTGACAATGGCAATCCTTTGGTCCCTTGTGTTCATTCTGGAAAATGGATTCATTTTTGCAACCCAGTGAATGAATGTGAATGAACAATTCCATTATTTAAATGATTCTATTGTAATCCTATCACAGACAATTCTATGGTGTTTTTGTGCTGATAGCAAGTAATTAATATGCACTGATACAACACTTGTGTGCTGATACCAATAGTTGTTCTGTGCTTTTTTTATTTATTTTTTTAGTTTCTTTGTTTTATAGCACTGATGAATTTTTTTTTTTAAATTTTATTCCCTATAAAATATTTTCCACGTTTGTTTAACTAAATTCTCAGAATAAAAATTAACCAGCTCCGATATGAAAAATACAGGCTGCATTTATTTGATCAAAAATATAATAAAAACAGTAATATTGTGAAATATTATTACAATTTAAAATAAATTTATATATATATATATATATATATTTTTTTTTTTTTTTTTTTTTTTTTAATGTCATTTATTCCTGTGACAATTTAAAATTCAAAGCTGAATTGTCTGCAACAGTTAACTTAATATTTTTTTGTGGAAACTGATACATTATTTCAGGATTTTCCTGATGAATTTTGATGATTTATTTATTTATTTTTTTAATCAAAAGAGTATTTATTTGAAATAGAATCTTTTTGTAACAATGTAAATGTCTTTACTGTCACTTTTGATCAACATAATGCATCCTGAATGAAAGTATTAATTCCTTTCAAAATAAAAAATAAATAAATAAATAAATAAATAAAATCTCACTGACCCCAAACTTTTTAATGGAAGTGTATATGCCCCATGTACAGCCCCATTTCCAGAAAAGTTGGAAAATTTAGTAGAATGCAATAAAATCTGTGGATCAAAGAATCTGTTGTTTGCTAATTCCCCTTAAACCTTTATTTAACTGACAAAAATACAAAGAAAAACATTTCAATGTTTTCACTGTCCAACTAATTGTAATTTGTAAATATATACACATTTTGATTTTGATGGCTGTAACACACCAAAAACAAAAACTCCACTGTCACATTACCTTTCCTTTTAATTACACTTTTTAATCATTTGGGAATTGATTATACTAACTGTTGCAGTTTTGCAGGTGGAATTTTTGCAAAAACCTCGCCTGGTCAGTCAAGGCAGGCAGGTCAATCAACCTGCAGGAAGGTCAGTCAAGCACATTCACTTTATGGTGTATAGTGCCTAAAAAAAACACTTGTAAGTGCAGAATGAGGCCTGGAAATATGTCATCTTGATGGCAGTATACAATGTTGCTTGAAAGTTTGTGAACCCCTTGCACAATCTGTGAAAATGTGAATAATTTTAACAAAATAAGAGGGATCATACAATAGGCAAGTTATTTTTTATTTAGTACTGTCCTGAGTAAGATATTTTGGTTACACTTTATTTTACAGTGCCGTAGTTACATTGTAATTACTCAAATAAGTACTGAGTACTATTAATTAACTACATGTACTTACTATAGAGTTACAGTTAGGGTTAGGGTTTGGCTTAGGGTTAGTTACTTGTAATTATGCGTAATTTAGTATTATTACTATAGAAAATACAAGTAGTAACGTGTAACTACGGCACTGTAAAATAAAGTGTTACCGATATTTTACATAAAAAATGTTTACATATGGTCCACAAGACAAAAAAAATAGCTGAATTTATAAAAACGCCCCACTCAAAAGTCTGTGAACCCTTGATTCTTAATACTGTGTGTGGTTACCTGGATGATCCATGACTGTTTTTTTTTTGTTTTGTGATGGTTGTTCATGAGTCCCTTGTTTGTCCTGAGCAGTTAAACTGCCCAATATTCTTCAGAAAAATCCTCAAAGTGGTGAGCCATGACCCATCTTTGCTTGCAAAATCTGAGCTTTTGTTGGATCTTCCTTTTATACCCAAACATGATACCCTCACCTATTACCAGTTCAACTGCTTATTGTGAACTGTTTCAAAACAGTTTAACTTGGATATTGTGTAATCTTTTCAGTTTTATACAGCCTCAGTTCCAACTTTTTTGGAGTGTGTTGCAGTCATCAAAATCAAAATGTGTTTATATTTGCAAAATACAATTAATTTAGCCAGCAAAAACATTGGGAATTTTTTTCTTTACATTTGTGAGTTAAATTAAGGTTCAAGAGAGTTAATAAATCACAGGTTCTTGATTTTATTGCATTTTAAAAAAAAATCCCAACTTTTCAGGAAACAGGGTTGTAGCCTATATATGCAATGTGATGTATATACAGTATGCATGTGATATTAGTGTGATATGTCTTCCTAGATGTGCAGTGAAGGAATAAATTTTTTTATTAGAGTTTAGTATGAGAGACATTGGGTTGAAATGAAGTTAGTGTTTAGCTGAGCCTACCGGTTATAAAGGCTGTTGAAGCCTTACCACTGTGATCCAACACAAAATCATCCTGTGCGTAACGGTATTTCTCAGGGCCGCACGCGATGAATACGTCATCGTCCCCGAAAAAATCCTGCAAACATGTAATCTAGACAGAGAGGGGAAAGGGTGGGGGAAGAGAAAAAGAGAGAAAAACACTGTTTGAGAAATGAATGGAAGTAACCATGTGACTGCGAGAGCTATCTGATTAACTGATAAAGCATGTAGTAGTTCACAATGTTGTGCTGCAGTCTATTTAGACTAGGAGTTTAAAATACCAGTAGCTATTTTTTGCACAAATGGACATAAACGTGATAAAATCTGCTAATCGCAACTGGCAGTACACTCTTATTGGTAGCTGAAAGCATGATTGTAGAATTTTTTATCAATGAAAGGCATTCCTGTTCTTTATGAAGTTCTGTGGGTGCATTCTGTGTCAGCATGCCAATAGGTAAACACACACTTGAATTTTAAAACTGGATTCAGGATCACCTCATGCACAGCTAAAAATAGAAACCATAATTTTTGGTTCAGTATTGTTCTACATGGAGATTAATACCTAGGAATTTAAACAGTGGCTGTAATAAAAACTTGTAGTAATGAGAGATTTTTCAAACATATATTAAATTAAAGCTACAAGCAGCAATGAAAGCCACCCGGTGGCTTTAGGGAAACAGAGTACGGTGGGCAATATGCATTTAAGTATATAAATATAGGAGGACTACATCAGTTATTGGTATTTTCCACACATCCTGCTACCAGCTGGTAGCGCTATGACTATAACTTAATTTTGGCGTGTAGATGTCTTCAGGCCAGGGCACTTATCAAACATGTGAAGTTTGAGGCAGATTGGACATTGTATGACTGAGTTACAACAGCTTCCCATTTCATGACGATAGCAGCATGCTTTAGCATTCAGCTAAGTGTTGCTAGCATGTTTAGCACTCAATTGCATATTTTAGTATGTTGCTAGTAGTGCATCACAGTGTTAAACATGTCACATCCTGTTGTCAGTGGCAGGGGCGGAGCAAGGGGGTGGGTTTTTTTTGTTTTTTTTTATCACCTCAAGTTTTTGATTGATAACGTTAGATTTCATATGCTGCCTATTAAGAAATAATGTTAATAATGTACATTAATCATGTTATGGTAGGATTTGTTTATTAAGGTTAAGTTGTACAGTCAGACACATAAGCATTACTTTAATAAGAGATAAGAGATATTTAATACATATTTAATCAAAATATAGTACCTATGTGAATAAAATAAACAACTATTTGTTATGCTTAACCAATTTAAATAATTGCATCATTCAATACTATAGAATTAACAATAGACTATATAAAAATGGTAATAAAAATGTTGTTAAGTGTTTTACTTAAATAAGACATTTTTGTAGATATTATATAATTTCCAGTTATTTAGGTGTGGTTTCACTGTTTGGATGGTGATACTGCAAACAAATTATCAATCTTAATATTTTTATGAAAATATGTTTTAAGTTATGATATACCACCACTGGCACACCATCAGGACTGTGGTCATCGTGGCTCATAGGGGTGTAGCCCCCGCTGCGGCAGGCGTCCCTTATTTTTCTGTATTGAAGGTGGCAACCCTATGTAGATGTGTTCAGGCCAGGATTCTTTTCGAACGTGTGAAGTTTGGGGCAGATCAGACACTGTCTGCCTGACTTACAACAGCATCCTGTTTCACGGCAAAACATCAGACGTTGTCAGGCCGCCACGAACACGCCATTCAACGAAAATGTAACATTGCTAAGGCCTTAAGATTAGACTGACCAATTAAAGCTGCAAGCAGCGATAAAAGGGCCCTCGCACCCGGGCTCACCGCCACCCGTTGGCCTCAGGAAAACAGCGAACAGTGGGCGACATGCATGTAAGCGAGTGAATACAGGAGAATTATGGCAAAATCATGTAAAAGTGCCACACTTCTTACTGCCAACAGGTGGCGCTATAGCTAACTGAATATTGTCATATAGATGTCTTTAGGCCAGGACTTTTATCACTCAAGTGAAGTTTGGGACAGATCAGACATAGTATGCCTGAGTTACAACAGCTTCCTCTTTCATGGCGAAACATCAGACTTTGTCAGGCCGCCACAGACACGCCCTTCACCGAAAACTCAAGATCTTTGATATTTAACATCTCAAAGGCCTTAAGATTAGACTCGCCTTATATGATGTGCTACTGGTTTAATCTCTATGAGGAGTTAATCACAGTGTAAAACATGTCATTTCCTGTTGACTGCGGGTGGCGCTATGATTGTAACTGAATATTGTTATGAAGATGTCTTCAGGTCAGGACTCTAATAAAACATATGAAGTTTAGGGCAGATAAGACATTGTATGCCCGAGCTACAACAACTTCCTGTTTCATGGCGAAACATCAAACTTTGTCAGGGTGCCACGGACACGCCCTTCAGTGAAAACTCTAGATCTTCGCAATTTAACGTCTCAAAGGCCTTTAGATTAGACTGACCAAATATGATATTGATCTGATTAAAGCTCTAGGAGGAGTTCATTAAAGTACAACGTCTGGAAATGGCAAAAACTGCACAAATTTTGCAAAGAAAATTGAAAATATCTGACTTCCTGTTGGTTTTCAGATTTCACTCCAAGAGACTTTTTTGTAGGTATTGGGCTGTTAGATGTGTTTACCAAATTTCATAGCTGTACGTGAAACGTAGTATCAGGGGCACTTCGTTGAAATTGTTTAGGTGGCCCTATCGAGCCATTTTGCCACACTCCATTCTGAAACCAATATCAGACGTAAATTTTCACCACTTCTGACGCATCTGCAAAGTTTCATGAGATTTCGAGTATGTTTCGGCCCTCAAAAAAGTGATTCACCTTACATGGCGAAACATCAGACTTTGTTGGTCACCACGGACACGTCCTTCAACTAAAACTCAAGATCTTTGCAATTTAACATCTCAAAGGCCTTAAAATTAGACTGGCCATATATGATGTTGATCTGGTTTAATCTCTATGAGGAGTTAATCACAGTGTAAAACATGTCATTTCCTGTTGCCCCCAGGTGGCGCTATGACTGTAATTGAATATTGTTATGAAGATGTCTTCAGGTCAGGACTCTAATAAAACATGTGAAGTTTGGGGCAGATCAGACATTGTATGCCCGAGTTACAACAACTTCCTGTTTCATGGCGAAACATCGAACTTTGTCAGGCCGTCACGGACACGCCCTTCAGCGAAAACTCTAGATCTTCGCAATTTAACTTTGCAAAGGCCTTTAGATTAGACTGACCAAATATGATGTTGATCCGATAAAATCTCTGGGAGGAGTTCGTTAAAGAACAACATTTTGAAAATTCAAAATATCTCACTTCCTGTTTGTTTTCAAACTTTGCTCCCAGGGACTTTTTTGTAGGTATTGGGCTGTTACATCTGTCTATTGAATTTCATATTTATACGTGAAATGTATCGTGAAGGGCGCTTAATTGAAATTTTGTAGGTGGCGCTATCAAGCCCTTTTGCCACACCTAATTCTGAAACCAATATCAGATGTAAATTTCCACCACTTCTGACGCGTGTGCAAAGTTTCATGAGTTTTCGAGCATGTATAGGCAGTTTATTTTTGTCTAACTGACTAATGAGCCATGGACACTGAATGACTTTCCTGAGGTAAAAGTAACATCATGTGACATATTCTTTATAAGCTGTTATACTGACTTCTTTCTGTGGTTAAAACACTGATTGAGTGATTATAAGACATGATGCATTTTAGTTGTTCTGTTTATTTTTAAACATGCCTTCAGATGTTTATTCATATTTATTGTGTGCTATAACTAGTAGTAAAGAGGAACAGATAATCGTTTCACTGTCACTTGAACTGAGGCATCTACAATTTGTATAACGCAACATTAAAGAGCATTATAAAATTATATTTATTGTTTCCATTATAAAATTGACAGAATTTAAAAGCTTAGACTTTGTTTTATATCAAAAGTAACAAAGCTTATTGTGATTATTGGATGGGATGCACACTACAAATGATGTTCAGTGAAGTTTTGTTCATTCATGCATCAAATGAAAACAGAATAGTATTGATTCATCAAAATGAAGATGAATTGAAAACAAGAAATCATTATTGTCAACCCTTCAAAACCAAAAAAAATATTTTCTGCCAGATATTTTCAAATGATATTTCAGTGTTTCAGATATGTACCAAATATGCATTCAGTACGAGTAATATACAATGCATCGCCAGGAAATAAAAAAAGAAACAATTTGAGAGCACATGCAAACACACCCACATACACACACAGCCGCAGTGGTAGTGGGCAAAGAATGATGTCCGGATTTCAGCCCACTCCTCCACAAATGGAGGTGGGCAGCAAGAAACAGATGGTCCCAATGTGGAGCTCCATCAAACACACACACACATCGACATGGAATTGAGTGAAAGATCATAGACAGATGGAGAGGAACACAGCTCCCTCTTCCCCTTCATGAGCCTGACACTGTATAGAGAAAGACAAAAAAGGCCAAGAGAGAATTGCTATAAGATCGATCCTGTACTTTATTATCATGATGCTAATGATAAATCAGCTATTCAACAGCCTCTAATGGCAAAAGAGGTGTTTAATCTTTAAATAGCCTCACTTAGAAGTGCAAGGATGGCCGGTCTGTGGAACGGATCTTAAGCAGTATTCCCATCAATCAGCAGATTAGAGGAACATATGAAGAAAAAAAAAAAGAAAAAGAGGAACATATGGGGCCAGTTGTTGGCCTGAGTACAGTGGCAGACTAAAGCCACACTGGGAGACTATTACACATGCCTGAAATATTTTAACTGATATATTGGCTCTGTAAAAAAAAAAAAAAAGAAAAGTAAAGTGTGGAATGTGTTTCTGTAAACGGATTGCCTTCCAAGTGCTTCCGTCAAAACCGTACTTTCGTATTCTTCAAAAAGCTTATGCTGTAAAGTATGTCCTACCCCTTCCCTATTCTACCTATGGGAAAAATGGAACTGGTGCTGCGTTTGTTCCATAAGTAGAATAGGGAAGGCGTAGGACATACAGCGTAAGCTTTTTGAAGAATACGAAAGTGCAGTTTTGGCGGAAGTACTTGGAAGGTGATCATTTGTTTATATAAAGCATATACATTTACATTTTTTTTCCCAAAGATGACCGATAGTTTCGCTATATAATATCCTTATTCCTCGTCAGCTTTCTAAGCTGTCATTTTGACCTTCAACCATTTGGAGGCCACTGAAGTCCATTGTATGGAGAATAATCCTGGAATGTTTTCATCAAAAACCTTCATTTCTTTTCGACTGAAGAAAGAAGGACATGAAGGACATCTTGGATGACACGGGGGTGAGTAAATTATCAGGAAAATTTTTATCTCAAATTGAACTAATCCTTTAAATAAACTGGTAATAAAAAATTAATGCGTAAAAATAAATGTAAACCCAGAAGAATGATTAATTAGCCATTGAAACTTTATTTTATTTAATCATGTTAATATATTACCACTCCTAGTTTCAATAAATAAATAAATAAAAGTTTGTAGAAGTAACAGACATTTCTTTGGGGCTTTCAAATACTGTTTTTGCTAATGGAGTCAAAAAGTTTAAGATTCACTGCACTTTACTTTAAAAGTTTGTGTACATTTTTAATTTTGCAAGATGGCAAAAAATTGACATGGACAGCATGAAAATAACATGCATGGCCCATTCTGAAAACAACAAAAACAACATACTGCAACGTGTATGCTCCTTATGTTTCATTTTGGTTTCATTTTCATTTTGCTCATTATCTCATTATCTCCCTGCTTTATATACCCTAAGGCTGCATCCAAAACTGCATTACTTCCCTACTATCTAGTAGGTAAAAAAAACAGCATGTGACAAAAGAAGCATGTCCGAGTAGGCAAAATGTACCCGGATGACCTACTACATCTGGCAAGATACTGAAGTGTACATACGATGGACACTTAACTATCCCATGAGGCCACAGGAGAGGATTTGTGAATAGCATTGATGCAACGCAACTGATGCTGGCAGGTCACGTGATAATGACAACATGCCGAATGTAGTACATCCGAATTACAATCATACTACACACATTCATACTATTTTTAATGTACTTTTTAACTGGTCATTAAGTAATGTACTTATTCAAAATAAGTACTTACTCAAGAGATAATGTGATTTCGGATGCAGCCTTAGTTTCCTCAGTTTCTTTGTCTGGTATTGTTTATGTCAATGTTTAGTTGAGATTCCGATACTCTGTGTTCTCCTTGCCCATTAAAAGACTATTTTTTTTTATCTTTGATTCCAGTATGTCCATCTACACGTGACACCTACCACCATTTAAATTGTTAAAAACATTTTATTTGTGATTACCAGAATTCTTGGGACATTTTCAAGCTGGAAACTGGTCATGCTCATCTACATGCAGTAACTAGCTTGTACCAATAACAGACCAATGCTGCTCTTCCATATTTGAAACAGCAGGGTGTGAATTCTAAAATAAACATCTGTGCAAAAAATGTGTCACCACACATTGTCAACTTTCTCAGTATTTTGAGAAGTTCTGAGTATTCTAAGCAGTTGTTAAGGTGTTCTGTGGGTTTGCTACGACATTGCTCGTGGTTGCTAGGCTGTTACGATAGATGTTAGATCAAAAAAGTGACTTATTATAATCAACATAACAAATTTCTAAACACGTCTTTCAAGGATCATTTTATTTTAAGTTTCTTACAAGGTGTTTATTAAGACTTGTATTATTAAACTCCTCTAAGTCTTGTCTGGCTTCCAAAGCCCAGTAAAGTACAGGCCTGTGCCTAGAGAGACCCGACAGGGTGCTGAGACTAATAACAGCTCAGCTTTATTTGGCTGACAGTAATGAAGGGTATAAGAGCAGCACTGCTCTACACTGTGTCGAGGCGGAAAGAAAGCAAGCATAGAAATGCTATGAGGGGATGATTTCTATGCTCAAAACAGAGTCACATTGCTGGTATATTGCCGGTTCACTCCATAGGGTGTTTGGGCCCTTATTTGATCTGAAGCAGAATACAAAACAAAACAAAGAGGATAACTTAAGGCAAGATCAGAGCATTAGCCAAATAGACTTGAAGGGGAGAAACAGAACAGCCCCTTTACAGTAGCTCTAGCACATGTCTGATTACTGCTAACTACTCTTAACTTAGCTTTGGTGTTTCTTTCAATCAAAATCAATTACTCACAGGCTTTGGATGAGCTGGAACCTTCTAGGATTAGAGGAGTTTGTCAACCATTAGCTACTGAAGCACAGGAGAGGCTTTCCTCACATCAGCCATAAATAATTGATGCCATTAAAGGGAGCGTTGACAAATGAGCCTTTCACAGAGAAAATTAAGTTACGATTGTGTGTTCAGCAACTGATAAGTTTAAAGTCATGTTTAATGGGGCACTTCTGCTGCAAAATAGATCAGTGAGCTCAGCTGAAAATGAAATAATGCAAAAAGTACTTAATTCAAAGACTGCCAATGACTGGGTTAAGAACAAATCAATAAAATTCTGTGAGTTTATAACTATTCAATATTTTACACATAATATAGTAGGAAAAGACCATATTGTTGTTTCATGCATTATGCAATTGCTAAACATACACTACCATTCAAAAATTTGGGTCAATAAGATTTTTTTTTTTTTTAATTTAATACTCTTATTCAGAAAGGATGTATTAAAGGTGCCCTAGAATTAAAAATTGAATTTACCTTGGCATAGTTGAATAACAAGAGTTCAGTACATGGAAATGACATACAGTGAGTCTCAAACTCCATTGTTTCCTCCTTCTTATTTAAATCTCATTTGTTTAAAAGACCTCCGAAGAACAGGCGAATCGTAGCAGAAAATATCTGACAGTCAGGATCCTTAGTATGTATGCCCCCAATATTTGCATATACCAGCTCATGTTCAAGGCATTCACAAGGGCAGAATGTTTGGATCTGTGCACAGCCGAATCATCAGACTAGGTAAGCAAGCAAGAACAATAGTGGAAAATGGCAGATGGAGCAATAATAACTGACATGATCCATGAAATCATGATATTTTTAGTGATGTTTGTAAATTGTCTTTCTAAATGTTTTGTTAGCATGTTGCTAATGTACTGTTAAATGTGGTTAAAGTTACGATCGTTTATTACTGTATTCACGGAGACAAGACTGACATTATTTTCATTTTTTAAACACTTGCATTCTGTATAATTCATAAACACAACTTCATTCTTTATAAATCTCTCCAACAGTGTGTAATGTTAGCTTTAGCCACGGAGCACCATCAAACTCATTCATAACCAAATGTAAACATCCAAATAAACACTGTACTTACGCAATTAGACATGCTGCATGACAAACACTTTGTAAAGATCCATTTTGAGGGTTATATTAGCTGTGTGAACTTTGTTTATGCTGTTTAAGGCAAGTGCGAGTTCCGGGGGCGGGCAACACGAGAATTTAAAGGGGCCGAAGCCTGAATCGGCGCATATTTAATGATGGCCCAAAATTAACCAGCTATGGGGTATTTTGAAACTTCACAGACACATTCAGGGGGCACCTTAGACTTATATTACATCTTTTGAAAAGACGTTCTACGGCACCTTTAAATTAATTAATTGACAGTAAAGACAGATTCATCTTTGCAGGAATAAATTACTTTTTAAACTATATTAAAAGATAAAAAATGTCATAATAACTGTCATAATATTTCACAATATTACTACATTTTTAAATGCAGCCTTGCTGAGAATAAGAGACTTCCAAAATCTGTCCTCAAACTTTTTAATTCTCATGGCCAATCAGATTGAAGGATAAAAAATATTTATGATGTTATTAAAACCAGTTCATTTAGATGTTACCACATGAAGCATTTTTTTTTTTTTTTAGGTTACCTAACAGTTGTTTACCATTTACTTAACATTTTACATTGGCGTTAAAGCAGCTCTGACAGCTTCAACTGCTCACAAAAGAAAATAAAGGCAGTCTCAGAAGTCGGTCATCAAAATCCTAACTGATGAGGGCGAGGCGGAGAATGGGACATCAGATTTGATTTATCACTGAGATGAGATGAGCTGTCAAACAACAGTAACATCAGCATCATGCCCCCACGCTAAATCTGCTGTGTGGGATTTACACGAGCCTTAAAAACAGCATTATATTTGATGTCTTGCATTTTTTATTTTCCAAAAACTTATGAGTGACAGGAATTGGTGAATGTGTAGGAAGCTGTAGGAATGAGTGCTGTCAATCATTTAAAAAAAAAAAAAAAAAAGAACAAATCAATCGCACTTTTTTCTGCAATTAATCAAGATTATTCACACCTAACCGTAAATTTTTTAATAAAATTTGTAATACTTTCACATTGAATCTCCAAAGTAATGTAGAAACAACAAAGACTGTATATTTTAAATACTTGTTTACTGGCATCTTTTTACTAAGCACTATGAATGAAGGCCAGTATCAATGACACTGATACTGATATCTCTATTAAATGGATTTTTATTAATTATAGCCATTCAACATTACAGTATAATAGAAAGCTATCAATTTTAGCATTTATAAGGCTTTAAAAATATAACAACTTTTAATTTAAAGGGATAGTTCACCCAAAAATGAAAATTCTGTTATCATTTACTCCCCATCAAGTTGTTCCAAACCTGTCTGAATTTCTTGGTTCTGCTGTACACAAAGGAAGGTATTTGGAGGAATGGCAGTAACCAAACAGATCTCACATCCCATTTACTACCATAGTAGGAAAACGTCTCGGGCTACTGGTGTAACCCTTGTTCCCTGAGTAAGGGAATGAGACGCTACATCGAATGACGTGATGGGAACCCATCACGTCATTCGACATACCATCGATAGTTCCCAAAAAGGGAAATAAATACTATGGTAATCAATGGGGGACAAGATCTGTTTGGTTACTGACTCAAGATAAAAAAACGGCCTTTATGTACTGTCATTGAAATCTACAGACGTTATAAGCCCAAAATCTCAAAATTGACCGATGCATGAGAAGGTTCATTGTTTTTTTGACACATGTAACCTTGTAAATAGTGCTTTAAGACTTTCAGGTAGGTCTAACAGGTAAATATACAGAAATTGAATAATCAAACAAATTAAATACAGATTAATCCTTATTAAAGCTACAAAAGTTATTCAGTCAAGACAATAGCAGTGAGTCAATGAGGCATTCAGGTGTTTGTTCACAGAGAGCCGCTTCACAGACAGCGTGCCAGAACAGATTTGAGTTCTTCTTTTTTTTTTTTTTTTTTGCATCTTATAGCACTTAAATGGTTTAATTGCATAAATGATAGCATGATAGCACAGCCTAAGGATGACAGAAAAAAAACTGCATGCTGTGTTAACTGCGTTAACTATTTTTAATGTGCTAAACTGAAAAAAAAAAAAAAAAAATTGCAAAATTAGCATGTTAATTTTGTCAGCCCTAGCAGAAACCAAAAATGAAAAATGACAATAAACAGGAAACTCATGCCAGTGAACAATGGGGCACGTGGAAATCATTTTCTGCACCCGTCAAACTCACTTGATAAAGACTCCAGACTGGGCAGATAAAAACAAAAAAGGGCACTGAGATCACACAGTGTCCCCGCATGGCTCCACTGACACGTTTCTGGTCGTGTGCCAGTTCTGTGTCTCCTAGCGATGCCTGCTGGGGCTGGAGGGCCTGTCATACAAGCCATAGACACCAGACACTCTATTTTGTCTGCTTCTTACATGAAGCATCCACACAGACTATTAGTTATATTAATGCTGCATATGCAGATGGTGATGTTTGTATTAATTAAAAGACAAACAATGACAGTTATTCAGATTCATGATACTTTAAGTTTGACCTCAATTAGTCTTTTAATCCCGATCTGCCCTTAAAACAAGTGAAGCAAATAATGTGTAGGTCCACATGCGCTCTGTTTTGTGTAATAATTCATTTAATTTGAAATATAAGCCTTTCAGGGAGATAAAATCATATCCGATTGCATTATTCCTTCCCTCTGACTGCAAGGTAAAACTAATATGGGTGATTGACAGGTCAAAGAGATTATGTTAGATATCTAAATGAACCCTAGCAGACAGACTGTAAAGTACTGAAAACAAAATGTCCTATTTATTGTTTTAAGTTGACGATCTAATGTGATTTAAAATACCTGAAGAGATGTGATTTGAAGTCTTGTCTCTGCTATCAGATTGTATCAGAAATCATTTGCTTGTTCACATTATTCTGATGTGATACATACACAGATCGCTGTCAGGCTTTTAGTATGCTAATGTACTCCAGGGCTTTGTCAATCACCAACCCCCACTGTCCAGCACCCGACACATATACCCATAGCACCTATTCAGACACTAGAACGCTCTTATTTTTAAATATGTTTTTAGTACCTTTATGGTTCTTGAGAGAGGAAGTGTCCATTGCTCCCTATGCAGGCCTCACGAAGCTATTGGATTTCAACTAAAATATCTTAATTTGTGTTCTGAAGATTAACGAAGGTCTTACAGGTGTGGAAAGGCATGAGGGTAAGCAATAAATGACAGAATTTTCATTTCTGGGTGAACTAACCCTTTAATATTTAAAAATAAATTATGTGCCAAAGCAAAACTACATGCAGAAATATGCATAAAAAATGACTAATTCATTTTTAGAGTCATTAAATGTATTTTTTTTCCTGAAAATGCTATAAAAGTTTTTTTTCAAAACCATAAGAACCTAACAGAAATATAAAACTAAAAACTAGATTATTAAAAGATTTGTCTTTTTCACTGTCATGCACTGTTATTTGTCACTGACCCGAATTCTAATCAGAAGTCTGTCTATGAGTTTTACTTTAACGGGATGTTATTTTAATTGTCCCAGTTTGTTTTGTTGTAGGTCACTTACAGTCACAGCAGACATTTTCTGCTGTGTTATGCATTCATTTTTAGACCCTTTATATATCTAAGGACCACTTATTTTTTTCACTTTTGTTCAAGTCTGCAGCTTTGCAAATCAGATCCCTTTCCAAATATATGCTGAGATTATTGGCTTGGGTACAAAACATGTGTTTGGGACAGAACATATTCATATTTCTGATTTCTAAGCAGATTTGAAAAAGCTTAAGGTCTTAAGATTGATGTAGAGTGTTTTCAACTAATGTACAATGTGACTTTTAAAACCAACAGAGCTCAAATTGTGAGTTTTTGAAGTGCTATTTGTATGGTCAATGAGAAGGCAGCAGGAAGAGATGGAGGCGGAAGGGTGCATAAGGGTTAGCAATGATAACTTAAGTGTACGACCCCTCTTCCCAGCCTCTTGACTACTCACATGGTACCTCCCCTCTGCTATTCCCCTGGAGAGCGACTTGTCCTCATGCAGATTTATAAAACCATCATGGATAGTCTATTACCATGTCATTGGTTTCCATTATCAGCTAATCACAAAGCACACAGCTTTGAGAAGATGTAATGCATCTAACATCTAGGCTAATACATCAAAAATTGGTCTGTTTTATTTACTTATTACTAATTTGGCAACGCAAATGTAAACTCCTGCCAAAGAAAAGTGCATATTCTATCTCTCCATCAGCTTCTGTTATGTAAAACCAAGCAAAGCTCCTTAGAGGGAAAAAACTAAAGGGAAAAAAGCGATTGGCATTCATGGAGTTAGACGTTACGAAGCGTATCTGACTGAGAGAGAGGCTTGTGTTGGCTATTACAGATCCACTAGCCCCCCTAAACACGGCCCACACCTGCCAGCTGCACTTTAAATCCCCCAGCCTTTAGGTTCAATTACAGCAGAGCTGGATGGAGTCTCAGTGGGGTGTCCACGATTCAGCATCCCCACCCCCACCTGCTGAGAATTAGGCTCGGAATGCTCAGAAGCAGATGGCATCCAGTGGCTATCGTGTTAACATGCATGTTACCCCTAAATATTCATTATATACTGTTTGATGAAGGGCTTTCTTTGATTTCAAGGCAATGGCTCGGATGGTTATTTGACCCTGTTTAAAGTGGCATAGCTTATTTAAGGATGTGGTATTGGCTTATAAGAAGTGCAAACATCAAGCTTATTATGTTATATAACAAAATAGCTGATGATGAATATAAACACACTACCATTCAAAAGGTTGGGGTAAGTAAGATTTTTTTTTTTCAATACTCGATACTTTAATTCAGCAGGGACACATTAAAATGATCAAAAGTGACAGTAAAGACATTTATAATGACAATTATAATTCAGCTTTGCCATCACAGAAATAAATTGCATTTTAAAATAGAAAACAGTTATTTTAATTTGTAATAATATTTCACAGTATTACTATTTTTACTGTATTTTTGATCAAATAAATGCCTGGGTGAGTGCAATACATTAAAAAATCTTACCAAGCCCAAACTTTTGGATGATAATGTTAGTGTAAGTTAATATAATATATACACAAATAACAAAAATGCATCCCACCCAATATGACCCTGGCCAATATGGACCCCTGGGTTTCAGTTCTCTGTAGACACTCAAGCGATATCATCAACAGTCTAGTGACACAATATACAGTCTCTCGAGCAGAGGACGTCCTTTTCATCTAGTGTGTTTGCAGCTGTGCATTGAGGACATGCCGCCTCAAACTCTTCACAGTCCTAGTGAGGGTGTACCAACTGTAATCACATATGACATGCAGTGATGTGGATGCCTTGCTTGAAACAACCAAAAAAGCTCTCAAGTAAACACAGTTCTAAAGCAAATTCTGTCTTGTGTGTGTGTACACATATAGTTATATACACACATACACACACCATGAAAGCAATAAGATGTGTATTCAGTGTATGGAAAGCAGCTTAAATGTAAGACAAGTTTCATCTAAGTCAGTCTGATGGATTTGATCTAGTTGGATGTTTCTTGGAAGCTTATATGTATGTCTGCAAATATAAAGTTCCAATTTTAAGGCTTTAATGTTTTTTTCTCTCATCCCCTTTCTCATTCCTCAGTTTTGAAGAGATTCAAAGACGTTAATCTTACTATAATGCTAAGAAAAGACACAGTGAGAGTCCAACTGTACTGAGCTATGTGCTCGTCTCACCATAATCGTTGAGGTGAGCTGAGCACACAAGATAAACTGCAGAGAAACGCATGAGTAGACCAGTTTATGTACAGTATGGGTAAATTGCACAAATACACTTTGGTGTACCAAGACTATTTTTAAAACATTCAAGGCACAAATTAGATATACACCATGTGCAGAATTATTAGGCAAGTTGATTTTCTGATCATAATTTTTTTTCCAAGCACATTTTACCAATTCCAATCAGATGTTCATATTCAGATGTGCTGAATTATAAGGCAGGCTTTCTTTTACAGGCAAAATGAGCCAAAAAAAGAGGTTTAACTCAAAAATTATTAAATACTCAGACAGCTTGAGAGTGACTCCTGAAGGACCAGCACTACATCCTCTTGTACCACTGTTTGAAGAATTTATCTTCCAAAATCTTCAAACAGTGGTACAAGAGGATGTAGTGCTGGTCCTTCAGGAGCCACTCTCAAGCTGTCTGTCTATAAGGCCTATAAAAACCCAGTCTTCATGTATTTTATAACACTTCAGCTTGTGATTCTTATTAAGAATGGGTCATTTTTTAGGATTCTTAAGCTAACCTAAGTCTCTGAGATCTTGACACCTTGCACTTCTGGAGACTCCAGGTAGGTTGCAGTTCTGGAAAATGGTGGCGCTGGAGACTAAAGGATTCCTGATGGTTTCACACTTAATTCTTCACCTTAATTCTTAATTATTTTGCAGTTAATATGTGTCTTTTCTTTTCCACTTGTTTTTATATGAGCCCGCTGACCCAGTGAGCATTTTGCTGTCCCTTGGTCATGCTTTAACTTTGCAATTTCTAGTATTGCATTAGTATTGCGTCCTTCTCATGAGTATTTACTAATTTTTGAGTTAAATCTCTTTTTTGGCTCATTTTGACTGTGAAAGAAATCCTGCCTATAAGGCATTTTTCATTTCCAGCCTTCATGAACAATTATATATCACTTATAAATGATTAAAAACAATATTAATAGTAGTTATTAAGATTGATGTGGATTGGAATTGGTAAAATGTGCTTGTAAAAAAAAAATATGATCAGAAAATCAACTTGCCTAATAATTCTGCACACAGTGTATTAGATATGTGTTACAATGTAATAAAAATGCTAATCAACCAAGCACTAAAAGAGTTGCTACTTATAAAAATATTTCCCCCTAAGTCTATTCGACTTTGATAAACAGGGATGTTCCTGAATTTACTTAAAGGCATGGGTATCACTGCAGTGCTATCCAATCATGCATTTTTAATACTTATCAGCGACAAACCATGCTATTTGTGTGTTTGCCATGAGCTACTCCCACTGAGCCACTCACAAACATCAGGATTCCCTGTGCTGCGGGGTAGATGACATGTTCATCCCAATCATGGACAACACTAGAGCCTTAATGGTAAACTGCCATTGGCTGCTCAATAATAGCTAAAGTCTATGAATAATGTAGAGCACTTTTGGCTAAAAGTCCATTTCACAGGTTAAGACTGCTTGACATAAAGTGCATTTTAATGGTTTTCTACAAATATTTGTGGAGGTAGGAGTGCAACCATACTTAGATGCCACGTTAAGTAAGATTAGAAGAGTAAAAGATCTTTTTCAAAACAAGAAAATATACATGTGAATGTTTTTAACAATAAATAAATAGCAGACAAGATGTGATTAAGAGGGAGCATGTGAATATTGAAATGAAAGGGCCAAAAACAGAGCCCTGTGGGACTCCTTGGAACTTTTGGAATTAGGTCAAAGGGTCTTAAAAGAACAGTCAAAAAATAATGACAATGGGTCTCATTCATAAAACATTCATAAATATACGAGTAAATATGTGAGTGATTTGCGTGTAAAGAGAACTTCCCGAAAACTCTTCTCCTGATTCACAAATACTTCATAAACGTCAGAAGTGATAGTGAAATGTGTGTGTTAATGAATTCCAATCAGTCGTAAATGGGACGCGCGTGCACGCTCATTCTCAATTACCATAAATCCCGCCCATTAAATCCGACTGACAACTATATATGGTCATCATATTATGACACCAAACAAAGGATTTTGGCCATTTTATAAGAAACAATTTCCATAACAATTAAGGGGCCATTAGTTTGCCCAGCCCTATTGAAATCAATTAATTATTTGATTAAAGTGCTCCATTTGCAGATACTATTACTGGCTCTCACAATAAAAGTAAAAAGAAAAACCGTATGTAATTACTATATATAATATTTTTTCAAAATGCTGTGTAAATATGTACCTTATTAAGGTGAATTAAAATGCAGCCTTATTAATGAGCAAAACGTTCGGATGTTAAACGCACTATTTACGCGTGGCTGGGAGCAAGTGTAGATTTCTTTCGTACCAACTAACATTTGGAAAATACGAACATTTTAATGAATCCGAAAATTTACGCCAGAACCACTTTACACACGATTTACACAAAAATTCGTTCTGCTCGTGTTTCATGAATGAGACCCAATATTTCTTCCACCAATATCATGCACCCAAATAACAGAGGACGAGGTGAGTGACTTATTTCAACTACTTTCCTTGTATTCTTTACTCATACAAAACCAGTCTAAGACATTACCATAATAGTTCGACATTCACATTTGCCAAGCAATTCTTGGAGGCAGTTTTGCATAATTAAGGCAGATCAAGCCGGGACAGACTTTAAATATGCGCATGAGTTCTCTCACTAAATTCCAAAGAGATTCACAGTGGCCGAGAGGCAGCCAGGAGCTCTCTATGAACAATTCACCACTGCCGAGTCGAATCCCCAACGACATCATCAAGACATGTCAGCTATCCACATACCCCACGTACCCCGGCTTTTTGAAAGAGAACAGAGGAGGCTGATTCCCCTGCCCTCATAAGATTTCTGCATGAAGATTCTTCAGAATTTCTTCTGTATAGAACAATAAGTATTCTTCATTTGCTGAAAATCCACATTTTAATTTTTAGGAAACAAAAGATACATTGTATGAAAAAGCTTTAAAGGATAAGGAAGTCTGGGTGTATAGATGAAAGAAGATAAAAACAGTGGTACCCACTACGTATTGAATACTGTCTCTGTTGGAAATACCATGGCTGAATGCTCAGTATCCCTATCATAACCAGAATAATAATTGTGCTTTCTAAAAGTTCTTAACATTATACTTTGCCAAACACTAGGTACCAATATAATGTGCGTTCCTGACTACTTTTTTCCAGATACTGCTGTAAATAACCAAAGTATTTTGATCATTTCTGGTCAAGCAATTAATATATTTACAAAGATAAACAGAATATGAATGAATGATGTGAAGCTGCAACAGAATCAAACACATTAATTTACTTGACACTTTGCTGTCCTTAGAATGAACTGCAGATAACCACATAAATGAAATGAGAATTACTTGTTTTAGTGTCCTAACAATCACAGAGGTGACTAAAGTCATGCCCCATCTGGATTTCCTGTCTGGATTGGCTCAAGCACGTTCACAATTAAATAGGGTTCAGGTGGCCATTACCAGCTCCTGGTGTATAATTCTGCCCTATCTATACTACAAAAGCTCAGATCATTATTTGAGAGTATCTTGAGGGTAGCATCCATTCACATTTATTAAAGGTGATAAAATATTAAAGTGTAGCCTCATTTTTTCAGGACATTGCTCTATTGGAGCATTAAAAAATATTTTAGTTTAAATATATCGTAAATGTATGTATAGCATCAATTGGAGGAATCCAATGAAATAGATTAAATGCAGGTGACTTGTTTATATATTTAATAGGACTAACTGATAAATGTTAACTTCTAGAACAACTAATGTACTGATATGTAATCAATATATCTGTACATTTAAAAAACGGTAACACTTTACAATAAGGTTCATTAGGTATTATATTAACTAACATTAACTAACCATGAGCAATACATTTGTTACTGTATTTACTAATAAATAACAGTTGTTCATTGTTTGTTCATGTTAATTCACAGTGCATTAACTAATGTTAACAAAATTTTAATAATGTATTAGTAAATGTTGAAATTAACATTAACAACGATTAATAAATGCTGTATAAGTGCAGTTCATTTTTAGTTCATGTTAAGTAATGTACTTGACTAATGTTAACTAATGAACCTTATTGTAAAGTGTTACCAAAAAAAAACTTAGTAAACCATCTCCAGAGATAACATTTCAAAAATCCATTTGATGGATAAAATGTCAAAAACTGAAAAAAAGAAAGGGGGAAAAAAATGCATGGGTGCTTGAGGAAAATTTGTTCCTCATGAAGAGAGGTACTAAAGTTAGTAACAGACCCAAAGTTTAGACAGTCTTAGCATAGGGATAAAAAGTAATAGCTTTTCAAAGTAAAGATGTTCAAATGATACTAGGCCAGAGCAGATGTAATACGCTTAGTTTCCTATGGTTTCCAGACAATGCCAGAGCATAAATCACTTTTCAGATTAATGATGCTGTTAAAACCATAGGGACCATTTTAATCACCTTTAAGCTTTAGTTAATATCTTTATTTAAATATTTTTTTTAAATGGCTTTTCGATCTTTCACTTACTTGTTTGCCCTCCAGAGTGTAGAGTCTCTTCACAGCCCCAGAGTCCAGTTTAATGGCATCAGTGATGTCCGTGAGCACCTGCTCAAAGGAGTGAGCCGTCTTCTTATTCAAAAGGATCCGGACAGCCTTGCGCGGTTTGACGCCACTCCTGATGACCGTCACCAGCTTGGGTTTGATGTAGTCTTTGCTCTCTCGTTCTCTGAACTCATTCTTTGAAGTGGTAAGAGACGGCATCGAACGGGACGTCCCAGTCTTCACATTGACTGACCAATTGGGATTAACGTTCTTAGTGTAGTCCACTTTACGGTAGGGTTCGTTGGAAGCACACACATAGCTTTCTCCTGCCAAATCGGAAGAAGAGAGTAAGATGAATGGAATTATGTTCTGTGCAAAATGTATGAATAGATACAGCTTATTTTTACTTTATTAGATACTGACTAAAGAGAAATTAAACCAAACATATAATAAAAAAATTTATAGAATTTATTCTAACAAATCTGATAAGGAAGCCCAGTTCTGCAGTGAAACAGAAAATAAAACAGATAATTGTGAGACAAAGTTTAAAAGAAGAAATAAAGAAACACTGTGAGATATAAAGTTACAGTTATGAGTTATGAGAATTTTGGAATGTAAAACTGCAATTATGAGAACGAATGTCTTAATTGTGAGATATAAAGTCACAACTGTGAGATCTACAGTCACATTGTGAGTTTTAAAGTCATATTTCTGAGATAAAGTTACAATTCTTAGATACAGTTGCAAAGAAAAGTATTCTACCACTTGTAGAATCTGTGAAAATGTGCATCTTTTATGTAAAATATCTTACTCGAAGTCCTGAGTAAGATATTTTACATATAAGATGTTTACATATAATCCATCAGACACCCCCCAACTATTTATGTATCATGTTTTTTTCTGGAGCATCAGTGAATGTTTGAACCTTTTTTAATAGTTGTGTTTGAGTCCCTCAGTTATCCTCAGTGTGAAAAGACGGATCTCAAAATCATTCAGACACTGCTGGAAAGGGTTCAAATATGCAAAAATGCTTGAAAACTGAAGAATCTGCAGGACCTGGAGGATTTTTCTGAAGAACAGAGCTCAGTTTAACTGCTCAAGACAAACAAGAGACTCATGAACAACCATCACAAAACAAAAAAACAGCCGTAGATCATCAGGTAACCACACACAGTATTAAGAATCAATGGTTCACATACTTATGAATGGGGTTATTTTAATAAATTCAGCATTTTTTTTTTTTGTCTTGTGGATTATATGTAAACATAATTTTTTACTTATGTTACTTACTTTTATGTAAAATATCTTACTCAGGACAGTACTAAATAAAAAATAACATGCATTTTGTATGATCTCACTTATTTTATTAAAATTATTCACATTTTCACAGAATCTGCAAGTGGTTCACTTACTTTTTCTTGCGACTGTATAGGCACAATTGTGTGATATGAAGATGAAGCCATAATCATGAGGTTTAGAACTTTGCAGTTCTGAGATATGAAGTTGCAGTTGTGAAATGTAAAGTCACAATTTATGTATTAGTATAAATATATTATTACAGTTCTTTTTTTTTACTCTGAGACAGACACATGCTGTCACATTGAGTCACGAGGCATACTGGATGTAAGGATCTTTGAATAACCGACCATAAACAGAAGAATCTCAGGAGTTTAAGGGTATGTTTACACAACAATGATCTACAAAAAAACAGAAAAAATTTTCCTTTGTGTTTTTTCGCATACAGACAATGTTGTCAAAACTATTCACAAGGATCCGTGAAAACGACTAGGCCTAAAACCGCTGTACCATGCATGCCAGGCCAGTAGTTGGTGATGTCACTATGTAAAAACAATACATGCCTACAGACTGGACACATAATATGCATGCTCATGACGTCACCATTTTAACAAAAATCTTGTTTTTGTAGTTTACACAGAGACGATAACAATATAATTTTTAAAAAACTTGCACTTTGAAAAAGGTTTGCGGTTTCAGGCCCCCAAACTACAGTTGTGGTGTAAATGAACGGCTAAAAAAAAACACATAAAAAGTTTCCCCTATTTAGTTGAAAACAGTGCAATGAAAACATCCCCTAAATGTACTGGATAACGATCAACTAAACTAGACACAGGTGATGAACATAATCAGTAACCAAGGAAACAAATAAGAACTGTGAAACCATGACAACCAAGGGAACAGGAACTAAACACAGGAACTGAGAATACGGGAACAAAATAATAAAATGAAAATCATAATAAGACTCCAGAATGAACCAAACTAGCCATGATACATGCTTCCATATGAAAGACCTCAGGACCTATCCAACAATTTGTAACTGCCATTATAAATGTACACATCCAAGATACCCAGAGACTGCAAAGAGTTGGGTTGGGTTAAATAAAATAAAAATAAAAACACTTATCCCATCTGTGACCCCAGCTCTGCCTGTCCACACTTTTCAGCTGTGGTTTTGGACAAAGTCCAAGGCAAAGTATTTTCCTTTTTGCAGGAATTCCAGTGTAACTGTTGGCAAGTATGCACTCCCATTCCCACAGCGATACTTCACAACCCAATAGACCATATAAATGAATACCACAAGAATGAAACATTATTGCCCAAGTAATGTTGCATTAATACTTTCGTTATGGAGTTCACTATGACATTTTTTTCATTAAACTGAACATCGGCTTGTTTGATAGACATTATGTTAAATACTTAAAGCCCATGAAAGTGTGTGCATGGCAGCATAAAGGCCATGCCTGTTTATGTGTGATGGCACATCTTGGCACTACAGCAGAGGCAGCTGGTCTGAAAATGGAGCTTTGTCATCCTGAGGAGTGCATTACTGTCAGGACAAAAGACAGGCCAGTGTATCAAAAGAGGACAAACAACCCTCGAAACCAAACATTCCCTCCTGCTTCCTACCTACCTCAAAGAAAACATGTCTGAATGTGTTTTTTGCAACATGAGTTGACTTTTGATGAAATAGCAGGAAAAACCGATATATTAGCGATATATTCAATTTGTAACTTAAGATACCAATCAAAATGACTTTGTGTGATATATTTTGTATACTATTTTTTCCATTTACTATGTTAGTTTCATTCCTCTACTTTGATTTGTCAAGATATTCAGTATAACATCATTCTTACTCTTGTGATTTTGCTTAATGTTTGCTGATCAGATTAAGCTTTATGGTAGCAAAGTGATCCATGTGATAAAGTTGGCATGATTTGTAAGTTGTGATAGTCTTTTCTTTCCTATTTTGACATATATCTGAGTGAGATGGCTTCTCGAACAAGAACAAAATACAAGGTGGGATTTGATTTTGACCATCAGGAATTTATTCGATCATTGGATTGTCGTGTTTTGCTATTGGTTGATCTAATGTGAGTGACAGGTTGACAATGTGAGTCATGGTGTGAGTCAAGCCCTCGGCCCTCAGTCCCACCAGTTGCACCGCTCTAAGCTTTCTATGGATGAGGAATGAATTGACCAATACAATTCTAAATACATACAGACTGATAATTCTTTTCTTAAATCTAACCCTAAACCTTATTAAAAGTACCTTTAAAGGTGCCCTAGATTCAAAAATTGAATTTATATTGGTATAGTTAAATAACAAGAGTTCAGTACATGGAAAAGACATATAGTGAGTCTCAAACCCCATTGTTTCCTCCTTCTTATATAAATCTCATTTGTTACAAAAGACCTCAGAAGAACAGGCGAATCTCAACATAACACCGACTGTTATGTAACAGTCGGGGTGTACCCCCTCAATATTTGCATATGCCAGCCCATGTTCCCAACATTATGAAAGGGATTACACGTCTGGATCTGTGCACAGCCGAATCAACAGACTAGGTAAGCAAGCAAGAACAATAGCGAAAAATTGGCAGATGGAGCAGTAATAACTGACATGATCCATGATATCATGATATTTTTAGTGATATTTGTAAATTGTCTTTCTAAATGTTTCGTTAGCATGTTGCTAATGTCCTGTTAAATGTGGTTAAAGTTACCATCGTTTCTTACTGTATTCACGGAGACAAGAGTCATCGCTATTTTAATTTTTTAAACACTTGCAGTCTGTATAATTCATAAACACAACTTCATTCTTTATAAATCTCTCCAACAGTGTAGCATTAGCCGTTAGCCACGGAGCACTATCAAACTCACTCAGAATCAAATGTAAACATCCAAATAAACACTGTACTTACGCGATTAGGCATGCTGCATGACGAACACTTTGTAAAGATCCATTTTGAGGGTTATATTAGCTGTTTGAACTTTTTTTATGTTGTTTAAGGCAAGCGCGAGCCCCGTGGGCGGGGAGCGTCAGCATTTAAAGGGCCAAACACCCTGAATCGGCTCATTTATAATGATGCCCCAAAATAGGCAGTTAAAAAAATGAATTTAAAAAAATCTATGGGGTATTTTGAGCTGAAACTTCACAGACACATTCAGGGGACACCTTAGACTTATATTACATCTTCCAAGTTCTAGGGCACCTTTAACATATTTTGACTTTTCATTTTAAACAAGCAACAGACTGATGCCTGTTGAAATGCTGTTGCTAGACAACTAATTAAAGTCAACAGGGAAATTTTGCATACCAGTTGCATGTAAAAGGTTATTTCTGCATATAAAGAGTCTCTAAACTAGAGCTATAGATACGCTGTGCCAGGAGGTCACGTTGATCCAACACAGTTCTAATTAACACCACTTGAATTTGAAGTTTATAACCTCAAAAATAGAAACAGAATATGTCTGGATCAAATACATGATTTAATGTTTGAGAATATATTTATGTTTCAAACAGAAAAAAAATGAGCAAACAATGGCTAAATATAAATCATCATTGCTCTTGGCTATGCATACTATGCACACCAAAATGTTGAGCTTCATTGCATAAGCACTATTCAGAGAAAAAGAAAAAAAAAATCTGAATTTTAATCTAAATCTGAATTGCAAAGTTTATAGCCCCTGGTGAAACTAGTGGCATCAAACTGAGAGGAAAATCATATATATATATTCATATCGGTTACACTTTACACTAAGGTTGATTAGTTAAACATTAGTTAATGTATTAACTAACATGAACTGACCATGAGCAATACATTTGTTACTGTATTTACTAATCTTAGTTAACATTAGTGAATGAAAATACAGTTGTTCATTGTTTGTTCATGTTAGTTCACAGTGCATTAACTAATGTTAACAAGATTTTATTAATGTATTAGTAAATGTTTAAATTTAAATTCATTATTAGTTCATGTGGTAACACTTTACTTGAAGGGGTGTGCATAAGAGGGTTTATGCATGTTTATGACAACTGTCATTAAATGTCATTCGCTCAATTATGTCATTTTTAATGCAAAGATGACATTGTTTGAGATGTCTTTGTTACGACAACTTGACATAAACCAACACATCATAATCTGTCATAAACATGACATAGCAGATTAATCATCAAACTTAAAAAACTACTTAGCTTTATGGGTTAACATTACATTACATTATTTTGGTAACATTTCAGTATAGGGAACACATATATAAACGATTAACTATGACTTTTCTCTCAATAAACTCTTAATTTACTGCTTATTATAGTTAATTGTTAGGTTTAGGTATTGGGTAGGATTAAGAATCTAGAATATGGTCATGCAGAATAAGGCATTAATATGTGCTTTAAAAGTACTAATAAATAGCCAATATTTTAGCCATATGAAGGCTAATAGTAATAAGCAACTAGTTAAAAGACCCTAAAATAAAGTGTTACCATTATTTTATAACAGTATCATCTTTTTTAAGAAATTTGAAATTGTCTATTAACTGACCTTCTGTTGGAGGAAAAAAAAAAACAAACAAAAAAAACATGAAATGAAAAATATTCATGACACCGTTATAAAATTATTTGTCAGAGTATTGTCACTTAATGACATTTTAATGACAAGTTAAATTTGTACCACTGTACTTGAGCTCAAGATACATATTCATGACACTATTATAATGGCCTCATGACAGCCAATGTCAAAACCAACCAAATGACAGTTTAATGTAATGTTAACCCATAAAGCTAAATGATGTCAAGTTATCATGACAAAGACACTGACAGGTTATGATGTATTGGTTTATGTCAAGTTGTCATAACTCAGACATCTCAAACAATGTCATCTTTGCATTAAAAATGACATAATTGAGCGAATGACACTTAATGACAGTTGTCATAAACATTCATAAAACCTCCTTCATATTCATGACGTGTCATAATTATGAAGGTGTCATGTCAGTCTTATGCACACCCCTTCAAGTAAAGTGTTACCATATATATATATATATATATATATATATATATATATATATACATATGATCATATATATTTCTCATCTTAGTAGCTAAGAGAGGCAACTGAGAACATATGACTCACCTAGTGTGAATGAAACATTTGTTTATTCACATGAGAGCATGAAGAAATGTGTAATATAACAACATACATGGTCTGTGTGCTTTGATGCACAAAATATGTCATGTTTAGTTTACAGTACATATTAAAGGCGGGGTATGTATTTTTCCAAAAATGCTGTTCGACATTGCTGATGTTTGAAATCAACCCAAACAAACACACCCCTTTCTTCATTGCTCCGCCTCCAAAACGCACCCTCCAATCCTAACCACCCTGCTCAGAGTCTGTCTCGAACCCCGGCCCATCCACTGCTGGCAGGCGAGGCGAGTGCACTAACAATGACGCCAAACACCGCATTTCTCTAGCGGTCATCAGTGTACCGTGTTTTACCTGCACAACTCTCACAAGCTGGCCACTGTTACACACACAATGCGAGAGTCTGGATGTCTGTTTATCACAGCTGATGTGCAACAAAATTCTTCACGAAAAATAAAGCGCAGATGATGAACGAACGAAAAGGAAACACAAAAAATTAACATACACTACACAAGAGTAAATTCAAACAAGAGTTTGTTGTTAGCCACCAACAGCACAGCAGCTCCAGACAATCAATGACACTCAAAAAGTCAAAGCAGCCTCTGCATCTGTTTTCAGGCCTTCCCACTTACCTCTCTCCAGCACTGGAAAGCTTTTCTAATTTTAACGCTGGTCCTAAAGTGCTTGCTAAGTCATATACCTTCATTCTTGTGATATTCTTTTGAGCTCTTTTGTATTGTGTCTCATCTCTCTTTCTGTGTTTTTTTTTTTTTTCTTTTCAAATCTCCCTCTTGCTCATTCTGTCTCCTCGGCCATCATACGCCCCCTAATGCTGATTGTTTAGATGTTTGTTGTTGGTGTCGGCCCAACTAACTTCCAAACAGTGTTGTTGAAAAAATACATACCCCCCCCCCCTTTAAAATATAGCAAAATTACAATAGAAACCCAAAAGCCAGGCAATGGTAATGCCATGCATGCAGATTTGTAAAGTATTTTCAGATAAATAAATACTTCATACTAATAAATCAAGATTTAGTTCTACCAATGACCCCAGAACTACAACCATTCATCCACAACATAAATGTCATTGTTACCGCCACTGGATCATAAAATCTCAATTTCACCCAGTTTGCCTCAGAAATAGGAGGGAGGGACTCCCAAGGCACTGGGCTTTATTAAGCTGAGAAATTAACAAAAGGCTAATTAATGAAGTAGACTCCAGATGGGGTCACTATTACTGACGAAAATCTGACCCAAAATCAGATGGCAGCTATTTGACATAATATGTGTGTGGGTGGGAAATATAGTAATATGGATGTCATTCACATGGGCCTCAGGTGTGGACTGGAACAACCACAAGGGTTACGAACCCTCCATCACCCTCCCATAACCAGTCATGCCTTGTCGCCAGATGGGACCCTGATGTACAACAAAGTTAGGTTTGCCAGCACAATAAGCAGTGTCACTACAAACACTCCAACATACTGTAGCTGCCTGTTCCTGGCGATCTTTAGCAAATAGCATTCATAGCTTTGATCATGCGTGTGTAAGACTTTACACAGATTTGTAACACAAAAGAGAACTAAGCCAACCCTCAGTCAGCGTGAAGAGATGCTGAGCTCGGCACTTCAAATGCAAAGCACTTGTACAATTGCATCATTGAGCAAACACAGAGCCACATTCTGCGTCACAATCTCACATGCAGCTGGAATTGTGCTTGCAAACTAATTTAGTAAAATATATACTTATACAACTTGAATTGTGTGTTTAGAATAACATGATTTTCCACATTAAAAGCTTTAATTATGCAATGAATTCTCCATTCAATCTATTGTTGAAATACCACAGTGCAACAACAAGACCCAGAAATGTATTTATTTATTCTAAAGACAGTCTAGTCTACATACTATAACACAACTATATCAAAAAGGTATTCTAAGAGCACATTATTAACGTTTAGATAAAGCAATACATTCATTTTGAGTGAGTAATGGCTTGCATAATCATTGTCAGTTAAAGGAATAGTTTGCCAAAAAAAAAAAAAAAAAAATCAATTCTGCCTTGTTTACTCACTGATGTGCCAAATCTTTATGACTTTTTTGAAATATGTCTCAGTGTTTTTTGTCTGTACAGTGAAAGTCAGCAGATCCATTATTGTTTTGGACCCTGCTGACTTTCATTATATGCATAAAAACAGTTTAAACAATATTCCTTTGTGTTCCACAGATGGAACAAGGTGAGGGTAAATAAATGACAGAATTTTCATTTTTGGGTGAGCGATTTAAGATTTAAGATCCCGTTCCATGTCTATTTTAAAGTTTAGTCAGGCAAGGAATGGGGACCTTATGATTGTGGCCTTAAGTGACTTACTGAAGAGACTTACTGTATCTTACTCAATACTCTTCATCAGCTAATAGTGAATTAAGTACAGTAGCCTAAACTAAGCCCAGTGGGTTAGATTGTCCTTGTTTATCATGGCTTGTAATATTTAAAGTTAACTCTGAAAATTAGACAGACTTTATATACATATAAGTACAGTGAATTTTTATTTTATTACATTTTGTATGTTTAGCTATATTAACATTAGCCTACAGTTACCTTTTTATTTTATTTATTTATGTATTTGCAATGTCTTCGCAATATGCAGACCAGTCAAGTCAGTAAGTAGACAACTAAAAATTGCAGCGTGAATTGAAAATCCAGTATGTATGTGCGTGAGAGATTTGGAAAAGTTACCTACACTGACAACATTGCTAACAATGCATTCTTGTGGGAAGTGGGATCATGCCATTGCCAGTTGTGCTTTATTGGATGTCACATGGATTTTTAAGTGTCGTTGTGTCTACATTTGCACCTGCACAATCTTCAGTCTCACCTTCAAGTAACTCGTCCAGGCTGGTGATCTTCTTTCCCCCTTCTACAGCATAGATGCTCCGGACTCCCTGCGGTAAATTCACATTATCAGAGAGGGAGCGGGTGAGCTCCATCAGCAGCGCGTCGAAAGACCTGAAGCGGTCACCGGACACCGCGTACACCAAGCCCTTGAAGTACTTATCACCATTCCGATAGAAGCGAACTTTTTTCGCTTTCTTTTCGGAGGTGAGCGACTGCAGAGTGCGTGTGCGGTAGAAGCTACAGTGCGCGCTATGAGCGGGACTGGGCACGAGCCCATTACCCCGCGAGCCAGAATGAGAACCGCCGCTGCCTCGCGGGGACCGGTGACTCTTCTCGCGCTCCTCGAAATGCTCCCACTCGATGCTTCTGCTGGACATGTTTATTTCCTTAAAGTCAAAGCGCTGGACCTTGAAAAAAAAAAAGCTTGTTTTTGTGGTGTTATTTCTGAATAATTGCACCGGTTGTCTTTCGTGGTAGCCTATTTCTTCCTTTTTTTAGGACAAATTAGATTTTTCTGTAAGAAACCAGTCAAAGCAGTTGTTCTCTTCAACTTTTTATACAGCTAAAGAAGGAAGACTTGTTAAAAATATATATATTACGAGAAATAAATGGATGTGAAAGTCCTAGTAGTCCACAAATGCAGGAACTGTACAATTCAAGGACAGACGCTATAGTTGGGGTGAGTCCCGATCATGATGAGATGAGACGCGCAGAGCTGTATGTGCGCATGCTGGACACGCGTGACCGTCCGCTGTTCTCTTCATCCCTTCACTGGCACTCATATCAGGCCAACACTCACCACACACCTACATGAAAGCCACGGAGGAGAGGACAAGAGCTACTCCTCCTCAGGGTCCTAAAACACCAATCTATTATTTCTCTACGAACGCAGTTGTTTTCAACCGTGAGCCACTAGGGGGCCTCGCACCTTTCTCAAGGGACAGAAATGATTTAAAGGCACAATATGTAAGATTTTTGAAGTAAAATATCCAAAAACCACTAAGCCAGTGTTATATTTTACAGTACTTACAATATCCCAAATGTTTCCAACTATTTGTAAATTGATAGAAAATCGCAATTTTAACAAAGATACAAGACATATTCACATTACCCTCGGTTTGCAGTTTTATTTTGTAGAAACCATGGAAACACCAAAGACTCTTTAATATATTATGTGTTTTACTAGGGAACTGTTTGGTTACATTAATAGACAGAAAACGAAATTGTTATATAGTTCAACATGTTTAGTCTTATTGTTTAAATATAGGTATTTCCAAGAGTACATGCCTCAGAGAAAAACACTATTTTGTCAAGTAGCTAATTAACACAGCATTTTCTCCATCAAACAATAAGTTTTAAAATTAATTGCATGCCATTTATAATATAGTAGCATTTATTAATATATGAGATTCTAATATTGATCTAGCTTACTGCAGTATGCAACAAGTGTCTTACAGCAGCCGCCGAGTGAACGCACAGTAACGTTATAACATCATTTTCAACACAGTCAAATGTATCTAATATGATAAACAGCGCTGTGTTACCTCATGTGCTTGAGCGGAAGAAGCGGAAGCGGTGACTGCAGCATAATAAAAGTTCCTCTGCTTGCAAGGCATGTCGCATTTGTCTCTCATTACCAATTGCTCCTGCGGCCTCGTTCAGCTCCCACAGCATGGGCTTCATACTACAATAACGTTAAAAATCTCATCCATGAACATGATTTCTGCCGGAGTCCTGTCCCGATTCTTTTCCACACAACATCTCCCAAGATTTCACGCTCAAACTCGGCATCATCAAGCTACACCTTTGTTTTGAATAGGCGACCTCTAGTGGCGAAATCTACATATTGTAGCTTTAAAGGGTTTGTTCACAAAAAAAAATTTCCGTCATTAAAGGGTTAGTTCACCCAAAAATGAAAATGATGTCATTAATGACTCACCCTCATGTCGTTCCAAACCCGTAAGACCTCCGTTCATCTTCGGAACACGGTTTAAGATATTTTAGATTTATAAGGCCCAATCCCAATTCTATTTTATACCCATTCCCCTTACCCCTACTCCTTCCCCTTGCCCCTTGAAACAGAGTGTCAAGGGGTAGGGCTGAAAATATTCCCCTAAGAAATGGGACACCACTACTAGACCGTTTCACGTCATCATAAGTCGTCGCTAGCTCCTACGTCATAGGTGCGCCGATGTTTATCACACGCTTCTAAAGGCCAATTCACACCGCACCGACAACAGCCAACAAACTCGTCTGTTGGAGTTTGTTGGATCGGTGTGATACCCCTGTTGGCGTCTGTTGGAGTCGGTTTTCACCCGACTGAACATGTTTAATCGGCGTTTGTCGGGTCGTGGAATGTCTGCGCGGTGTGAACAGTTTTCCAACAGACGGCAACAAACTCTGACGTAATCTGACCTGTCCACGAACCGTTGCCATGACGATGAGGCAAGTCCCCTGCAAAGGCAGCTGTTTGATCGCGCCCGCGCCTCACACACACACAACAAAGCAGTGGAAACCTGACATCGCAGCTTGTTCATTATAAAAAATAAAATACTGTTAAAAAAAAATAAAATATACAAAATGTACAATAGTCCATAGTGCAATCCGTGCCATTCAGCAAGAGCAGCTGCTCCACTTCACCGAAAGAGAGAGGTAACGTTAACCACTATGAGAGCAACGCAGGTTTACCTTCAGTTTCGTTTTTAATAATTCGTTTTGGCTTGTTTAGCTACATAGTTGTATATGCTTATGGGTCTCGTTAATAAAAAGGGTCGCGCTAAAAAAAATGTTTGTTGGTGCGGTGTGAATTGGCCTTTTAAGATGCCATCGATAGCTGTATTGATCTCTGTTGCTTGGGCGACAGCTATTTTTTATTTTTTTTTGCATTTGTCTTCAGTTCTTCGCATAACACAAAGGAGACGAGCCTGCGTTCCTCAGGAGTCCCTGGTTGATACAGAACATACAATGACGAATAAGCACGCAAACTGAATGCACTTTTTGTTTATATCATGTAATGTACACGTATTTATGGACGTAACCACAACAGAACAATACATTAATCAGGCATGTGGCAAAAAGACAAGTTAGCTGCCACCGGATTTGAATTTATGTTGTCAAATTAACGCGGGTTTCAATAAAATATAAAAAAAAATATGTTGTGGAACTATCATAAAGTAAAAAAACATTAGCGAACTGTTTTCATACCGATTTTTACAAATCTTTTTTCAGAGAACATAACCGTATACATAAACACAAGATTAAAGGCAACATAAAACGAGTGATTATTTATTACTAAAATACTGTTTACCGTAAGAAAATACTTATATTTATGGGTCTCTCTGCTCGCTCGGTCGGCCATGTTGGAAATTTATCATACCCCTTCGTCTGAAGTGTGGTCCCGAAAAATCTTCGTTTGAAGGGCTACCTGGCCCTTCCCCCTACCCCTTCCCCTCCAACCAAATGAGAATTGGGACACCCCTATCCCTTCACGTGAACGCGCGAAACAAAGGGGAAGGGGAAAGGGGAAGGGGTAAGGGGTAGAATTGGGATTGGGCCTTAGTCCGAGAGCTTTCTGTCCCTCCATTGAAAATGTATGTACGGTATACTGTCCATGTCCAGAAAGGTAATAAAAACATCATCAAAGTAGTCCATGTGACATCAGTGGGTTAGTTAGAAGTTTTTGAAGCATCTAAAATACATTTTGTCCAAAAATAACAAAACTACGACTTTATTCAGCATTGTCTTCTCTTCTGGGTCTGTTGTATATATCCGCTTTCACTCCACAGTGACGCTGCTGCTTCTTCGGACTAAATCTAAAATGTCTTAAACTGTGTTCCGAATATGAACGGAGGTCTTACGGGTTTGGAACGACATGAGTCATTAATGACATAATTTTCATTTTTGGGTGAACTAACCCTTTAAGTACTCACCCCCATGTCGTTCCAAACCTGTAAGACTTTCGTTTATCTTCGGAACACAAAATAAGATATTTTTATGAAATCCGAGGGTTTCTGAACCACACATAGCCAGCAATGTCACTTTCGAGGTCCAGAAAAGTATTAAAGAAACAAAAATAACGACTTTATTCCATAATTTCTTCTCTCCCCTGTCAGTCAGTTGATGAACGCACATTTGTCATATTTCACCAGTGGTGTAAAATATTTGAGTAAATGTAATTAGTTACTGTACTTTAGTATATTTTTGGCTACCTTGTACTGTGACTGAGTTACTCTCTACTTTTTGAATAAGTATATGTACTCTTTACTCCAATATACTGTATTTGTGATGAGTAATGCATTTTGCATTGCACCCAACTTTTTCTAGAAAAACAAGTGCTATCGCCATTGACTGTAGCGTTTTGCCCTTACTCACCCATACTTGTCAACAAGGCTCTTTGAGTGCCTTAGCAATAGCAATGAGGCTAAATTTGACTGTTTCATTTTACTATTTCATTTTATTTTATCCCTTATATAAATGAGAAAGAACCAAATTGCATATCACAGCTATGCAGATGACACCCAGATTTACCTAGCCCTATCACCCAACGACTACAGCCCCATTGACTCCCTGTGTCAATGCATTGATGGAATTAAAAATTGGATGTGCCTAAACTTCCTTCAGTTAAACAAAGACAAAACTGAAGTCATTGTGTTTGGAAACAATGATGAAGTTCTCAAAGTGAACATGTACCTTCACTCTAGGGGGTCAAACAACTAAAAATCAAGTCAGGAATCTTGGTGTGATTTTGGAGTCAGACCTGAGTTTCAGTAGCCATGTAAAGACAATAACTAAATCAGCAAATTATCATCTCAAAAATATTGCAAGAATTAGATGCTTTGTCTCCAGTCAAGACTTAGAGAAACTTGTTCATGCTTTCATCACCAGCAGGGTGGACTATTGTAATGGGCTCCTCACTGGTCTTCCCAAAAAGACCACAAGACAGCTGCAGCTCATACAGAACGCTGCTGCCAGGATTCTGAGCAGAACCCGAAAACATGAACACATCACACCAGTCCTCAGGTCCTTGCACTGGCTTCCAGTTGCATTTAGAATTGATTTTAAAGTACTGTTGCTTGTTTATAAATCACTCAATGGCCTAGGACCTCAATACATTGCAGATTTGCTCATAGAATATAAACCTAACAGATCACTCAGATCATCAGGATCAACTCACTTAAAAATACCAAGGGCTCAATCAAAGCAGGGAGAGTCTGCTTTTAGCTGTTACGCCAGCCGCAGCTGGAACCAGCTTCCAGAAGAGATCAGGTGTGCTCCAACAGTAGCCACATTCAAATCCAGATTCAAAACACATCTTTTTACCTATGCATTTGCTGATTGAGCACTGTGCTATGTCCGAACTGATTTCACTTTATTTTATACGTATTATCTTTTTTCATTCTTTAAATTCTTTTCCTGTTTTTATTTCATTTTTAATGTATTTTTGTATCTTTTATGTATCATCATGATTCTGACTTTTAATGCATTTTAAATCCAAATAGCAAAATTATCTGTTTTTACTGTTATTTCTATTCCTTATGTTCTATTTTTATTCTTCTTCTTTATGTAAAGCACTTTGAATTACCATTGTGTATGAAATGTGCTATACAAATAAAATTGCCTTGCCTTGCCTTATATTGTAGAGACCTTTTTTGAAGGATGTTGGTTTACTTATGCCCTTTGTGAGCACTTGAACTTAACAGATACTTATGTTTGTAAACTTGTTAACCTTGATTTATTGCAGTATTAAGATGTTTAGTTTTATTTTAATTTTAGAAAATAAACACATTATTGCTCTCCTCACAAATGGACTATTTCTTGTTTTTTTCCACTGGCATGAGGACTACTGCATCTTTGAACCTACATTCAGTATGAGTAAAATGCTTAAGTACTGTTAAAATCAGATACTATTTGACTTTTACTCAAGTGGTATTGGAATTGGTGACTTGTAACTTGTATTGGAGTCATTTTTGCTGTAAGGTATCTCTACTTTTACTTGGGTATGATTTTCAGGTACTCTTTACACCTCTATTTCACTTATCCATAATTGACACTTTGCCCTGCGATGGACTGGCTATCCATCCAGCATGTTTCCCATGCTTTTTCCTATTTCCAGAATGTTAACATATCCAGTTTTCAACAAAATAAAAAACAAAACATGCAGAAAAATATACAACGACAATAATTTAAGTAAAAAAAATGTAATTCTTTGAAACAAGCTGACACCAGAAGTCACATAGAACAAAATGAAATGTTATAAAAGTAAAATTAAGTAAATGAGCCAATCTCATTTCTCCCAAAAAAATCTTGTTGAATGTAAATACAATACAATAAACTGATTATTTTCAAGAATAAAATAATCATAGGTTAAATAATAATTCATAAACATTTGTACTTCTGTAAAGTTGTTCATATACGTAAATATGTTTTAGATGCCGTCAATAGGCCTACGTTAGTATTGTACATTTTAGTGTTTATGGCAAATGTATGTGTGGACCACATTTTTTCATAAAATACACACGAATAGCCTATATAAGATCAAGGTGGATTACACACTACATATTACTTAATGCTGCTGGTAGAACCTTTAGGGCTCTTTGTCTTTGTGTTGAAAATCAAGCACCTTCAAAAGAACCAATTTGTCTTGGTTTTTAGACAGAGAGAATTTTTGCAGTCACAACACTGAAATTGCTGACTGTAATATCAAGACAGAATAAGCAAAATATCTAATATTTCTGTGGTGAGTGGGCCTTTCTGCCTCCTGAGACACTGTGAGGGCAAACTCTGACACGGCGGTTCTTTTCTGAATTATAGGAAGGCAAAAAACAAAACCAAAAAAAAGAACAGCTGAGATTGCAAGAAGGGAAGTAAACGGGAAGAAAAGCCCCGGAGAGAGGAAATCCTGAAGACAATAACAGTTGCAGTTGAAAGAAGAATCCCTTCCTCAAAAATGAAAGAGAGAGGGAGAGAGAAAGAGAGGGAGAGAGAGGAGATTCCCCTCTCTGCAGAGAAAGTCTTGCCTAAGGCCTGGTTTTACATAATCACTGAACCATTAAAAGAGTGGTTCAACTGAAGAGTAGTAATATTAATTAGAATTTATGAATTAATGCCAAGGGTTCTTTTTGACAAAAAGGTAAACAATAGAATTTTATGTCATTAGGTCATTGTTTCATCAACATTATTATCCAGTATATTAGGTACTATCCAGTAAATCAGTCCTTTAAACAATTATTATTATTATTATTTTTTAATTAAGGTAAATACAATATGTCTTCATTATGTAAATCATTTAAATACGCAGTGCTCTGTAGGCTAAAACTTGATTCTGATTGGTCAATTGCATCAGTCAAATATTTTTCAATAATAACACTTGTCCAGTCCAGTGCAATATATAGGGATATAGGGATATTGATATAGGGAGTGCTTTTAATGAAGAAGTCATTGGATTTGCCACAGTTTGTAAGGATGGTAAAATAAAAACTCTACATTTTGCCCCTAACCACATCTATAGGGCGTGTGTGTGTGTGTGGGTGGGTGTGTGTGTATTATATATATATATATATATATATATATATATATATATATATATATATATATATATATATATATATATATATATATATATATATATATATATATATATATATATATATATATTGTTATGATGTTGTAGCTACTGTATGCAGTATGGAAATGAATTCATAGCCTATTTTATATGTGCTGTAGGCAAAAATATCTGCCATTAGAGTCTGCCATCTAGTGGATTAACTATGCATGCACAGGACGATAACGGTTCTCTGAAATCATTGTTTGCACAAATCAGGAAATCTAAAAATCCAAAAGAAGCCTAAGATCTGTACCCATCATGAATTCAGACGCGTTTCATAATGTAACTCAAGTCACTGAAAATATTAGCAGTAAAATAGTAGGAATGTCAATGCCACATTTGCACTACATGATGTAAAATGCTTCTTGGACCCAGAGGAACAATCTGAGGTGTGCAAGCAGGCAAGCACAGTTATTATTAGCAGCAAAAAATCTAAGGACAAGTGTTATGGAGTTAAGTGATTGTAGATTTTTTATGAATATAAATAAATAATAATATTGATGGAAATGCCAAAGCTGCACCATTTATATATACCGTGTACGGTACCAAAATCAGAAATAAATCATATAATTTTCAGTCCATTGTAAGAACTTCAGGTTCAATACATAAACTTCAGGTCCGATGAAAAGTCACAGTCCAAACAAAGAACTAACTTCATCTTCCTTAATCCAGATTTTAACCATTCCAAGACTGCCAGCCCTGATCTTAGACCACCAGCAGCTGTGCAGTCAAGTGGGCGGGTGTCTGAGAAAAAGAAATGCATTTCCCATGACCCAGATCGCTCACATTCCATTAGGAGTGGGATGTTGGCCTGCTGCACCCAGGAGGAGAGAGAGAGAGAGAGAGAGAGAGAGAGAGACATGCCTGAAGTGTTACAAAAGTAGTAGGTATAACATTGCTTTGTAGATGGGTAATTCTTCAACTATGGACACATTTGGCCCTGTGAATCACTACTCTCACTGGTTTATTTGATGTGTCCCATTATAATGTGCAACAGTAGAGAATTCAGTCATTTTTGTCCTTTAATTTCAGAACGTCATGAACATTTCTCTAAGTGTAATTTCCCCTACATCTGAGATGATGATTATGAATATTAGTAAAAAAATAAAATAAATAAATAATAAGGTCAATTCTTTCATCTGGCTTCACATTTTGTGTATTAAATGCTAGTATGACTCTACAGCATTTTATATATATATATATATATATATATATATATATATAATTTTGAACACAATTCCAGTTTGATATGGAGATGACTAATAATAGTATTATGTTCTTATGTTCATAAGTGATATTTCCATTGATATATTTTTAATTTACAAACAACAACAACAACAACAACAACAAAAAAATCACATTTCATATTTCATCTCATGCCTGACATTGTTGTAAAAATAGTATAATAACTTTATTAGTGGCAAACTTTGTCTTGATGAACGAAATGATGAATGAAATGACGCTACACAGTTAATCAATTGATATAAATGATTTTTACCAAAATATTGACATGGTTTAAAGCTTGTTTGACATTTTGTTTAGATCCTCAAATGTTAAAAGTTTTTTTTTTTTTTTTTACAATGAATTTTCATAGTTGGCCTGGAAAAAGGCTGAAGACCCCTCCCATACAGAAAAAAATATACTGCAGAAAAAATATACTGGCACATGCATTTCCACTTTTCGTCACATGAGGATGCACTAATACACAATTTGACATAAAGTGTCAGAAACTATGGTTTCTGTGTAACAGTAAATTTATTTGACGTAAATTGCATCTTGAATTAAATTATTCATCATTGGGCAAGATAATAGAAACAGTATTTCAGTGGCAAATCATCCGAATGAGTCTTGATCCCTACTGAGATGGTCCAAGCCATGAACACACACACACACACAATTTGATGTCTTTTGTACAAAAAACTCTTTAGGGTATAATTCATATATATGTGTGTATATATTATATATATAGGGTATATAATTATATTTAGGGTATATAATTATACTCTAAAGAGTTTTTGTCCGATTGAGCTCCAAAAGTAACACATACATAACACATAAACACACTTTTCATTGGGCCATTACTCTGAGGTGGCCTTGGAGTTGTGTAAAAGATGCACCAGAACAGCAGTGCTCTTTATTACAAATGAACATCCTGGCTGATGGCATACTTTTGCAGCAAACGGGTAAAATATCTCCCTGTTAAATATGCCATCAATCTGTCAGCCAACGCATTTGTTACTGAGCGGCGTCTGTCTCATCTGTGGCCAAAAGTTATCCAAGGTTACACACATCAGGATGAGCTCACTGGGCAGCCCATCTGATCATATGACTCTCACCAAAAGACTATCCCTTGAGAAATAACATCATGTCTGCTGTGGCCATGAGGCTGGGACACATATGGTAGTTGTTCAAGCAGATGAGAACATGTTTGCATTAATAATATGTTTATGAGACATGAAAGGGAAGGGTGTGTGAGACCGTCACTGCATCCATGCAGGGTTATTAATATGGGAGTTATGTATAGAAGGTTTGTGGAAATTAAAGAAATGAATGCATCATGTTTAACAACATTTATTCAGTATATGTCTCACATGAAGTAAACATGGGGAAAAACAAAACAAAACAAAAAACACTTTATTTTAGTGTCTGTTACATATCTTACATGTACTCACAAATGAAAGTAAATTATGCATCATTACAAGCTTAACCAAACCCTAACCTTAAGCCTAATTATATAGTAAGTACATGTTTTAATTTTTTTACTTGGTACTTATTTGTGTAATTACACAGTAACAATAGCACATTAAAATAAAGAGCAACCAAAAATACTTCTAAATCATTTATTAATCTTAGTTAATGATAATTTAACCATTTGCTCATACATTATTAAAATCTAAAGTTGTTTGTTAATATTACTTAATAGATAATATTATTTAAAGAATAACATTTACAAAGATTAATACTATAACAAATATTTGCTCATGTTAATGCATGAAGTAACAATTGGGACCTTATTCTTTTTTTTTTTTTTCTCCATGATCTTATACTTTTTTTTTCAACATTTCTTTAAAGATATTGTATCATCATTTACTCGTATGTTAGAATGGCTTTCTTCTTTGGAATATAAAGGAAGATATTTTGAAGAATGTTTCAATTGTTTGTGTTTATACATTGAAAGTCAAACTCCATTGACATTTCTCCATCCATTCATGACAGAATTTTTATTTTTTGATTAACTATGCCTATAATACATTCTTGTGAAAACTATAATGTAAAATCAAGATTAATCAAGGATAACTCACAGCCCTTTACCACAACACATTACCCTGCTCTTCTTAACAATTTCCCACATAGCATGGTCATATTTGCATTGCTTCAGCATGAGTCAAGTTCGTTGACGGCTAGTTTCACAGTGAATATCAAGCGCTTTTTGTGGGATATAGCACTATCTGGACAGTTCGCTGATGTCTAACGTTTTTCAAATCGTCACAGTCCATGTGTTGCCCACTGCTTGACCAAATAGCAATGCCTTTGTTGTTAATGTTGCGACATAACAATTTTAGCGCAGAAAGTTTACATGATTCATGTTGCATTACACACTTTGAAGTGTGAAGACCATGATGACTGACAAATGGCCATTAACATATCTGTCAAGTCATCTAACTTCCACTTCAGAATAGCAGATTCAGACTCAACGCTTTTTACTTTAAAATGTTATAACATTTCATATATAAGCAGTCTTTTATATACAAAAGTTGAAAAAGAAACAGCAAAACGTTGTAGTATCTTGTCCACTAAATGCTCTCTGCGGCCTGTCAATAGATGGAACTGTTGCTCAGGCTTTTGTTTTTAGTCTTCAAGGATCCTTCCACCTCATGAATGTGTGTTTCATGGCCTGGTTTAAATTGTGAGAATTCTTAATTTATCAAAACTTTCTGTGCTAGACACCCCTGACACTGCATCAATGAAACTTAAACAGGACTGCCACTTTCTCAGATTAATTTTAGGACCCTTTTGCATTAATTAAAATGTTATTAAATATGCATTAAATACCTGTGATGCCAGATTGCAAATACACTTCATTGTGGAGAACATCCACATACATTTTAAAAAGTGTCCTCGACCTGAGTAATATAAACAACTTCAATGTCACTGGTTAAATAGTGTATCATATAGCGTGCCCATATTCATGACCAGATTTTCAGCTGAATCAGTGTGATAGATGCATTTCAAAAGGGCTGGAGCCGAATTGAATCTCGCTCAGATGTTCCTCCGTCTCACCGAGACAATGGTTCCTCTGGTTGCTAGGAAACCTGCACCTCAATCTCCTCAGCTGGTCTCCAACCTTCCTTGAGGTGCCTCTAACGATCAATCACCTCCCTGCATGAAAATTGGCTTCAAATTATGGAGAAATATGTATGGCCACTTAATCATTTTCAGCATAATGTTATTCTGTGGACATGATATGAAATGCCCAAAACCACTTCATGTGTCTGATATTAGAATACGCTTCTGGCGAAGTATTAATTAATGCTTCTCAAATCTCTGGTTGTGTCTTCCACTCATTTCCTTTCGTCTTCTCTTTCCTGCCATCCATCTGTTGCTCATTTCCATTTCTTCTGGTTCAGTTTGGGATAGTAACAAACCTCTTCTGTGCTGCATGCATCATTTATAATTGTTATTTATTCTATTAACTGATGTGGTTTGAGTTCATTTAAAACAAAGTACAGTGAGCCAAACTTCTACAATTTCATATATAGGGGTAGAGTCACAATATAGCTTCCAGAATAAACAATAAAATTCAAATCACACAAGTTTTAAATGTTTTTTATTAAAATAATGGGTTGAAATCCAAGGGCATCACTTTGAACAATCCTAACCAATACATAAACACAACTCGGTATTCAGCTCGTTTCAACTGATTTTTATATGCAGGTCATTATTTAACATGTTTACATGATGTACTAAAAACGGGAAGGTTTTTCCTTTGCTTTTTTCACGTACAGATGACAACGCTGTCAAAACTATCCCTGTTTACAAGGATCTGGAAAAACGACTAAAAACACTGTATTATGCATCTCAGGCCAGTAGCTGGCGATGTCATTTTGTAAAGAAACATGACACGTCTATAGGCTGAACATGTAATAAGCATGTACATGACATCACTATTTTCACATATTCGTGTTTTTGTAGGTTACACGGAGACGATAATGGTATCGTTTTGAAAACTTGCACTTTTCAAATCGTGTTTAAAAGTTTGCGGTTTCAGGCCCCCCAAATACCTTGTGGTGTAAATGAACAGTCAGCACGCATAAAACATTTTCTATTTTTAGTGGAAAATGGTGTTGTGTAAATGGCCCCAAATGCTTGTGTTTTTATTGTGTTTAATGGTTATTAACATGCTAACCACGAAGAAATCATGGGTAAAATTGTACTGTCTATCAGTTTAAATGGTTGGGAGCAAATATTATGTTGAATGTAGTCCATGTTATTTTGTATTTCAGGTTTGTTGATTGATAATGGGCTACTGAAATATTGTTCAAATTGTTATTTTATTTTATTTTACTTTCAAATAAGTCATTAAAATGGCTACAGAGGACTGAATGTTTAAGAAATGTAGGTTTAGTGTTATTATAAAACAATTATAAAAAAAGTGAAAAGTTATGAAGATTTTTATGAAGTATTTAAATGACAGTGTTATACTGACTGTGATACACCTGCATCTCTTATCTAGTCTGGATATTAACGTGATGCTTTACGTCTGGAAATTAATGTCTTGTTGTGTGTATTCAATTTAACGTTGTATGGTATATGCTGAAAGAAAGAAAATACACAGCCAATACAGCTCAGCACGCAGACAGCAGCACGAGTCCGTGTCACTTTTTTAAATATATATTTTCCCCCTTTTCAAGGGGTGCAACATTTTGGAGGTCCCAGCGAGGAGGATGGTCCCTGGTCCTGCTGATCGATGTAGTGCCATATGACAACATCCCACCTTGCAACCACAACCACAGTGATAAGAGGTCAGCGGTGTGCAGTAGTCTCACAACCGGATATGCAGAAGTGCAAGTAATCTGAGGTTCCTTACTCTAACCAGGAGAAGCTACAAGTTCTTCCCAACCAAGTAGACATTCTGCTTTACACTGACACTGACCATTTATTTCGCAACCAACATGGACATGCTAGAGGACCTGAAACTTGAAGTAGTTGGGCCACTTTATACACTGATTAGTGATCAGTTGACTGCAGTGTGTGACTTTCTACATATTGTTGGTACTGAACATGAGAATGTTCTGGGGAAAAGTCGTTAATTCTAATTGCACACATTGTGTAGTATATTGAGAGAGATGAGGTACAGGAACTTGAGGACCAAGGTATGTCATTCCTTCTTAACCTGAAAGACAAAATTGTTGAAATTCACTTGAAACTCAGCCTGCAATCCAGAATTCTGTAGAGCCAAAACAATTAGTTCAGGTCTCAGAACAGGAAAGGCTGCAAAAAAAGATTGCACTGCAGTTAGCTCTACAATTATCACTACAGCAAACACAAAGTGAAACAAAACATGAAGTAAAGACAGTGAGCCAAACAAACCAGAACTAGTCCAGCAAAAGACCTCAACCAACCATTTGTATGGCAGAGAGAGTTTAAAATTGCTGGCCAAATTGGAGAACCAGGACAAAAAGATAAACTCAGTTTCTCTAGCCTGGCTCATCAGATTGAAAATGGAATAAAGAAAAACGTCCCTGAACACGAAATAGTCCATGCAGTCATCAAAGCAATCGCGCCTGGAATGCAACTACACAGTTACGTAGAGGGCAAAGGCAATTTAACATTACCTACCTTGTGAAGAATCCTTCGCTCACATTACCAGGAGAGGGGCGCAACCGAACTGTACAAACAACTCATGTCCGAGGCCCAAGACAGTAAAGAAACTCCTCAAAACTTTTTCATTCGTGCATTAGATTTGAGGCAGAAAATTCTTTTTGCATCACAGGAAGCTGAGTCTGGCCTAAAGTATGATCCTATTCTGGTACAAAATATGTTTCTCCACACAGTTCTTACTGGCCTGCAAAACAACTACATCAGAGGTGACCTCAAGCCATACCTGCAACAAACAGATGTGAGTGATGAACTGTTGTTAGAGAAATTGAATATTGCATGCATGACTGAGGCAGAAAGACGAAGTAAAAAGAAAACTGCAGTCCAACATCGGCCGATGCTGCACTCAGTTGACTGCACTGATGTTCCAGCACCTACAGAGAAGAAAAGGAAAATGTTACCTCAGTAAAATAAGAATAAACACAGTTCTGACTTGCTAAATTAAATCAGAGAAATCAAATCAGATATGGCACTATTAAAGAACCTTAGTGCTGAAGTGTCACAAATCAGAGAGTCGATTCAACTGCCTCAAGCAAGTGCAGCACAGAATTTGTCCACACCTGGTTTACAAAACAACATACCAGCAAATCAGATTGAGTATTCGTCTCCTGCGTATTGGCCAAAATACAGCCCAGGACAGAGAGGAAGGCCTGCTCAATTTCAACAACGATTTGCTCCTCAACTTCATTTCATGCAGCCCAGGAGTCGTCCTAGGAGGTGTTTAAACTGCCAACAGAGTGGAACCGATTTGTATTGTACACAATGTTACAGATGTGGAAGCAGTGAGCATTTCCTGGCAGGCTGCTGAGTAAGAACAACAAACTTAGCCAGAGATGGTAATTTAAATGAGGGAGGGTTGCTTCCATGTGACAGGAAGTGACCTGCCAGGTGTTAAAGTCCCACCAACAGTGCTTTTGTTGTTTTGTGAAGGGTGATTCCCATGATTTCAGACTTTGTACATCATGCCACAATGCCCATTACTGCTCTAAGTTATGTCAGGCTTGTCACTGGAGTGAACACAAAAAGACTGTAAGTGGAATGGACACAAAGATGTGAAAGAATTAAGATGCAAAACGATAATTCAATTGCTTTAGTGGGAAAACAGTGTCTCATTGATTGTTATATCCATGGAGTAAAAACAACAGCATTGTGGGACACAGGTTCTCAAGTTTGTATCATTGCTGAGTGGTGGAAAAATAACGTATTACCTGATGTGAAGCTGAGGCTTGTCTCCGAGATAATTGATGCATCTGACACACTTCAGATAGTTGCAGCCAATGGACAAGATATCCCTTATGTTGGATGGATAGAAGTCACATTTCGGTTGCCAGGAGAAAACAGTGACAGCAGAGATCCCGTCATTCCCATTCTAGTAACAAAGGGAAAACACCTTTCCCATCCTATCATTGGTTACAATGCTATTGAGCTCAAAGTGACCAATAGTACAGGTGAAAGTGCTGATCCAACATGTGGGAACAGTTAAAGAGAATAGTGAAGATGACTTTTCTGAGATTGGAGACAAACCACATTCAAGCTTTTATAGAATTTGTAAAGGCAGAAAAGTCAAATGAATATGTGGGGAGAACTTCCAGAGAAAAGGTGTTAATACCCAAGCGTACTTCTCTGCAGTTTGAGTGCCGAATAAAGATGAGCCCACTGAAGGAGGACATCACTTTGATGTTTGAACCTGATGTTGATCCCAAATGGGAAGAAGGGCTAGAGTTCCAGGAGACACTTGTGCAGGTGGGGTGACAAGAGGGGTGACCTGATTGCACTTGGCTGGATATAAAAATCAACATCATCTTATGCATCACCTGCTGTCTGTGTTAGGAAAAGGGATGGAAGACTGTGCCTTTGTGTGGATTACAGGCAGCTGAATAAGACCCATCCTGATCGTCAGCCAATTCCCCGGGTACAAGATATTCTCGACAACCTGGGTGGGAATTGTTTTTCACTATTAGATCAGGGCAAAGCATATCATCAAGGGTTTATGGCGAAGGAGAGTAAATCCCTGACTGCATTTGTAACTCCATGGGGGTTATATGAGTGGATACGAATTCCTGTTGGTCTGATGAATGCTCCAGCTGCCTTTCAAAGGTGTATGGAGGAAAGCTTGGAGAGTTTGAGAGACCATATATGTGTGCCGTACCTAGATGACGTCTTAGTATACAGCAAGTCTTTTGGCAGCAGAAGTGCCTCAAACCAAGGTCTGGGGGCAGTATTATACCAAAAGCAGAATGGCAAGCTCCGTGTAATAGCGTATAGCTCTCTGACACTCACAGCTGCTGAACAAAACTACCATCTCCATTCGGGTAAATTAGAGTTCCTCGCCCTTAAGTGGTTGGTGACCGAGAAATTCAGAGACTACTTATACTACGCACCTACATTCATGGTCTTCAGCGATAATAACCCCCTCACACTATCCAGCGCGAAACTGAATGCAACTGGTTGTAGGTGGGAAGATGAGTTAGCCATTTTCTATTTTTCGATAAAGTACCACCCTGCCGAGAGAATGCAGATGCCGACATCTTATCAAGATTGCCTCTCAGCATTGAAGAGATGATGAAAAAATGTACAGAGGAATTGTCATCAGACTGTATTGCAGCACTGCTCAAGCGTTAGAAGTACAAGAAGCTTTGTCATCATGGACATTGTCTGATTCTCCTAGTTTATCAGATGGGGGTGGCAACAGTTCTATTCCTGTGGATGAAATACGACAGGCCCAACAGGAGGATCCGCACATTGTAAATTGTAAATTGACCAGTGTGAGGCCCCGTGGCAACCAAATTAAGTCTCTTACCACTAAGAGTAGATGTCTTCTTCGAGAGTGGGAGAAGCTCCAGGTAGATGAAGATGGGATCCTGAAGCGGAAATCAGCTACCAGGAACCAATTGGTTCTACCTGAAAGATACAAGACAGTTGTACTGAAAGAGTTGCATAATGAGATGGGCCACCAAGGCATTGATCTTGAAGCACAAGAAGCCATGTAAAGAGACAAGGGCCCCTCTCACCAGTATCTCCGCAACGCAGCCCTTTGAGCTTGTATCTGTAGACTTCCTGCATTTAGACAAATGTAAGGGGGCATATGAATATATATTGGTGCTAGTCGACAACTTTACACGTTTTGCATAGGCATACCCCACAACATCAAAGACGGTAGCTGATCGCCTGTTTAATGATTATGCCTTGCGTTTTGGATTTCCAAAACGAATACACCACGACCAAGGTGGTGAATTTGAAAATCAGCCTTTGGCCCAGCTGACAAAGAATTGCGGGGTCCTCAGTTCCAGAACGACGCCATACCGTCCACAAGAGAATGATCAGACAGAGTTATTTAACAGGACCTTACTTCAAATGCTCAAAACTCTGACAGACAAGCAGAAGACGAACTGGAAGGAATCCCTGAATAAGTTAATCTTTGCATATAATAGTACAAAATGTGAGGTCACAGGATTCTCACCTTTCTATTTTCTTTATGGCCGACATCCCAGACTACCAGTAGATCTACTCTTTGGTTTGGAAGAAAGCATGGGTACAGTGAGCCACCAAGAATACCTGCAGAGATGGAGAGAACAGATGAGTGAAGCATATGAAATAGCAAGGGAGAATGTGGAAAAGGCAGCTGGACGGAGTAAGAAACATTGTGATAAGAAATTGAGAAGCACAACCTTGTATCCAGGTGACCACATACTTTTTAGGAATCTGACTTGTTAGGAATCTGACACCAAGAGGAGGCAAGTTGCGTAACCATTGGGAAGACACAATCCACACTGTTGTGAGGCAAGTTAAGGAAGATCTCCCGATTTATGAAGTCAAGCCTGAGCTGGGGAAGGGGAGGTCTAGAATCCTACACCGAAACCTCTTGTTGTCATGCGATCATTTGCCGATGGAAGGGCAATCCAACAAAGATGTCGACCTAGAGAAAAGAATCACAAAAGGACAACAAAAAAAGAAATGACGTTGTTGAAACCAGTAAGGATGAAGAGGAGGATGAGGATGAGTTTTGTGTTTATTACTCACCAAACCAGCAGCACCGTGAAGAAAGGTGTGACAAGGATGTTGACGAGTCGGAAAGAGGGATGAGTGGACTGGCCGAGCAGACTGAGGAAATCAGAGACCAAGTGGATGTTGTTGGACTAACAGAGGAAGGAGGCCCAGGTGAACAAGACTGTGATGAGGAACTGATTCAAGCTGAGGATTCCTTTGTTATGGGTCAGTGTGAAGACGAACAGGTTCAAATTGAGAACACAGCATCACCTGAGCCATGTAATGATTCAACAGCAGATACATTCTAGACCTTAGAGAGAAAGGCGAGCCCCTCGACTGTTCACTTACAATCACCTCGGTATTCCCACTTGCTATAATACAAGCTGTAGTGGTGAAGTTCAGCAGTTTCAGAACATGCCTTACTGTGGACAGCAAACATTTCCACCATGGCCAAGTCCAGCGCCATTTTATAATCCTTACTCATATCTTGCATATGGATAACAGAGATAGACTGTGTCATTATACAGGCTGAGAAAACATTGATATCGTAAAAGCAGCATAGTCTACATGAAACAAAGACTAATAAGCTTATGCTATCATAAAAAGCACAAGTGAATTGCAAGATGTCGGGACGACATCTAATTTTGAGGGGTGGGTGCAGTGGTTTAAAAAGATCAATATGATTAACTTTTACAATTCATAACTATTATCAGTTCATAAACTGCAGCATAAAGAGTGCTAAGTCAAAATGATTAATTCATGTGATTTTTATTATTGTTCTAATTCTGTTGCTTAACTAAAAATTAGATGTAATTCAAGGAGTGTCCAGTAGGACTCAAAGGCTGCCGGGAGTAGCTGACTTGAACTATGCTGTGCATCACAGCCAATACAGCTCAGCACGCAGACAGCACGTGTCTCTTTTATTAATATATATTTTCCCCCTTTTCAAGTTATGGAATTTTTATTAATGCCTTCCTTGTCATAAGTTAAGATTGCACAGTAGTTTGTAATGCTTTTTATTTTTGAACGTGCTTAAAATGTGAGGTTTAATGGTTTGACAGTTATGTTAACCATGCTAACCACAAGGAATTAACATGCTAACCACGAAGAAATCATGGGTAAAATTGTGCTGTTTATCAATTTAAATGGTTGGGAGCAAATATTATGTTGAATGTAGTCCATGTTATTTTGTATTTCATGTTTAACTTGTTGATTGATAATGGGCTACTGAAATATTGTTCAAATAGTTATTTTATTTTATTTTATTTTACTTTCAAATAAGTCATAAAAATTGATACAGAATGTTTAAGGGTTTAGTGTTATTATAAAGCAATTATAAAAGTGAAAAGTTATGAAGATGTAACCAAAGAAGTATTTAAACGACAGTGTTATACTGACTGTGATACATCTCATTTGGATATTAACGTGATGCTTTACATCTGGAAATTAATGTCTTGTTGTGTGCATTCAATTTAATGTTGTATTGTATATGCTGAAAGAAAGAAAATACACAGCCAATACAGCTCAGCACGTAAACAGCAGCACAAGTCTGTGTCTTTTTTATTAATATATATTTTCCCCCTTTTCAAGGGGTGCAACATACACGCGTACTCTTCTGATGATGAAATTCGCATCATGCGCAATGTATGCTGACCTTTGTGTAGGCTATGCATAAAAAAGTGAAATATACATTGAGCTTTATTTCTTAACACTGAAAATTTGTTGTCAGTTGGATTTATATTATACACATGCAAAGAAATGTAAATGAAATCTCTGCATATCAAATCAATGAGACAAAAGATATACTCAAGAAACCGGTATGTGTGAATGTGTGTGAAATCCTTTCTGCAATTATTGTAAACAAAATACACATCAGTGACACATTTATGATGTGGGAAAAGTTTTGTGCGTGTGTGTATTCAGATGTGGCCAATTGTAAAGATTTCTTGGTGGAAACACAGCATTCAGCAGAGAGTGAGAAACCAAATGCAGTATACACCAAAAATCATATGCCACGTTCCAGGAAATCTGTAACCCGTGTTTTTCCAACCTTCTAACCGTAAAAGTGCACTGGAACGGCAGTCAAACTTCCCACCTGTGAACTCGTACTAGATTGATGTACTCCCTGTTCTGCGCTCTGATGTCACATAGCCTGCGAATAAACAATGGCAGCCCCTACGGATGCGGTGTTTATGCAAGTGGTACATGGTGAGAAATAGACTTTAAGACAATATAACTTTGCAATCAAATTATTTATAATATAATAATGATAAATAATACACGCACGATTGTGTTGAAAAGTATATAGCCAAATGGAAATGTTGGGCATAGATAACATTAAGGTAACTAAGCAAGGAGTAAGCACCTTTGACGATAAAAATGATTGTAAATGAGCATAAGCCCTGTACGGTCCGCCATGCTGGTTTGTTTACATCTAGCTACCACAATTCCTCAGGCAGTTTGGCATGACTTAGCTACAAAGTCGTGAGTCATGGTTTGAAGTCGTGACTTAGGGGCTCAAAAACCTGCCTGGAACACAGCATAAGTCCATACCAGGCAGAGGGTCAAAACACATGTATCAGTCCAAACACATAGCACCCACAGAGATAAACTGGAACGAGAACTCTAAGAACCAAACCATGCAAACCAAAACAGACAAACAAGACTTCATACTGAGTATATGAAAAAAGGCATTTAAATAGACAGGGTAATGACATGATAAATGAGAGACAGCTGAAACCAGTAAACTAATAATGAGCAGTGGTTTTGGGAAATGGAGTCCGGAATAACAGTCTATAGAGAGAGGCTGCCATCTGCTGGTACATGATACCAACAGCAGCTTACAGGTGTAACACCAAGATAGTTCTTTCAATCCAAAATTCACAGTGATATGTATGGTGCAAATCTAACACCTTAAACAGAGGCTGCTATTCAGACAGGACTGAATTTGAATCTTAAAGGTGCCCTAGAACTCTTTTTTTTTTTTTAAAGATGTAATATAAGTCTAAGGTGTCCCCTGAATGTGTCTGTGAAGTTTCAGTTCAAAATACCCCACAGATTTGTTTTTATTTTATTTTTTTAACTGCCTATTTTGGGGCATCATTATAAATGAGCCGATTTAGGGTGTGTGACCCTTTAAATCTCGTGCTCCACACCCCAAGAGCTCGCGCTTGCCTTAAACAACATAAAAAAGTTCAAACAGCTAATATAACCCTCAAAATGGATCTTTACGAAGTGTTCGTCATGCAGCATGTCTAATCGCGTAAGTACAGTGTTTATTTGAATGTTTACATTTGGTTATGAATGAGTTTGATAGTGCTCCATGGCTAACGGCTAACATTACACACTGTCTGAGAAATTTATAGAAAATGAAGTTGTGTTTATTCATTATACAGACTGCAAATGTTTAAAAATGAAAATAGCGACGGCTCTTGTCTCCGTGAATACAGTAAGAAACGATGGTAACTTTAATCACATTTAACAGTACATTAGCAACAAGCTAACAAAACATTTAGAAAGACAATTTACAAATATCACTAAAAATATCATGTTGTCATGAATCATGTCAGTTATTATTGCTCCATCTGCCATTTTTCGCTGTTGTTATTGCTTGCTTACCTAGTCTGTTGATTCAGCTGTGCACATCCAGACGTTAATACTGGCTGCCCTTGTCTAATGCCTTTCATAATGTTGGGAACATGGGCTGGCATATGCAAATATTGGGGGCGTACACCCCAACTGTTACGTAACAGTCTGTGTTATGTTGAGATTCGCCTGTTCTTCTGAGGTCTTTTAAATAAATGAGATTTATATAAGAAGGAGGAAACAATGGTGTTTGAGACTCACTGTATGTCTTTTCCATGTACTGAACTCTTGTTCTTTAACTATGCCAAGGTAAATTCAATTTTTGAATCAAGGGCACCTTTAATAAAATTCTACTGAATAATACTAACTGAAACAAGAGTTCAATTATCCAAATAAACTTTGGTATGTTAGTTGTTGACATAAAATTGGTAGTGACATCAGTATGGCAAGTTTTGTACGGATGTAGCAAGTTGTTGCCAAAATGACATGCTCATAAAGTTACAAAAAGGCTGGACTAGAAGGCAAGAGAGTTGTGTTCTCTTACCACAGTTTTTCCAGACTTAAGGTGAGTCAGAGCTTGATGGTCAGCAGAAGGTTTGTCTTTGATGAGAACATGATGGCCGTGCCAGAGCCTGTCCATGGCGGCACAGCTGCTCTCATAAAATGTTTTGATAGCCTTAATAAGCGGGCAACACTATGTGCTGCGTTTTACTGTGATTAAATCCAATCAGTCCACGTGCTATAAACGGTCTCTTCTGACTTTACCCTTCATAACCCTTTTTTGATAAAGGCCTATCACACAGACACTGTACAGAAGGGTCATTCTTTAGTTAGGGGCACGTTTGACTACTTGAAATCATATGTTAACACATTTATAAAATGTTCTGAAATATAAATCTGATGGTAATGACTGTTTTTAGCTTTTAGAGAAAACAATTTATAGGCCTTGAAATTGTAAAAAAATATGAAAAATCAATGTAACTAGCAATGTAACTGACTTTAAACATATATTGAGTATTTCTAAAAAACAATTAAAAAAAATTCTCAAGTTACGAGATGATTATTGTAGGCCTAAACATTGTAAAATTAATTACATTTCTGTTCTCTTTTCTTATTTCCATGGTAACTCAATTTAAAAAAAAAATGTTGTTGAAAAAATGCTATTTTTCTCTCAAACATTTGGCATTATGGTAATTACAGGAGACAGCGATACTCTGCGATAAAACAACAACAAATATAACTTTAACTTACAACAATTCACTTTTTTGAAGATCATCTTATTCAATAACTGTATATGGGTAAATTCTTCATTTGAAAACTTACCCATGTACAGTCATTGAATAATATGATATTCAAAAAAGCTTGTCATAAACTTAAGAATATATACATTAACATTTATACACATATATTATATTTGCTTCTTATCGACCAAAACCAAATACCTTGTAAGTGCAACTTCATCAATAAACGTGTTTCTAATCCTTCTATGATCAGCGCATGTTTGAAGGAGTTCGATCATTCTGAACAAACTCCTTCTGTCTCCTCTTACGGTGACTGGACAAATATCAGCTCTGTAGCTGTCGACTGGACTCCAGTGAGTGGCCTGTGTGTATCCCCAGCTCTGGCTGTCATAGTGAGTGATCGTTACTGAACTGCCCTAATTGTTTAATTAGGTTGGGGCGGATGAGATGTGACAGCTGCAGGGTGATTCATGTTTACGAGTTTCCCGCTGCCATGATGGCCTGTCGGTGGGTGCAAGGAGTGATGAGGCCTTTGGCAGGCGAGCTGGCATCTGTCGTCCATGTCATGGGTAATTGAAGAGAGGCCTTCCAATCACTGCCGGCTCCACGGCAGCGCTACACCTTAAAATATGTTTCTCTCTCAGATGCACTACTTTAATCACATCAGACTGAAAACTGTCAGGTACGCATGCTTTTACCTAGACTTTATCTTATTTCTTTGCTGCTTGAACATAGTGCTAAATTTCTTGCTTTGATTCCATTATTCTTGTTGTCCATCAGTGCTTATGACTTCTTTCATTTTCTTCCTCACCAATATCTTGTTAGAAGGGAAAGTGGTATGGTGTGGCACCACGTTCACTTTCTCTGTACTTCTGTCTCAGTTTCAAACATTTCTTATCCCACTCAAATATATTCCTTGTCAAACTTAATGTAAAAATAATTTTAAGTGCCAGAAAACGCTTAATAAAGGGTTAGTAAGTTACCCAAAAATGAAAATAATGTCATTAATTACTCACCCTCATGTCGTTCCACACCTGTAAGACCTTCGTTCATCTTTGGAACACAAATTAAGATATTTTTGTTGAAATCCGATGGCTCAGTGAGGCCTCTATTTAGAGCAAAGTCAATGAAACTCTCAAGGTCCATAAAGGTACAAAAAACATATTTGAAACAGTTCATGTGAGTTCAGTGGTTCAATCGCAATATTATAAAGCGATTAGAATACTTTTTATGCACCAAAAAAAAAGAAAAAGAAAAGATTTTTCAACAATATCTATATGGGCTGATTTCAAAACACTGCATCACGAAGCTTCTGAGCTTTATGAAGCTTTTGTTTCGAATCAGTGATTCGGATCTCCTATCAAACGGCTAAACTGCTGAAATCACGTGACTTTGGTGCTCCAATTCACTGATTCAATTCGTAAAACTCTGAAGCAGTGTTTTGAAATCAGCCCATATAGATAGTTGTTGTTATTCTTGTCACTTTATAATATTAAAGTTGAACCACTGAACTCACATGAACTGTTTTTAGTTCCTTTATGGACCTTGAGAGTTTCAATGGCTTTGCTCTAAATAGAGGCCTCACTGAGCCATCAGATTTTATCAAAAATATCTTAAATTGTGTTCCGAAGATGAACAAGCCTTACAGGTGGAATGACATGAGGGTGAGTAATTGATGACATTATTTTCATTTTTGGGTGAACTAATCCTTTAAGCTAATAATTGTGAGGATACAAAGTTCCCTCTCCGCATTATTTTCTCCCAATTTTCCCAAAGAGTAATGTTCTAGGTTCCATTTGTTCTGTTTGTTGAAAAGCATATGGAACTGCATTTACTTCATACTCTAAGAATTCAATACGGTATATATATATATATATATATATATATATATATATATATATATATATATATATATATATATATATATATACCGTATCGATTTCTTAGAGTGTGAAGTAAATGCATACTCTAAGAAACTCTAGATGCATTTACTCTAAATATATATATATACAGCACCTTCATCACGGCACCTGTTAGTGGGTGGGATATATTATTATTATATTAGCGTGTGAACATTTTGTCCTCAAAGTTGATGTGTTAGAAGCAGCAAAAATGGGCAAGTATAAGGATTTGAGAGAGTTAGACAAGGGCCAAATTGTGATGGCTAGACATCTGGGTCAGAGCATCTCCAAAACTGCAGCTCTTGTGGGGTGTTGCCGGTCTGCAGTGGTCAGTATCTATCAAAAGTGGTCCAAGGAATGAACAGCGGTGAACCAGCAACAGGGTAATGGGCGGCCAAGGCTCACTGATGCACGTGGGGAGAGAAGGCTGGTCTGTGTGGTTTGATCCAACAGACGAGCTACTGTAGCTCAAATTGCTCAAGGAATTAATGCTGGTTCTGATAGAAAGGTGTCAGAATACACAGTGCATCACAGTTTGTTGTGTACGGGGTGCCCATGCTGACCCCTGTCCACCGCCGAAAGCACCAACAATGGGCATGTGAGTATCAGAACTGGACCACTGAGCAATGAAAGAAGGTGGCCTGGTCTGATGAATCACATTTTCATTTACACCACGTGGATGGCTGGGTACTTGTGCGTCGCTTACCTGGGGAACACATGGCACCAGGATGCACTATCTGAAAAAAAAAAAGGCAAGCCAGCAGAGGCGGTGTGATGCTTTGGGCAATGTTGAAACCTTGGGTCCTGCCATCTATGTGGATGTTACTTTGACACATACCACCTACCTAAGCATGTACACCCTTTCATGGAAACAGTATTTCCTGGTGGCTGTGGCCTCTTTCAGCAGGATAATGTGCCCTGCCACAAAGCAAAAATAGTTCAGGAATGGTTTGAGGAGCACAACAATGAGTTTCAGGTGGTGTTGATTTGGCCTCCAAATTCCCCAGATCTCAATCCAATCAAGCATCTGTGGGATGTTGAACAAACAAGTCCGATCCATGGAGGCCCACCTCGCAACTTAGAGGACTTAAAGGATCTGCTGCTAACATCTTGGTGTCAGATACCACAACACACCGTCAGGGGTCTAATGGAGTCCATGCCTCAATGGGTCAGGGCTGCTTTGGCAGCAAAAGGGGGACCAACACAATATTAGGAAGGTGGTCATAATGCTATGTGTGTATATCAAAGTCTGCCAAAGATTTATGTTATGTATTAATATAGTTTGGAAGGATTTTTTTTTTTTACATTCCTCCCAAACTTAATTGATAACAGTATATTTTATCTGTCACCACCAGCTACTCATTGCTGGTCTCTTTGATGGGCATGTTCATTTTGAACATTTTGTTATTTGCTTACTATTTGCTCTGATATTTCATAATATTTACTTGGATATTTTCTCATTGTTGACAAGATCTTGAAAATATGACATCTATTTAACACCGCCACCACCACAGAGAGTTGAGTACTTGCTTAATGCAAAATTCTCATTTAAACACTTTGGAGGTTATATACCAATTCTGTGAATGACATTTCTAGTACTGGTGCAACAAACTTTGAGTTGAAGACACATTCTATAAATATAACCATGTGGGTGAGAAGAATAAGTATCACACATAAAGTGCCACTGGGAGATAATATAACATTAAAATACTCATTCTCTTTATGGATTTCCAACAGAGTTAACAGTAATTGAGGTCACAGTAACATAACTATATCTGATTTATTTAAAATGAATGACCTGGGATCTTGTGCATGAAGTTTCTACATTAAAAGTTTACATAAATACAAGAAGTGATCTTAGGTCACATTCACAATTATCTTTATAAATCTCAATCAATCACTTTATGCCACTGTGGTCAGTAATATAACAAGTGTGAGAGATTTCTGTGAAAATTAGTTTTCACAGAATGTTTGCTCTTTGATATTCTGAGTGCCTACACTGTAAAAATATATTATTCCAAGTTGTAAATATAAGATTATTGTAGTACTTTTTACAAGAAAATACCAGGTAACACTTAATTTTACAGTGCCATAGTTACACATTACTATATGTACTTACTATAGTAATAACAGTAAATTATGCATAATTAACTAACCCTGAACCAAGCCCTAACTGTAACTCTATAATAAGTAGTGTAGTTAATTAATAGTATAATAAAGTGTAACAAAATACTATTAGTCTTTCAAAATTTCACATGTAATTCAATGTGTTACTTGGTATTTTTTTGTAATTAAGTGTAAAATTTACAAGCAATTTCTGAAAGAAAATCGTTTCTCAACCAATGTTTTTTCTCAGTGACATCCATTTTACAAATTACATTCATAAGTGTTTATTCTGCTGCCGGTTGTCAAGAAATAATAGGAAAAAAGAAACAACTCACTTTAGATCAATAGATAAAAAAGAACTGGAAGTGTGAGTAATGATGTTCTGACACATGCTTTCATTGCACAATTTTCTCATGAATCTTTTGTTATTTGTTCAATGATACTGTCTTTAATTGACAAATTGGACATTTGAACTCCACAGATTACTTTTGAGGCAAGAAACAGAGCTCACAGCAATTACAAAGTGGTAAACCAAATATATTGACCTTGGTGAGAGAGGATACAGCATTATTGTTGTTTCCTTGTGCACAACAATATTACCTATAAAAAAAAATCAAAACAGGAGGATGGGATAAGGGTCATGAGCAAAGAGTCAAATAATAGAGTGGTCTCTTTGGAACCTGCAGGTAAACACTCGAAACACTCATCGAAATTGATCACAGCATGATGTATAGTGTGAGATTTACAGACTGGACTGTATATTACTGCTAGAATGGCTATGGGCTAAAGTAGACACCCCTCTGACTGCTGACTCTACTAAATCACTCAACTCAATGCCATCGAAGCGCACATCATCCACTATCCACTAGTATCTCATTATGTGTCAAAGACGTGATGCTTTTCTCTCCATCTACTAAATTATTCAAAAATACATTAAAAATGCCATTCATTCAAGGATGTGCCATTTAAGTAAAATACCTTTTTATGGCAAACATGTGTGTCACGTTCAGTAATTCTTATAAAATATTACATAACATTTTATGACAAGGCAAGGTTAGTTCAGGTTATAAAACGTCATATAGTGTGATTCCTAAATATTTATTTTTAATAGTCATTAATTATATGATTAATATGTGTACATTCGTGTGCATTGAATGTTTTACCACAATACACTTTTAGAGTCATTCAATTTAAAATTTTCGTATATTTGTCTACCCTAACCCCTACATTTCAACTTGTTTCCAACTTTTTTTCATTTTTTTTTTTAAATATATATTTTTGATTTTTTTTTTAAAAGTGAAGTTAAAAATATATTTATTTTATATTTTATTTTTACATCATGAAACTTTATGTAAAAAACGTGTCCCACATTTTCACGTCACTACCAAAATCAGTCTCAGCCAATGGACTAAAACATATACTGTATATGTTTTAGTCCATTGGCTGAGACTGATTTTAACCACACCCCTACATTTTTGAGCAGGAAATATTCCTGTATCCCTCCCTCTCAGAGCCTTTCTTTCATAGTAGATACGTACCATCATTTTGAGTTAAATGTGTTAAAAAGTCTGAAAATGTGTAAATTTAAGGAACGTCACTACCAAACACCTTTTTTCTGCAATTAAGCAAATTTTTTTGGGTGTTACTCCATAAAATTTAGTTTTTATGTGTGTACAACTGTTCAGATAACCGTGTGCTGATTATCATCTTTGAGCTAGACTCAAAAGTATCAATAATTGTCACAACCGAAACATTTCTCCACACGTTTCGGTTGGGACTGTTTCGGTAGTGACATCATTGTTTTGGTTGCAAAAAAGGAACACATAATCATTTATTTGGGGAAAATAAACAAAATTTTAGTACAGTTATGCAAATCATTAGAATTTTTGTATGTTTTATTATGCAAATCGTTAGTTTTTTAGTATGTGAGTTAAAATTCTGTGTGATGTGGTGGCTACCAAAACATTACCATCGCTACTGGAAATGTGCAGTCGTGACTGAAACATGGGATGTTTTGTCAAAATTAAAGTATACTGAATTATCAACTAAGATGTTATTATAGTATTTGGTTCAATGTATATTCAAACTAATGAATCATTAACTTTGAAATCAGTGGGATAACCTTTATGCCTTTTACAAAGAAAGATTGGATTAAAAATACAAGAAATCTCATAAATTACACTTGTTATTGTGTAAGTGTTAGTGTTATTGTAAGTGTTATTGATTTACCCGTGATATAACTGTAAAAAAAAAAAAAAAAAAAGCAAACAAAATCTATATAGGTTAATGTAACCCTTCTTATTAAATGATTTATTATTGTGTTTCGGTAGTGACAAATTTGGGGAGAGGAAAAATATTTCAAAACTTTCTGAAAATACAATATGAGAATTAATTGTACAATTACTAGAAATGTGTACCTTGGATATTATACAATTTGCATACAAAATTTGTGGAAAAAGACATTTTTTTCAAGATGTTTCCATCTCTGACTTTGAACAAATTCTGTAGAATGGCCCATATATATATATATATATATATATATATATATATATATATATATATATATATATATATATATATATATTTATATATAAACACACATACACACACACACACACACACACACACACACACACACACATATATATATATATATATATATATATATATATATATATATATATATATATATATATATATTTATATATAACACACACACACACACACACACACACACATATATATATATATATATATATATATATATATATATATATATATATATATATATATATATATATTTTTTTTTTTTTTTTTTTTTATCATGGGCACTATGTGCATTCACCTTAAAGGGACACTATGTAACTTTTTTGTTTCAAAGTTACAACATTTATATAATGTGCAAGTACATCATGAATCATCCAAACCATGTTTTTGTCTTTTGCTGAATCATACGGTACAATAAGTGTTTATATTCGGATCATTTTAGATCAGGTGGGACGACAACCGCTGCGGAGTAGCCTAGTACCTCTGTGACTCATCATATCCATAAACAGAGAGAAGTAGCTCTGGCTACAATGCTAGAGTGCCAGAAGTACCTTTAATAACACTATGTTTGAAAAGTTTAAATATGCGTAATGGTTATACTGTTGAGAAAACAGTGAAGAAACAAATTCACTGTTTTAATTAGCGGCACCGATAACTTAAAAAAGGATTCGTATTTCGATCTTCTGTAACAAAGAGACCGACTCATCAGACCTCTACAATCCCCCATGATCTCCACTAATTAAAAGCTCATAATAGGTCAAACAAAGCATGTGCAATCAGAGTAAGGTCAGGCATGCTGCAAGGCACTAACCAGCATCCACTTACTGGCAAGTACTGGATATAAGCCAGCCTCGAGGGCCAACTGTTTTCTTCAGTCTTCTATATAGAGATGGAATGTGGAAATTATGCTCATTTGAGGGTGCCATCTGTATTCAATTCTTACCCTTTTATACTGATGCCAAATAAATAAAGAGAAAAAAAAATCATAAAAGTCCTTGGAGTTATAATTTCACTTTCTGCAGTTGCATTTAAGCCTGTTGGAAAATAACCGAGGGTCTATCACAGTTTTTCATTTAAAAATATTTTCTAGTATTTTTTAATTCATACTTCCTGGGTGTTTACTCACCTGGGTGTGCTTTGAATTGACTGCACCAATTGGTGTGTCCACTAGGGGGCAACGCTCACAGTTTGAAGTAGGGCTGTCATATCAGATTTTTCACTACACGTGACGATTATCATGACCAAAAAAAAATTACGATAACGATCTATAGAAATTCTGAAAAAAATGCTGTCAGTCAAATTCACTTAGCTTTTTTTTATTTATTTTTTTATGAAGAATCACAACACTGCATACAAAATACACTTAATGACAACTAGTTTGAATAAATAACTTCCTTCTGTAAACTGCTGTGGCTTCTTATCACAGAAAGAGCCAGAAGGTATATTATTTTATTGTATAATACTTTTGTAGAATTGTAGAATTGAAATATCCTATAATCCGCTGGCTTCCGAAGGCGGAGGAACGAGGAAACGAGGAAGCATCAATTTGAGTATTGAGAAGCACCCCATACGTTTTATTACTCCTATGAGTCTCACTTGTGGACTTTCTGCACAAGGGCGCCCTCTGCCGTTGAGTATGAATGAAACATAAGTTACATGTGAAGGTTTAGATTAAGGTTGGTGGTTGATCGGCAAGTCCTGCAGACTGGGGTGATTAACATGTCATTTAAGCTAACTTAGTGCGGGTAGAGTGTCTCATCTGTCATATCCGATGACATGCTTTTACATGACAGGGGCAGCTGCGTGCTGTTCTTCTAGTGTTTTATGACAGGTGGCAACTTTAAGCTTTAAGGTGCAATACTGCCACCTGCTGTATGTTGGGATGTCAACCAGATACTGGTGCTGGATTATTGTCATTTTATCATATGTGTACTGTTCATTACAATACAATTCATTTTAAATATTGGTTATTGCCAATACCGGTATATTGCGACACAATAATGATATTTCATTATTAAATATCATGAATATCGTCAATAACGGTATATCGTGACTCCCCTAACTCAAAGAAGAAGATGAAAACACTAATAAAAACAGTTCCAACTGCAATGATGAAAGTGGAAAAAAATGCATATGCCAGAAGGATCCCATATTTGCACAATTTGAGCATAAAAATGATCCAACTCTGTGCTGCCCTCTGCAGGTCTGGTGGAGTATCACAAAGCAGTTATAGTGCACATCTTTCAAACGGTTAATGTTAGATGAAAAACTAATCATAACCTAGGTTTAAGATTTTTTTTTGAAATATGTGACCACTAGTTGCTACATTTGAAATAATCTTTGCATATATATCTTTATATATAAATTTCATAAGACATCACGTAATTTGGGCACTATTCGGTTAAAAGTATTCTCATGTAATGTTTCTAAGTACACCTTCAGATTTACTGCATGAAGTCTATAGTGAGGATTTTTTTCCTGCTGGTCAATTAGAGAAACAGCATTCATTATATCTATTAGCAATGATTTGTAGATCCACTTTAGCCAATCAAGTCCCCCTTTTTATTTTTAATTGTGTAACTAGACAAAAATGCCCAATCCTGCTGCTGCTATGGCCCCTTGCCCTATCTTTCATAAGCAATGGCAGGAAATAATATTTCCCACCAGGAAAAGAAAAAAAAAAATGCCTGCCAAAGGTCAGAATTATCTGGAGTGTTGCCTAAAACAGCACCAAACAAACCAGAATAACCTTTTAATGCCCAAACACCCATCTGGTTACTTCCTACATTGAACCACTATGACCTCTGCAGGTTAAGGGCCACGGTTTTATTCTCTTAGTCACCATTTACAAGAATCACTACAATATATTGTAAATGCAGCTAATAAAACGAGCTGTTATAAATTATACTCCCAACACTGGGAGAAAGCTTTGCTCCATAGATGAACATTTCCTGTTGACCGACCTTTAACTGGGTTCAGCAGAGCCTCGACAGCTTTAAGCTGCTTCCAAATGTCACGTGACTACTGTGTGTACACATTGTCCAGGCATCCTTCGACAACAACAACAGGGTTATTAATCCCTCTTCCTGTGAGGCTCCTAATCCTGTCATTTATCTCAGGTGCTGGGCAGTGCAAGGTCAGTAACCTCTGCTGGACTTACACTATACAGCTGACTGACCTACATTTTAGAAACAATAGGGTGTGTTGCTAAGCAGATGTACAACAGGAAAGACCGACAGACCCATCTGCATTTTGATGCGGTTTGTGTAAATAGAGTGAAAAGTTGATAACATGCAGAGGCTACCTTGAGGAGCATGATGTTAAGTGGTATAACCTTATAGCTGATTCAGTCATATAAAATCATTTTTACTTGAATAAAGGGTATAGATTATGTAAATTCATTCTAAATAGATTCAATACTAAACTGAAAATAGGCTCCATTTTGCTAAATTAAATATTTAATCAGTTCTCAAATTGAATGCTTTCCATTTGAAATGATAATGAAACAGCATGCTCACAGAGCCATTGGCATCCAATCGACATCCAGTCATATTTTGTGACATTAAATCCTACTGGCCAGATTTCTGATTATCAGAATTAAAAAGAGTTTTATCTAACAACAATGCTTGCACACACCAAAAAAAAAAAAAAAAAAAATGATTTGGTGTGATTTTTTGCAGAAGCTTCCAGTACTTACAAGACACAACAGACAGACACAGAAAAATAAAATAAAATATGAACATATAATATGTACAACCTGTAAATTTTACAATTTAAAACTGTAATTTACAAATGACAATCTTTCCATAAACAAGACAAGCTTTCCATAAACTGACATAAATACAAATATATAGAATACACACACAGTGACATGCACACAAATACAAAACACCATCATAGTAACACACGACACAAAAATGATGCAATAAACATTAATATAACAACATAAGATGTAACATAAAACCCTAATGTACATAACAGATAAGAAACATACACTGTAAAAAATCAAAAATTGAGAAAACTTAAAAGTTTAAGGCAACAAACTTCAACAGATTTTTGAGTTTTCTCAATTTGTCAACAATTTCTCAACTTTTTGTTGTATAAACTGAATACAAGAAGTTGAGAAAACTCAAAAATCTGCTGAAGTTTGTTGACTTAAACTATTAAGTTTTCTCAACTTTTGATATTTTACAGTGTACTTATTAAAATTAAAACCCATCATATGTGTCACATTGTCACACTGTCATTGTGAGAATGTTGGTTTTTATTTATTTTTTTACTGTAAATTGTTGATTTGCTCTTTTAACTTCCAGAAATGGTATATTTAAATGTATTTTATTGTAAAATTACGCAGAATGTATAGGTTCGATCTATTACAGTTTTTCTCTGTATATAGGATGGGAAATGAAGACTCTTATGCCACGTCATTCATTCATAATGACTTTCCCCTCCATCCTCCCCATCCCCACTACCAAGTCTGTCTATCCATCGGGGGTAAGCTCCACTCCTGCCTTTATCTTCAGGCAGGACCAGCTCAATCCAGATCCCCAGGATTTGGAATAGGAAGGGTCCTACGCCAAAGAACTTTTCTATACAACTATAGACACGAATCATTGTGGCTCGCTACCACCTGTTAATCCTTTATGGTATAATCTCCTGCCCTGAGTCTTTCTCTGGAACTACTTTTAACCAATTAGCAGGTTTTTACTTTAGCACTTTCACAATTACAGTTAAAATTACAATATTTATTTATTTTAAATTTAATACACTCTAAAAAATGCTGGGTTAAAAACAACCCAAGTTGGGTTGAAAATGGACAAACCCAGCGGTAGGGTTAAATGTTTGCCCAACCTGCTGGGTAGTATTATTTAACTCAACTATTGTTTAAAAATTACTGTATTGCTTAATTAAAATTAACCCAAAGTATTTTGGAAATGAACATTTATTAATGTTCAATTAATAATTATTAAACAATAAACATTTATTAAATTGCTTATTAATAAATTTATATGAATAAACTATTAAACTATTAAATTTATATTAATAAAACATTAAAGCTTATTAATAAACATTCACCTTTTGTCTGTTATTGTTGTCTCTAATTGAATCTGGTTTTTAATTAATAGTTTCCAACTATTTTGGGTTCATTTTAAGCTAGCCATATAGCAATCTTTAAATAATAGTTGGTTTAAATAAAACTACCCAGCAGGTTGGGCAAACATTTAGCCCAACCGCTGGGTTAAAACAACCCAATCGCTGGGTTTGTCCATTTTAAACCCAACTTGAGTTGTTTTTAACCCAGCATTTTTTAGAGTGTACATTTAATAATGCAAATAAAAGTACAGAGAGACACAGGCACAAGATTATCTCTTTAAAAGGGTACACTTGTTAATAATATATTGACATGAATAAGGAGTGAAAGAAAACATGACAGTTACACATAGGAGAGTCTGGGAAAAATCTGTCTGCACTGAATAAATCTCCAATAAAACAATCACTCACAAATCAACATTAATTTACCGTGACCCTTGCTTTGTGTGATGCACAAAAACAGTCTAAAAGATTCTGTGATCCAATGAGGCATGAATGAAAGACTGATGATTGACTCATTTGAAGTCATCAGTTTTCTTTGGTAAGAAATGGTTTGTTGCTCTTTTGGGAATAGAAGAGGTGAGGCATTTTATGTGGGTTTCCAAGTAATTAATAGAATTCTACATTTACAAGTCACTTAGGATGGTTGTTGCCTGAGGCTTAGATGTTACATTTTGGTGTAATAATAATGATTTAAAAGAATAATTTAAGAAAATTAACAGTTTGTTTCCTGTATTTTGGCACACTTAAAAACCAAAAAGAAATGGATATATAAATACACATACACACACACACACACACACACACACACACACACACACACACACACACACACACACACACACACACATATATTATATATATATATATATATATATATATATATATATATATATATATATATATATATATATATATATATATATATATATATATATATATATATATATATATATATATATATATATATATATGGTCCACTGCATATGAATCAAATCAAGATTTCAAATCGAGACCTGTTCATATTGTGTATTGTAGATGTATTGCATCCCAAGTGCTGGATCCTCAGATTCCTCATAATCTGTAAACAGTCATTTTATAACACATCTACCAAAATAGTAAAAACAAGAAAGAAAACAAGAAAGAAAAAAAAAACCCTCCCACGCCTCTTTAAGCCTATTATACAGTTTCACAGTCTTATTAACCTCGCTGCTGCTCGTTACTCTTACATCTGTTGCTGTGTCTGCAACAGACATAATACATTTCTCATCCGATGAGAATCATTTTTAAAGTAAAATGCTTAAGATTACAGGGTGAGCTTTTACGCTATTTGCACCAGTGATTTTGTGGTCTGAGGGGAAAACTTTTTTTGCTTTGGCAACTAACTGAAATAAGTTAAAGTTCTAAAATTACTAAAGCTGAAAAAAAAAAAAAAAAAAAAAAAAAATATATATATATATATATATATATATATATATATATATATATATATATATTTATTAATATTTATTAAGTTAAATAGACATTTATTTTAAAAAATAGGCTAATAAAAATCACTGAAACAAATTGAAGTTGAAATGAAAACTGAAAAAGCTATTAAAAATATTAATATATACTAAGTAGATATGAATACTAAAATAACACTGGTAAGCCATAGCAGACTTATCATAAAAGTTGGTAAACTGGCATCGTATAAAACCATGTACTGTAATTGTCTGAGGAAAGTTGTCACTATTAGTTTAAAAAATAATGAAAAAATGCAATACAAAAAATCTAAATAATGATAGAGTACAAAGAAAACTTACATAAGGATTTTTTATGAAAATAAACAGTTTGAAAAGGTTTTTGATTTATTGGAAAGATGTTTTGTATGGAAAGAAATAGTCATCATTACTGTTAGAAGGGGATTAAATGAAAGAAGAATAAAAAGTCTGAGTAGTCTGTTGATGTCTGTCTGTCAATAACAATTGATCTGTCTATCAAGAGTATATACACCAGCAATAAATAAATAAATTAATAAAAAGAGAGACAAAAATAATAATTGCAAACTGACTTTTCATGTAGACTGACCACTTTACCAGATCCAACATCACATTATTATTGTTTAAGACTAAAATGGGCTGTTGCTATTGTGTCCCATGAGCCACCATGGAGTCAACTGGTGGGTGGATGGTGGTTCCTTGTTCCTGAAATAGCCACTTAATTGTTTAAACAGATAACTGGCGATCTGGCGCTGTGCCATGAGCATGCCTCTCGGGTGCCCTCCTGGGACGTGCGGACGGCACAAACAGTCTACACCGCTGGGAGTGAATGAGTACATCAGCTAAAACAGCACATCTCCCATTCTGCCATTCACTAGGCCAGCACGTGCTAATTGCCTTCTTCTCAGTCAGGTTGTGAGTTCATTTTAAATGGAATTAAAACTAATAAGAGGTTCAAATTAAGGGGGTTTGTGCTGGTGGGATATAATTCTTCATTTGAGCTCTTAAAAGATCAGATAATGGTGATGGTGAAAGGTTGGTTTTGTACTTGTGCTTGCTTTAAAGTGAGTGGATTGTCTTTGAATTGTCTTTTGACAGGAGCAGGACTGGTGCAGGAGGAGACTAAAGGGATTGAGGGGTAAAATGAGCCATGAATTAGTCACTGCATTGAATTGTGAATTATGATATAATAGACACAAAGAGTGATTTCACTTGCTTATTGTGATTTAATTTCTGTCAGTCTAGATGGCGCAGGTTGATGGGTCCTTAACGCAACCTGCTGATAATTAGATCGTTAACTGCACGGCACAAGCTAATGAGATTGCTGCTCAACATTTAAATACTTGTTAAATAGGTGATTCTCTACAGAAACATTTTTTGTTATACTGGTTGAAAGTCTCCTCATATCCTGATAGCAATCACTATGTTAAAAGGTCTAAATGTGCTTTTGTTTATGTATATATTGTTTGAATGTGGAAGGAGTAGGAACATCATACACCCGGTGCAATGTGCACAAGTGTTTTTTGCTAGTTTCAGCCCGACGCAGTTATCATTTTCATGTCCTGTTTAAAAACCAAATGCATTTGCACCCATTTGTGCGCCCATGGGCGTGCTGGCCTGAAAACGAGGTGTGTTCAGACGCATTGTTGGCACGTTGCTATTTTAAGGCAATTGAAAGAGAGTGCGCCACTGACCAAATGAAACCTGCTTTAAGTCAATGGCGCAATTTTTTTTTTTTAAGGGCCACTTATTTAAAGAGCGTGTGAGTAATATGCGCCTATAATATACGCATATACACTCTGCTTATTACACACACAGAGACACGCAGCAACATGCAAACATGGCAAATATTACAAATAAAAGATTTTTATTGTGTGCATAAGGATAAAAATGCTTTGGTGGAATCCGGCTTGTCCTGTAGATGGTCTGCTTCTGTTTCCGTTTCCTCGCTAGAGAAGCATTCAGTTTTTCCACTTGCAAATTCTGCGATGTAAATAGTGAATCCACCATGGCGCGAGTGCAACTGGCTTTTAAAGGGAATGGGAGATGAGACTCTGATTGGTTTATTGCACGTTACGCCCAAAACACACCAGAGAATAGGAACAACCCTTTTAGACCATGTGGTGGGTGCGGCGACCAGTTTGTTAAACTAACAAAAGTGGATTTGGACACGCCCTAAGTGCACTTGCGATTTAGACCATGCACTTAGATCGTCAAAATAGGGCCCAAAAATCCAATTATTATATTTGGTCCGAATGAAATAATACGATGTCCTACCTGCCTGCATTTTTTTGCATCCTGTTTGCGCAGACATCATACATCATCAGTTTGTTTCATGCTATGCAGAGTTCATGTAGACAGAGGTCAGTCACGGAGCACCAAAAACAAACAGCAGCCACCTTTTACAGTTGCTGCCGAAGCAAAACAATGAGCTTATGCTGCATTCACACTATAACTACTGTAATTAAGAGATGGCAACCTGTGACGTTCTAACCGGAGCTGTTCAGTCAGACTCCAAATTATGCATATCCATGTCAATAGTACCAACACCGAAATTAATCTGCAGCAGTCAGGTACAAGTTCTCTCAGTCAGTGGTTTCAAACTGCCGGCCCGCGGGCCATTTACGGCCGGCCCGCAACTGATCTCAAAAATAAAACATAATCCGGCCCGCTAAATTATTATTATTCTCTAGTTGCTACCTGACTGATATGCAAAGAAAAAGTCGCCCTTCTAAGGGGCATTCACATATCGCGTCACATAAGCGCCAGTGCCGCATTCTCCTTCTTTCCAAAGCGCTTTGGCTCCAGTGGCGTCTGTCGTTGCTATGCAACCATGAGCCGCGCTCTCAACCTCGTCGCTTCTATTATGAGCGCGCTTGCCTAAATTACAGCAAAAGCACTCGACTTTAAGTCACGAGCGTCGATTTAAACCACCGAAACGCGTCCAATGCAACCATTAAAAGTTACAGATGTTCAAACGGCATCTTGGACAAATGTGTCTCAGCTGTTTGAGCACAAGCACTGCAGGTGTCTGTCAAGAAACAGAGGAGTGTACAAATGCATTCAGGGATTGCATTTGTTCAGTACAGTGTTGTTCAGTGCAAGTTTTCAATGTTATTTAAGCTAACATAAAATAAGGGAAAATACTTCCACTAAATGTTAAAAACTAATAATGTATGTAACAATGAGAGATTTTTATTTTTTGGCAAAATAAAGTTGATATATAGCTCCAGTTTTCTGTTTATTTCTGACCCCTCCACGCCACAAGTGTTGCTGGTTTTGTTTCTAAATAACTGATTTTTTATTCCATGCACCTTGTTGGATGTGAGAAGTTTCACCAGACTATTGTAATTAATAGTATTATATTAGTATTATATTAGTAAATTTGTAGTATTATATTAGTAATGGTATTATATAATTATATTACACTTTTTAACAATGAGAGAGACACTGCTGTTTACATTTAGTATGGTAAATAAAATATTTATAGTATACGTATAAACGTATTTTAGTAGGCCTAATGAAATTTGAAGTAAATGAGAAATAATGCAAAGGAAAGTAAATTTTCTGAAATGTTGTGCTTTCTTGCTCTTGAATGTTAATATGGCCCTCCTTTGAGGTGTCAATCACAGAAACGGCCCCCCGCCAATTTGAGTTTGAGACCCCTGCTCTAAGTTGTTTACGCAATTATTATTGCAATGTTATGTTCTTTTAAGACATGAGGTAGTTTAATGGTGTCCCTTGTGATGCTTTGCCAAGAGCAGCTGCATGTGTTCATGTGTTTTGGAGGAGGCGTGGCTTTGGACCGTGATTTGCAGGGAGGGTGCAGGCTAATGTTAGCATTTCCCAGATCACCTACTGCACCTTTGTTTTAAGTATTTGCTGTAGCAGTTTGCAGTGAACTTTCAGAGTTCTCCCTTCAGAGAAACTCTATAGCTCTATAACTCTATATGTATAGATCGGCTACATGCAATTTCACATATGCTATTTGTGCAGCAGCAGCATATCATGCTCACAGCAGAGTGTATGCATTGGCAATTTGGCAGTAGCAAGTTTCTGTACTTGCTTTTCAGCAGCAGCAATATCAGCAGCAGATCTGTTCAACCAAGAAGACCAAATACATTAACATCATTATATCCATTACCATGCTAAACTCTTCTGAGAGTTGTCATGATAGAGCTTTATGCAGCATAACATAACCCATAAATATGGCTGGATTTTTTTTTTTCTGTATAGCATTTATACAAGAACTAGCAAGAGAAAATGTCTCTTTTCACAGCCTGTTCACAGGAACCTACACTACCATTTGCATTTGGTTTATTTATATTTTTGAAAGAGGCCTTTTGTGCTTGTCAAGCCCATCAAAAATAAAGTGAAAAGAGTAATATTTTGAAATATTATTACAATTTAAGGTAACTGTAATTTAATTTATTCCTGTGATGGCAAAGCTGAATTTTAAGCATCATTACCCCTGTCCTCAGTGTCACATGATCCTTCAGAAATCATTCAAATATGCTGATTTTGTGCTCAAGAAACATTTATATTATTATCAATGTTAAAAACAGTTGTGCTGCTTTTGTGCTGGATTGTTTGATAAATAGAATGATTAAAAGGACAGCATTTACATTAAAGATACAATTTTTGTAACATTATAAGCTAAATGTCTTAACTGTTCATTTTGATTAATTTAATGAACAAAAGTATTTATTCCTTTAAAAATACACTTACTGTCCTCAACATTTTGAACAGTAGTATAAATAGGCAGTAACTTATGTGGCACGCAAAGATTTGACTTGCAACAGAGTTTGACCTTAGCATGCTTCTATGCTAACAGCACTAGTAAACATTAAAAATCACCACTATTTAACCTGAAGTACTTTTTTTTTTTAATCAATACTAAATTGATATTTTTCTCATCTCAACCACCATACTGGATTGATTTGTGAACTGAACTTATCGCAATGCATTCTGGGATTGCTGGAAAGCATACAGGCTGTGTCCAAAAACTTATAGTCATCTTTGCAGACAGCATTTGCACAGGTACCTCACCAAACTGATTTCAAACAGGCTTCTGAGGCAACATAATGGTTTAATGATCTACAACTAAATAGAGAGATATACTTTGGTGATAACTGAGCAAATATTTAAAGCTGCTGTCCGCAATCTTTCCTCTTTGTCGCCACCTCTGTTTGAAACATGCAATTGCAGTCATATGCGGAACAGTTATCTGTTCTTGCGTTGTGCTTTGACACAGCTCGTCAGCGCGGATGAATCTAATGCTTGCTGTCAGTCACCGCACCGGTGTGGATAGTACTGAACTTCAGAATCACAGATTCTATGTCCTGAAAGTATGACCAATATAAGAATTTTCACTGGAACATATCATCTGAATAAGTAAGTAACATGTTTGCCACTTTTGTTCTGACCAACTGAGGAAAAAAGCATTAGGCCTACAATAAATCGCGCTGCCAATGATGAGTAAATCTAACGATCGCTTAGCTCGGATCATGCCAAACCGTGCAAATTATTATTACTGTTATATTGTTCTCAAATTGTTATTGTTAACAACATCAGCATTGCGTGACTATGTATTTAGTGTGTATTAGTGTTACCTGTAGATTTCAATTTCTGTAGTCACTCCACAATCCAAGTCTTTTGTTTTTTGGCTACGGGTGAATCTCCAATTGTCATTGATGATTGTCATTTGGATCTTTCTGGATTACAATCCGCCATCAAAATTATTCGTTTAATTATTTCAGCTGCTGTGAGAAAAGGCTATAAATGTGCTGCCACCAGCAGCATCCTCACATGATATCACTGACTAGCCTCTCAACGGGACTCCTTCCTTTGTTTACGGACGTGATGTAATGATGCAAAAAGGAACTGCTGCATGCTCAAATTTCCTGTGGAAATCCGCCATGTCGCTCTTATTATAAAACATTATTACAAGCTTACTGTTGTGAATCGAGACAAGATAATTACATAGTTTTGAACACTGGCTGGTTATGCACTTGTTCAAAAATTGACTTTGGATCATTTTTAACCAAAAAAAGTTGCAGACAGCAGCTTTAATTATCACAATAGTAATTTCTCACTAGAAATTACATCAAAACTGAAAAAAGTTGGTCGAAAATGCACATTTACACACAAACTGACCACCAAACTCAACTTTCAGATACCATTTTTTTTTTTAGCTCAACTGTCATGGAAGCGAATGCACAGGATTGTGGGATATCATAGGCAGTGAAGGATACATCTATGCCGCCTTCAAAAATCAATCAGATGAAGGTAAACAGGATGGTGCGTGAAAATTGGATTTTCGACATGCCTTGTCACCTTCCTACCTCTGTATCTTGCCTGCGGAGGCAGCATCTTTTAGCTTTTGGACACAGTCTATATATGTATCCTTTATGTACCATTTAAACTATTAGCCTATGTTAAAATCAACTTCATAGCCTGTCAGTCTCAATTTTGCACACAACAGTAACAAATGTGCAGGCAAACCCATCATGTCATCTGGAGGGGGTTAACGGTGAGCCTAAATATTCGGTACCAGAGCACCGTTTGATGAAGCACATCACTCAGAGCCAGTGGATGACCTCTCCACGGCGGCCCACTGGCCCATGAAGGATGTGTCACCACAAACAACAAATTGTGATTTAATGCTTTTAATTTCCAATTCTCTGCTCTCCAGTCAATGGCTTTAGTCCCCCTTGTCTCACACAGAGAAGTTTATAAAGAGATTGCTGCAGGAAATGAGACCAGGTTTTTTTGTAGTTGAGCATGTGCTGTGGGATTTTAAAGACAAACATTGATGCTTGAGCAAGTGAAATGTCTGTGTTATTGGCTGATTTTGAAGCAAAACCCTTTCTGTTTAGATGACCCAAGGGGTCGAGACTGGTTAGCATGACCTCATTAGCCCCTGGTGGTTGATGCTGTAACTACACCACCCAGTTCTCACAATTAAAAACAATTCAAATTTAGGTATAAATAATTTAATTAATACTTTTTAAATATAGTTTTAAAGCAATTCCAGGACATCAGCCGAGCAACTGCCATTACATTTAATAGGAATGTTCAAGCATAGCTGTCTAGTATTAAAGACTCTTCGAGATGAAGTTCAATATGTATCCAGGTGTGCAACTGCCTGTGCCTTGGACCTTATATTATTATTGGGATTGAATAACTAACCCTGTGGTTTTGACTTTAAGCATTTTATATGGATTATAATTATGGATTCCACTCAATAAAGCTTGCGTTTGGATCTCCTAGTCGCTTCTCAGAGCAGTACACATAACAGAAGTCTTCGCCATTTACAGATCCAGCAGCCGAGTCCGAGTCATTTGATTTTGAGAATCTACCAATACCGAATCCTGATCCAATACTTCTATAATACATAAAAAAGAATAAAGAAGAGTGAAAAAACAGATCCAGGATGTTCCTTTTTTTTTTTTTTATTCACCTTATTTTAAAATTCAACAACTCTGTTAACAAACAAAGCACTTCTGTGAGGTAGCTTGAACAATCAAGTAATAAATAACATAAATTCTTCACTTTTGGACTTTAGTGCAACAGTGAATATAAAAAACGTACGTCAGTAGTGACCGACGAATTGGGATATCGCTTAGAGAGCCCTATCAGCTTCGTGTGAACTAAAACAAGCCAATGGAATTGGCGTGCGATATTTGCATAATGCGCACCGCCCCCGACAGGTGTATATAAATAGGAAGCGGATGCAATCGCACTCTGTTTTTCGCTGAGGAGACAACTGGTGTCCGCACTACAGCGAGGGTACAGAAACTGTGGAGATGGGACGTACGTCTCCGTTCCCTCCTTCAGGGAACGAGGGTTACATACGTAACCGAGACGTTCCCTTTCAGTCGGTCACGTTCGATGTACGTCAGTAGTGACCGACGAATTGGGATCCCAACTAAAGCGCCACAGTTACAAAACCCCTTCCAGTGCTCAACGCGAGCTCTATCCGCCCATAGCACCGGAGGAGCGGAGAAGGGGGCGAGCTTACGCCGAGGAGTTTACTGCTGTTTTACCTAATACCCACTAAGTAAACTAGACTACACTGGGAAAGCGAACCCGTAGGGGACGCTGCGGAGGCCACTACCTACCCAACGGGGGAGGAATTTACGTGGAGAATACACATATGGACTGGCCCGGGGGGCAGTATGCATATGGAGTCCCTGGAATGGCTCCACCTGAGTAGGGGGAGACTCATCTGACAGGTGACAGCTGGCTCTGCTAAGGGAAAGACACGGACTTGCCGTAGGGAGTTTTAACCGTGGAAATTACACATATGGGACCGCTCACGTAGAGGGGTCACGACATATGGGCCCCAGCCAACAGACAGCGTCAGCGATGGATGTAGGCCTGGCATCAGACACTCCGCAATGTCCGGGGTCTCAGGATGACGTGAGAATCACCGGGCCCGAACTCTAGGCACGCTTCGTCGACCGAAAACGCATGCAGGTCCCCTACCCTCTTAAGGGAAGCCAATGCGACCAGAAGGACAGTTTTCAGAGACATTACTTTCAGGTCGACTGATCGCAAGGGCTCAAAGGGATGACCCCGGAGAGCTGAGAGAACCAGGGTCAGATCCCAAGAGGGTACGGAGGAAGGGACGAGGAGGATTCAGTCTCCTAGCCCCCCTCAGGAACCTGACGATCAGATCGTGTTTCCCCAGGGACTTACCCTCAACTGCGTGGTGATGTGCAGCGATAGCGGCAACATACACCTTCAGGGTGCAGGGAGACAGCCTTCGCTCCAACCCTTCTTGCAGGAAGGAAAGCACAGATCCGACCGAGCATGATCGGGGGTCCTCTCGGCGAGAGGCACACCATTCGACGAACAGGTTCCACTTTAGCGCGTAGAGGCTCCTAGTGGAAGGAGCTCTAGCGGAAGTGATGGTGTCTACGACCGCTTGCGGGAGATCACTCAGAACCTCCGCATCCCGTCCAGGGACCACACGTGGAGGTTCCACAGATCGGGATGCGGGTGCCACAGGGTGCCCCGTCTCTGAGTCAGGAGATCCTTCCTCAGAGGAATCGGCCAGGGAGGGGCTGTCGCGAGGAGGATGAGGTCCGAGAACCAGGTCCGAGTGGGCCAGTACGGAGCCACTAACAGAACCTGCTCCCCGTCCTCCCTGACCTTGCACAAGAGTTGTGCGAGAAGGCTCACTGGGGGAAACGCATATTTGCGCAGACCCGGGGGCCAGCTGTGTGCCAAGGCATCTGTGCCGAGCGTGCCGCCGGTCAGGGAATAAAACCACTGGCAGTGGGCAGTTTCTGGGAAGGCAAACAGGTCTACCTGGGCCTCGCCGAAATGCTGCCAAATCAGCTGAACCTGGGGGGTGGAGCCGCCACTCGCCCGCAAGTGGAGGCTGCCGTGACAGCTCGTCGGCTGCATGGTTGAGCACACCTGGGACATGAGTGGCCCGAAGGGACCTCAGATGCTTCTGACTCCACAACAAGAGATGGCGGGCGAGTTGCGACATGCGACGGGAGCGTAGACCACCTTGACGGTTGATGTACGCAACGGCCGCAGTGCTGACCAGAACGGACCAGAACGTGCTTGTCTGACAGCAGCTCCTTGAAGCGGGCCAGCGCAAGACGTACCGCTAGCAACTCGAGGCAATTGATATGCCAATGCAGCTGAGGCCCCGTCCAAAGGCCCGCCACTGCATGCCCGTTGTACGTGGCCCCCCATCCCGTGGCAGAGGCATCTGTGGAGACCACAGCATGCCTGGACACTTGTTCGAGGGGTACTCCGGCCCGCAGGAATGAAGGGTCCGACCACCGGACAAGGGTGTGACGGCAGGTCGGTGTCACGGGGACACGGAGCATGCCGCGCTGCCACGCCCATCTCGGGACCCCGCCGCGGAGCCAGTGTTGAAGCGGCCTCATATGGAGCAATCCGAGCGGCATGACCGCGGCTGCAGATGCCATATGCCCCAGGAGCCTCTGAAAATCTTTCAGTGGGGCCGCTGTCCTGCGCTTGAGCGAGCTCAGGCAGTTCAACACCGACTGGACGCGCGCCTCGGTGAGACGTGCAGTCCGTGCGACCCAGTCTAGCTCGAGACCGAGATAAGAGATCCTCTGCCCGGGGGCGAGTTTGCTCTTGTCCCAGTTGACCCGAAGACTCAACCGGCTGAGGTGAGCTAGAACCATGTCCCTGTGTTCGCACAACTGCTCTCGCGAGCTGGCCAGGATCAGCCAGTCGTCGAGATAGTTGAGAATACGAACGCCCTGTTCCTTGAGGGGAACAATGGCTGCCTCCGCAACCTTCGTAAAGACGCGGGGTGACAGGGCCAGCCCGAAGGGTAGGACTTTGTACTGATATGCCCGACCCTCGAACCCTCGTGCCTTCACTGCCAACACAAACAGCTCGCTGTCAATCCTCTTCTGAGGCAGTTTTAGTTTTTGAAGAAAGGAGTCTTCTTGAAACAGGACACCAATGTATGGCTCCGAAGCGAAAGACAGAGTGCGATTGCATCCGCTTCCTATTTATATACACCTGTCGGGGGCGGTGCGCATTATGCAAATATCGCACGCCAATTCCATTGGCTTGTTTTAGTTCACACGAAGCTGATAGGGCTCTCTAAGCGATATCCCAATTCGTCGGTGACTACTGACGTACTTCGAACGTGACCGACTGAAAGGGAACAAATAGCACATCAGCTTAAAATAGATTAAGGGTGCGTTCACACTTGTCATGTTTGGTTCGATTAAAACGAACCCTGGTGTGATTGCTCGGTTAGTGTGGTTCATTTGAACATATGTGAACGCTGCCATCCGATCCCTGGTGCGCACCAAACAAGCGGTCCGAGACCGCTGAAAAGATGGGTCTTGGTCCGCTTCCAAACGAACTCTGGTGCGGTTTGAATGATATTTGAACGCAACATGGACCAAAGACATGTAACCGAACCAAAAACAGGAAGACGAGACCCTAAAAAGGACGCATGTCGGTTTTTCTTGTCATAGTCGCGAGTTTGCCCATCACAGGCATTAGACGCGCGTCTCCGTGCAATCTGATCATTTGTGTGTGTGATGGATGGATTCTCGCCATTGTTTTGACAACACATTTTATAAGCTCGAGTTTCCAGCTGGCCAAAATACCATCACATGTAGGCTACACACTGCTACACACACACAACGAGGACATTTACCTCAGCAAACAGCATTGTTTTGGATGTTTGGTAAGTTCTGTCTCAAAATAGGCAATACGTCATAAAATCCGACCAATCACGTTGTGAATGTATCCCTATGCCTTAAGGTTCGGTATCATTTGGTTGGTTGATAAAATTGCCAATCGTTAAATTGCTGAACGTTAATCGGACCAGGACTAAATGTTTTTTTTTTCTTCTTTGGTCCGGACAAAATGAACCAAACGAACCGAACAACAAGTGTGAACGCACCCTTAAATTTTGAGGTGCCATATCAGGTTTGTTGTTTTAAATGTAGCCTTTTCCTTTCTTGAAATCCTAAGTTTACATATCTCACAGTTTGCTATGGCAATGTTATTGTCATCAACTTTATAATACCTCCAGACCGCAGACATACTCATGCTTTCCGCTTCAAGCTGCTTCCATGTTCTACTTTGCCGGCATTTAACCAATAGCGTCTCTGCAACAAAGTGATGTCATGCCGCACGTGTTGCTGTTTCTGTGTGGAGTCAAAAGGGTCTAACTCTGTGCCACCGCATAACTATAGATGTGTTAAAAAATAATGAGAATATATATACATATATATCCGAGTCCTGATCGGGAAGTAACGTCCGATTCCGGTCAAGTCTGAAACCACATGATCGGATCTGGACATCCCTAGTCATTAGTGTAAGCACACCTGAAGCTTCTAGTGATCCCCAGGCATTTGAGACAAGCTTCCTGTTTGGTGGCTCTACCACTGATGTCGGTATGAGCAGCCGGCATCTGAGTTCTTTCAACTTCGTCTTCTGAATCCAGTGCATGCTAGTCCAGTGTAATCGAGTCTGGGGGTCTCAGAGGTACTCCCACTGTCGATTGCACTCCCTGTCATTGCAATGACCATTCTATATGTCTGGGCCGAGCACATTTCTTCAGTTTTTCCCAAGGCGGTGGCACCTGACCTAGTTTTTTCTGAAGCAGCAGCTACTGTTCTTGAACTCTTGATATTTCCTGCTATGGTCAAGGATAACACTGATGAACTCTCTGCTTCACCATCCGTCTTTCGCCTATGAACTCTCAGTCTGTCCTGTCATGACCACAAGGTCATCCCTAAGTTACCAGTGTCTATAATAATAATAATAATCTTTATTTATATAGTGCCTTTTCAACACCCAAGGCCACTTTACAAAGACAGGTTTAAGGTACAGGACCAAAAAACATCAATATCAAAGCACAATACACATACCAAGGGCTGAAAGTACAGAGGTCGCTGAGGAATAACATTTTTGTCAGGATCACTATCATCAAAGATGACTGGCAGTTAGTATACAGTTTTGATTGGTGGTATGGTTCTGTTCTGGGCAAAAACTCCCTGCCCTTCCATGCAGCCTAGCATGGATAAGAGCAGGGAGAGCAGCGATAACCCCCCAAAACAAAACCATATGCTGACTAAATTTAGGGGGGTGACTAACAATCCCGCACTAGAAGATCATAAGGAGCGAACAGGAGCATAAGGCTGAAGTAAGTCAAATAAATATGTAGGACCAAGATTATGGACAGCTTTGTAAGTGAAAATTAGTACCTTGAAGTTTATACACAAGGAAGCCAACAAAGGTGATAGGATTGGAGTAATGTCCTCATTCTTTCTTGTGTGAGTGATAAAGCGAGTTGCACAGTTTTTAACATATTATAACTGTTTGATATTTTTAGCTGAAAGGCCATAAAGAAGTGAGTTATAGGGTTAGTTCACCCACAAATGAAAATTCTGTCATTAATTATTCACCCTCATGCCGTTCCACACCTGTAAGACCTTCGTTAATATTTGGAACACAAATTAAGATATTTTTGTTGAAATCTGATGGCTCCGTGAGGCCTGCATAGGGAGCAATAACATTTCCTCTCTCAAGATCCATAAAGGTACTAAAAACATATTTAAATCAGTTCATGTGAGTAACGTTACAGTGGTTCAATATTAATATTATAAAGCGATGAGAATATTTTTAGTGCGCCAAAAAAAAAACAAAAAAAAAAACATAACAACTTATATAGTGAGAAGCTTCAGAGCATAATGAATCAGTGTTTTGAATCAGCGGTTCGGAGCACCAAAGTCACATGATTTCAGCAGTTTGGCAGTTTGACATGCAATCTGAATCATGATTCGATACACTGATTCATTATGCTCCGATGCTTCCTGAAGCAGTGTTTTGAAATCGACCATCACTATATAAGTCGTTATTTAGGTTTTTTGGCGCACCAAAAATATTCTCGTCACTTTATAATATTAATATTGAACCACTGTATTCACATGAACAGATTTAATGGATCTTGAGAGAGGAAATGTCATTGCTGGCTATAAAAGGCCTCACTGAGTCATCGGATTTCAACTAAAATATCTTAATTTGTGTTCTGAAGATTAACGAATGTCTTACGGGTCTGGAACGGCAGGAGGGTGAGTAATAAATGACAGAATTTTCATTTTTGGGTGAACTAATCGTTTAAGGTGTTAATGTAGGCAGAGGAAAAACTGAGGTGGAAGGTGTGCTAAAATAAATCTGAAGGTCTTCAACATAACAGTGGAAGTTAAACCCACAGCGTTTGATTATTTGTCCAATTGGTAACATATAAATAGTGAAAAGAAGAGGGATATGCATATAAGCATATTAGAATGATTTCTGAAGGATCATTTGACACTGAAGACTGATGATGCTGAAAATTCAGCTTTAATCACAGGAATAAATTTCTGTTTACTATATATTCACATAGAAAGCAGGTTTTTTTATTTTAAATTGTAATAAAATTTCACTCTTCTTCTAAGGTGTAACTCCATTCTTGCTGCAGGGTCAGAATTAACAAGCTGCCTATATAGCCAGCGGTTTTTACTTTGCTTGGCAGAGGCATCTGGTAAAATAGAGTTCTGCAGCGTTTTTTAAAAATTTGGAAAACACAGCAGTGGTCGCACCTCATGATATTTTCAAATTCAGTCAAAATTTACTAGCACAGAATTGGCCACCTAAACAAAACAAGCTAGCTTCCCACAAAATGTCATAACTTAAAGGGTCATGAAACCCCAAAACATTTTTTTGAGATGTAAACAGATATGTATACAGGCAGCACATCATTGAAAACATTAATGTTATTCATTAACGTTATTCATAAGTGAAAAATAGTTATTTTTGCATTTTTCAGAGCGATTTCTGTCTTCCGGTTTGAAAAGCTGAGTCGGAGCAACGTCACAAAATCTGATGTAATCATGTACTTTCGGCCCAAGTATGGGCATGGTCAAACATGCTGATGTAGACCGTTTCGAGTGATTCTCGACATATATTCATGACATAAAGCTCATTTAATCCAATCACTGGACTGTAGTATGCATAAGATTATAATTGCGGTATTATGCATGAGGAAGTGTCGCTTCTCTCACCTCGGTCTGTTGTCATTCAGAGACATATCGTTGGTGTTCGTTTCTTCAGTGCCACAACACAATGTGTTTTCCTGAGACGCAACCAGAGCAGAGGTTTGTGTGCATGTGGATTGTTTTGCTGTAATCTACCAGCACAAATGGAAAATATGTTCGCGTGAGATCGCATTACAGCGGAGAATTCAAATGTCCCAAAAGTGCGGCTCATTCACCTCTGCCTGCTCTAGCTGCTTTCAAACACGCGAGCCGTAGGCTGTTTCCTTCAGCACAGCAGCACATGTGTTGTTTGTATTTTGCTCGCGATGCGGTCAGAGCTGGAGTTTGATTACGAACACATGAAAAATATGACTGTTATTATGATATACACGCATATGATCGGTTTCAGCACGGAGCTCCGCGATAAGTTTAATAACACTAGCCACGTGGCACATAGCTCATACAGAATAAAGTATCCGTGAATGAAGTTTTTATTTCACACATTCTCCTGCACCAAACATTAACCAGCACGGTGTAGTTATGCACACATATTTCATCAAGTCTTCTTCAAATGAATTATATGTGCAAACTGGACACTGATACAGTGGTGTAGCCTATCTGAACGCGACGACATGATTATTCTAATAGACAAAAGACTTTGATTTTGAGTGCAGTGTTCATAAACGTAATCAAAGTAGCCTATTATTAGCCCTATTAAATTTTCTTTCGCATTTCTCCCTTGTGCTTGGGAGTTTGTTGTCATTTTCTCCGTGCTCATATATTAATATTCATTATTCTGTATAATGAGTGTGTTGTATGTCTGTGCTTCATTGGTTGTTCTCTCCCCTCTTCCCCCCTCTACACTCCCACTTTTCCAGAGCTTTACACGCCCATTTATATAGTATAAATGTCAAGAGATTTAATTAACAAGACAATATTGGAAACTATATTTGGATATTATTTATTTACATTAAAAATATTAAATAAACAAATAAATAATTACACAGTTTGTAATGCATTCAGGTTGCAAGGGATTTAATTCAAAATTGAAGGGAGAAAAAAGCATGCAGTAACAGAGGAATAGTTGTGCAAAATATAATAGTTTTACTAATTAAGCCTAACCTACTTTTATATGTTTTCATATTTAAATAGTCAAGAGATTCATCTCTCCATATGGTTTCATATAATATGTCAGAAGCTTTCCTTGGCACCCTTAATTCAGCTAACATTCCTAATAACAAAGGAAAATCTACAGGCGCTCCAACTTACAGGATGATGTGCAAGAAAATGTAAAACTCATAAAAAGTTTAGCAAAAAGTTCAGTTTGGTCTTTATATAACTTGTAGGCAGTGGAGTCGTGTGGGAACTGTGTGATAGAAGCCTGCTTACTGTAGGCCTCACATCGAACAGAAGGTGCCGTCTCACACTCCGGGCCATTCACACACGCTCTTTACAGTGAGGAGTGAAATATTAACAGCTCTCCCCCTCTGTAAGTAATCTAATGTGGCTGCTGGGCCACAAGGTAAGGTTCAGGGTGCGTCTGGAGAGACTGCTGTGGTGATAAACCTCATTTACATATTTGAAGGAGAAAACAACTTAGACAATTGCATAAAACTACATATAATTACCATCCTCGTAACTTTAACTTTAATAAATAGTTATAACAGCTCTGTTTATCCTTGTTTCTGACATTTTTATAATGAAGTATAATTCATACAAGAACCTTGTCAAATGGTTTAAAAAAAAAAAAAACAGGACACCATTTGTGTCCTGGCTAGCATGGATATTTCCACATTTTTCCTGATTAAAGGGTCATGCCAACTTGATTAAATGAATGCAATAAATAATTAAAGTCCAAAAAAATTGGGGGGCGGAAGGAGATGTACATGGTTGCCAGACAAATTTACACCTTGGCCACATATCACAATATCTTCAATCAAACAGAGTCCCAGATCCTACTCCATAGACAGACAAGGACTGCAGCCAAGACTGCCACTATCCCAGATGGAGACTACTGTTATGAATAATGAGTAAAGGAAAGATGGGCTTCAGATTTCCATTTTCAAACTTTAAGTAAGTCACTGATTCACACAGCTCATATCTAATGTAATATACAGGGTATAGTTATACCTGAATTACGGATTTGGAACCGATAGAAACTTTGTGCATTCATAGGATGTCAAAGCAAAGAGCATAGAAAGTTTAAATGGAAATTATGGTAGCACATTATATATATATTTACAGTACTAGGTCAAACATGAATAAGTAAATTGCAAACTTAGCAAACCCCTGAATGATGTTATTTACAACAAGATCATGGGAAGATTGGACTGTGGAAACAGTCAGACATTTAGTAGAGTTTACAAAAACATAGAAAGGGAGAACAAAAGGAAAAATGGAAAAGCAAGGACAGTGTCTAGCTTTGTGCCAGAGCCACATGCATTTCCTGATGAAAATGAAAGTGTTTTAAAACATGACAGCACCAGCGGCGAGGCTCTGGGAGAGTCTGGGTTGTCCTAGATTTACCAAATCTGACCTAGAATGGGTGTCCTCGTCTGCTCCTGGTGCATGCTTTCTGTGCAGATTGTTGTTTGTCTAGCCGTCATGCAGATCAAATCTGAATCTGTGTTAATTTAAGTGTAATATTCCATTGTTTATTTTCAACTCTCTACAGTATCCTTAGATAAGCTTTTTCCTTGGAAAAGAAGCGAGTGATTTTGTTTCCTCACTTAAACATAAACTTAACCCAAAGGGTTAGTTCAACCAAAAATCTAATTTCTGTCATCATTTACTCTCCCTAATATCATCCCAAACCCTTAAAGGTCCTAAAGAGGATCTTTTCATCGACTGAGAAACCAAAGACTGTTAGTGAGTTTTTGAAATGAGCGCATGCTTAAGAACAACCCCCCTCGTTTCGTGGGAATGCCTCCCAAAACTCGTGCATGAGTATTGGAACACGAGTGTTTACCACCGGCATTCGCTGTATCATGTTAGTGGATTCATTATGTCGGACTCACCGCATAACTCATAATCTGCAGTTGTTACTCCTGTCTCTGACAAAAACATTGCATGCGGCGCCTGTGGAGTGTGGAAAGTTACTGGAGCGCGCAGCCACGCTCATCTCTCACACGGAATGTCATGGCAGTGATTGACAAGCCAGAGGGCCAATCGTTTACGCGATGATCGCATAAATGATTGGCTGATGTTTTTAAGGCCCTACCTCGTGCACAGATGATGTATATTAATATTATTCCTTTCAGTGCACCTAATAAATATCTTTTATCAGTTAGTAAAGACAGTTTCAAGTAATATTGCAAAATGTATAAAACAAAACATCCTGTTTAGCACCTTTTAGACTTTCATTCATCTTCGAAACACAAATGAAGATATTTTTACTAAAATCTGAGAGATTTTGGTCTCTCCATTGACAGTCTACACAGCAACCACTTTGACTCTTCATAGTGTCATCTGATATCCCTGGCCAGTTCTTAAAAGGCAGCCTAAACTTTAAAATGGATAAAGATAAACTAAACAAGGATAAAAATAAAAATAAAGATGACAGACAAATCATATACTACTCAAAGAACTGATTATTGACAAAGCCACAGCTTCAGTTTCACAGCAAAAATATGGTAAGTATTCATTTCTCTAATATACGCCGACAAAGAGTTTCATTCTTCCGAAGCCATTACAGAGAAAGTGGACTGACTAAAAGTACTTTTATGATTTGGAACAAGTCCCCTCTAGTTATTCCTCTTGTGCTCTGAGTATTACTTCTTTGCATTATGAATTTGTTAAAGGGAGGGGGAGCAGCATTACTTTGAATCTTAAAAACAAAGCAAAGATTTGCATGTTTATTTTAAACTCTCCCAACTCATAAGTATATATTGAGTTAAAGTACTAAATTAAAGTACATTATTTAGCCATTACAAGTACAACATTTGTTACATTATTTAGTCATTTTCACAATATGTCATAATCAGTTAAAACAGGTCCACTTAACCAGCGAGTAAACACACTTCCATCTTGTGAGTTCTGCACAAGAATTTCCAACAGGACATTCTCGCTGATAAAAACAGGTGAGAAAGGTGCTAATAAATCATCACAAACTCTTTTATCAAATCTGAAATGGCCTTGTGGGCTGGATAAGATTCTGATGAGTCTGGTGTCACCCACTTTGACACATTGAATGGCATGTTATGCAACGCTGGCTGCTAATTGCAAGTGACACTTTGGAAAATGTTTCTCGTGAAATGATTCACTCATCAGCTTTAAATGTTTGGCAGACTGTCTTTGTAATCCATACTGAGCGAAAAAATGAAAAGTCTTTCTAACTGTTATGCACAGTTGCTGTCTGGATTAATAGAAATGTATCTTTGTCTTTTGTCTGTCTAAAATCATGTACTACTTCATCCTGGAAATGCTTGATTGAATTTTGATATACCTGTATCTCAATAGGTACACTCTAAAAAATGCTGGGTTAAAAACAACCCAAGTTGGGTTGAAAATGGACAAACCCAGCGATTGGGTTGTTTTAACCCAGCAGTTGGGTTAAATGTTTGCCCAACCTGCTGGGTAGTTTTACTTAACTCAACTATTCTTTAAAAATTACAGTATTGCTTATTTAAAATGAACCCAAAATATCTTGAAAATTAACATTTATTAATATGTTTAATAAATGAACATTTTTAATTTCATTTTAGATTCATTTTAAGCCAGCCATATAGTCATTTTCAAACAATAGTTGGGGTTTAGAGTGTAAGATATGATGTTCGGAGATCAGATGTTTGGAGCATTAGGACATTTATCCTTCTTCACAGATTAACAAATTTGTCAGTATCATGGTAAAAAAAACAAACAAACAAAAAAAAAAAAAAAGATCCAAGATGGTGTGTCATCAAAGGCAGCATAACCAGTGAATACAGGAGCCTGCGTTCACATATTTGTGCCAAGAGATCTGGCTGACAAGGTCTTAAATGGCTCTAAATCCTGCGCTGTGACCATTGCTTTCCTAATTGCTTTGACATGTAGTCTTTGTTTAATGAGAACTAAATCCAGGGGCAATCATGTTTACGTGTCGAGAAGGGGGAGATCTTTTTTTAATGTCTAAAATAAGCAGTTTATCTCCTGGAAAGGCATCAGAGAGTCAGTTGCTCTTATTACATGCAGCAGAATAAAGATGAAAAGAAATTTCTTTCCCATAGAGATCTTTCTATTTTTATATGAAATAAACAGTTTGTTGTTATGCATTGGTGTAAATTAGAATGGGTGAATTTTTACAAATGTTTATTAGATTTTGTCCAGAAACTGTGATAAAGTGGGAATAGAGGCTCAAAGATGGAAGGGGGTGGTACCATTTTTAAAAAAGCAACAGAATCCTTAGCCCAGAATACCTAGCTTGGCTTTATATGGAAAAGGAGAAGTATAACAGAGACATAACATAAACAATAAATACCACGTAACACTCGTTGCGTTCGTGCTGCGAGTTGACAGATAAGCCAGGTAACTCTGACATTGAAAACAGACGGTGCTGCCAACCAAATAAAGCACTGATTAATTAAAGCTACTCATCAGTGCCTAAGGAACATTATGTCTCAGTTGGCACAAAGACCCAAACAACTTTTTGGAAAATTTCAGGTTTCTGCCGCTCCAACTAAACACTGATCTGCACGAATGCTTCATCTAAATGACATCTTGAAATGAGTAAATAAATAAATAATAATAAAAAAATAACCCCTGCATGTCTTGTTAGATGACAAGCCAGTTAGACAATCAAACATTGTCAAAAACAATTAGGTTTGATGTCTGATTCACTCTGTGTACTTCAGAAAACATTATGTCAGGTAAGGAGTGCAAAGCACATGCAAAAAAAAATCATTTTAGCTGATTGCAAAGTCTTTGCTCATACTTTAACAGTTTCAGTTTGAAAAGTGATGGGATGCATTACAAACCTTATTAGCACTGCTCATGAATATTATTACGTTATGTAACTTTGCCATGTATTTGTAACTGATTTGCTGAAAAGCAGGTGAGTGGGTGCCTGGCACATTAGGATTAGCTCTTACCGATCGACATGCAACCAGTTGACAGACCCTTACGGAATAAAAATAAATGGGATTAAAGCTGCAAGCAGCGATGAAAGGGCCCTCGCACCCGGGCTCACCGCCACCTTTTGGCCTTAGGAAAACAGTGAACAGTGGGCATCATGCATGTAAGCGAGTGAATACAGGAGAATTATGCCAAAGTCATTTCGAAATGCCACACTTCCTGCTGTCAACAGATGGCGCTTTGACCGTAACTGAATATTGCTATGTTGATGTCTTCAGGCCAGGACTTTTATCGAACATGTGAAGTTTGGAGCAGATTGGACATTGTATGCCTGAGTTACAACAACTTCCTGTTTCTTTAGTGGCGTTAATCACATAAATTAGCACTCAGCCAAGTGTTGCATGATTTAACGTGTTTCTAGCATGTTTGGTACTTCGTGGCATAATGCAATTTGAATCTGGTAGTGAATTACAGTGTAAAGCATGCCATTTCCTGTTGCCAGCAGGTGGCGCTATGGCTAACTGAATATTGTCATATAGATGTCTTTAGGCCAGGACTCTTATCACTCATGTGAAGTTTGGGGCAGATCAGACATAGTATGCCTCAGCTACAACAGCTTCATCGTTCATGGCGAAACATCAGAATTTGTCAGGCCGCCACAGACGCGCCCTTCAGCGAAAACTCAAGATCTTTGACATTTATCATCGCTAAGGTCTTAAGATTAGACTGATAACATTTGCTGTTGATCTGGTTAAATCTCCATGAGGAGTTAATCACAGTGTAAAACATGTAATTTCCTGTTGACCGCGGGTGGCGCTATGATTGTAACTGAATATTGTTATGAAGATGTCTTCAGGTCAGGACTCTAATAAAGCATGTGAAGTTTGGGGCAGATCCGACATTGTTTGTCTGAGTTACAACAACTTCCTTTTTCATGGTGAAACATCAGACTTTGTCATGCCACCATGGACACGCCCTTCAGCGAAAACTCTAGATCTTCGCAATTTAATGTCACAAAGGCCTTTAGATTAGACTGACCAAATATGATATTGATCTGATTAAAGCTCTAGGAGGAGTTCATTAAAGTACAACGTCTGGAAATGGCAAAAACTGCACACATTTTGCAACGAAAATTCAAAATATCTGACTTCCTGTTGGTTTTCAGATTTCACTCTAAGAGACTTTTTTGTAGGTATTGGGCTGTTAGATGTGTGTACCAAATTTCATACCTGTACGTGAAACGTAGTGTCAGGGTTCGTTGTAATTTTTTAGGTGGCGCTATCGAGCCATTTTGCCACACTTAATTCTGAAAACCATATCAGACGTAAATCTTCACCACTTCTGACGCATCTGCAAAGTTTCATGAGTTTTCGAGTATGTTTCGGCCCTCAAAAAAGTGATTCACCTTACATGGCGAAACATCAGACTTCGTTGGTCACCACGGACATGCCCTTCAATGAAAACTCAAGATCTTTGCGATTTAACATCTCAAAGGCCTTAAGATTAGACTGGCCATATATGATGTGCTTCTGGTTTAATCTCTATGAGGAGTTAATCACAGTGTAAAACATGTCATTTCCTGTTGCCCCCAGGTGGCGCTATGACTGTAACTGAATATTGTCATATAGATGTCTTCAGGTCAGGACTCTAATAAAACATGTGAAGTTTGGGGCAGATCAGAGATTGCATGCCCGAGTTACAACAACTTCCTGTTTCATGGCGAAACATCAAACTTTGCCAGGCCGCCACGAAAACGCCTTTCAGCGAAAACTCAAGATCTTCGCAATTTAACGAAGGCCTCAAAGGCCTTTAGATTAGACTGACCAAATATGATGTTGATCTGATTTAAGCTCTAGGAGGAGTTCGTTAAAGTACAACATGTGGAAAGGGCAAAAACTGGCAAAATTTTGTAGAGAAAATTCAAAATATTTCACTTCCTGTTGGGTTTACAAACTTTGCACCCAGGGGCTTTTTTGTAGGTATTGGGCTGTTACATCTGTCTACCGAATTTCATAACTGTACGTGAAACGTAGCACCAAGGGTGCTTAATTGAAATTTTGTAGGTGGCGCTATCGAGCCATTTTGCCACACCTAATTCTGAAACCCATATCATATGTAAATGTTCACCACTTCTGACGCATGTGCAAAGTTTCATGAGTTTTTGAGAACGTTTAGGCCCTCAAAAATGCGATTCATTTTGGAGAAGAAGAATAATTGGCTGAGCAATTCCAATAGGGTCCTCACACCATCGGTGCTCGGGCCCTAAATATACTGCAAAATATAATTCGATATGTGACGAGCAGGGCGGGCAAGAGCCGTGAGGGAACGGCGCGAGGCCGGTGACGCGAGTGATAATGAGCGTCACCTGCGAGGCGTGCCGGCCTCGAGTCTCTCACGGAGGAGCTCCGGAGGCATAAAAGGAGGAGCGACTACCGTGAAGGACGAGAGAGGACCAGGCCTGGACTTTATTTTATGTTTTGTTATGTTTGTGTGGCCGGCAGACGTCCGCGAGGGTCTGCCGGCATTACTTTCATTTTGTTCTTTGTTTATTTTGGAATTAAACTTTGTTTGAACGTTCGCCGGTTCCCACCTCCTTCTTCCCATATTTACGAACTTCATTACAATATATTTCATAATACATTTCCATATATGGGAAACTAGTGCTTATATTTTTCAATATACTGCAATATACGCATTGACCATGTATGGCTATTGATACATATAGCATATTTACAAATGAAGACAAAAATAGCATTACATGTAATATTCATAAAGTTTTATTCTTTATTGTGTACATATATTGCACATACATGTTCCCATTAAAGTGCTCAGCATAAGCTGACGCACGTTAACACACACACCACCGGCCTTGTGCCGTTCCCTCACGGCTCTTGCCCGCCCTGCTCGTCACACAGTACATCTGTGAATTCATGATGCCATCAATGAAATGCAGCTCCCTGACACCAGCAGCACTCATGCAGCCCCACATAAGCCCCATACTTTTTTTGTGGCTGGGCTTTAGGAGAGGCTTCTTTCGTGGACGGCACCCATGCATGCCATTCCTCTGCAGTGTACGCCGTATTGTGTCACGGGAAATAGTCACCCCAGATTGGCTTTCTACTTCTTTAGATAACTGCAGTGAACTTGCATGCTGATTTTCTTTAACCCATCTCATCAGAAGATGCTCCTGTTGAGGTGTTAACTTCTGTGGACGACCTGGAAGTCTCTGTGAGATGGAACAAATTTTTGTACCACTTTTGCTGGAGTATTCTGACTGATAAGTAATGCTTTGCTGATCTTCATGTAGCCTTCACCTTTCTGGTGTAAAGAAATTAATTTCTTTCTCAGGTCTTGTGACATTTCTCTTCCATGTGGTGCCATTGCTGACAGCATGAAATGGGAAGGGATTTTAACACCCTTTTATAGTCAACTGTCTGCTGGACACCTTTGTAAAGAATAATTAGACTCACCTGTGGTTGAATTCTTGTTAAATTAGACATTTGTAGTCTAACATTTGCTCCAGAGACTTTAAGTGGGGTGTACTCATTTTTGCATCATCCTAATTTGAGTAAAACTGAAAAATGTGTAATCTAAGTTATATTATTAAACTTACTTTCATGTTATAAGTTAAACAGATGTTATATGAAACTTAGTCTTATCTATTTTGGAAATTGTTTTTGTGTTCACTGAGATATTGTTTAAAATGTTACTTTTCAAAGGGGGTGTACTCATTTACGCTGAGCACTGTAAATGTGAATGTATGTACACACATATATGCACACATTCATGGTATGAGGCTGCATTTTCACTGCAAGTCTTAATGCACAGATCCGATCTTTTGACCATATCCCATTTTTTGGTCAGTGTGTTTACAGTGACTTTAGACGCGACTGGTATCCGATATCTGTGTTTACATTACTTCCTGCCCCAAAATGATTGGCATTGATAGTTTTACATGCACATAATAGATAGTCAGGTTTTGAATGGCCGTGCTATTAAAATTATTTATATATTTCATCGGGTGGCCATGATTAGCTACCTGTCAGAATGAAAAAGTTAACAGCTGTCAGTGTCATGGATGTACAGGTGCTGGTCATATAATTAGAATAACATCAAAAAGTTGATTTATTTCACTAATTCCATTCATAAAGTGAAACTTGTATATTATATTTATTCATTACACACAGACTGATATATTTCAAATGTTTATTTCTTTTAATTTTGATGATTATAACTGACAACTAAGGAAAATCCCAAATTCAGTATCTCAGAAAATGTGAATATTGTGAAAAGGTTCAATATTGAAGACACCTGGTGCCACACTCTAATCAGCTAATTAACTCAAAACACCTACAAAGGCCTTTAAATGGTCTCTCGGTAGTTCTGTAGGTTACACAATCATGGGAAGGACTTGACAGTTGTCCAAAAGACGACCATTGACACCTTGCACAAGGAGTACAAGATACAAAAGGTCATTGCAAAAGAGGCTGGCTGTTCACAGAGCTCTGTGTCCAAGCACATTAATAGAGAGGCGAAGGGAAGCAAAAGATGTGGTAGAAAAAATAGGTACAAGCAATAGGGATAACCGCACCCTGGAGAGGATTGTGAAACAAAACCCATTCAAAAATGTGGAGGAGATTCACAAAGAGTGGACTGCAGCTGGAGTCAGTGCTTCAAGAACCACTACGCACAGACGTATGCAAGACATGGGTTTCAGCTGTCGCATTCCTTGTGTCAAGCCACTCTTGAACAACAGACAGCATCAGAAGCGTCTTGCCTGGGCTAAAGACAAAAAGGACTGGATTGCTGTTGAGTGGTCCAAAGTTATGTTCTCTGATGAAAGTAAATTTTGCATTTCCTTTGGAAATCAGGGTCCCAGAGTCTGGAGGAAGAGAGGAGAGGCACACAATCCACGTTGCTTGAGGTCCAGTGTAAAGTTTCCACAGTCAGTGAAGGTTTGGGGTGCCATGTCATCTGCTGGTGTTGGTCCACTGTGTTTTCTGAGGTCCAAGGTCAACGCAGCCGTATACCAGCAAGTTTTAGAGCACTTCATGCTTCCTGCTGCTGACCAACTTTATAGAGATGCAGATTTCATTTTCCAACAGGACTTGGCACCTGCACACAGTGCCAAAGCTACCAGTACCTTGTTTAAGGACCATGGTATCCCTGTTCTTAATTGGCCAGCAAACTCGCCTGACCTTAACCCCATAGAAAATCTATGGGGTATTGTGAAGAGGAAGATGCGATATGCCAGACCCAACAATGCAGAAGAGCTGAAGGCCACTATCAGAAAAACCTGGGCTCTCATAACACCTGAGCAGTGCCACAGACTGATCGACTCCATGCCTTGCCACATTGCTGCAGTAATTCAGGCAAAAGGAGCCCCAACTAAGTATTGAGTGCTGTACATGCTCATACTTTTCATGTTCATACTTTTCAGTTGGCCAAGATTTCTAAAAAATCCTTTCTTTTTATTGGTCTTAAGTAATATTCAAATTTTCTGAGATACTGAATTTGGGATTTTCCTTAGTTGTCACTTATAATCATCAAAATTAGAAGAAATAAACATTTGAAATATATCAGTCTGTGTGTAATGAATGAATATAATATACAAGTTTCACTTTTTGAATGGAATTAGTGAAATAAATCAACTTTTTGATGATATTCTAATTATATGACCAGCACCTGTATTGCAGTGCGAATTCTGACAGAACGGATATAGACCGGAAAATAAAGGTAATTTGCGTTTGATAAATACAGTTATTAGTTTTAGAATTTTTTTTTTTTTAATGAATTCGAGGGAGCAAAGGAGAGAGAGTGCGCTAGAGAGAGAGTAGCTACAGTGAAGCTTTTGAATTATATGGAAAACAAACGGCGGTCTCTTTTAAATTAACCGGGCAAAGGTTGACATTCAGCTGCTGAATGTATGTGTGAGTGCACAATTTCTTTCTAGAAAAATAGATAACTAGGTAAAGTTCCCACCTGAAGCTTTGAATTTTTAGTGCGAGTGCATACAAGCACGTCTGCTTCATAATACAACATAAAAGCTACCTTTTAGTGAGCAAACGTGCCTCCCTCGCCTTGTGGTTGCTTGGAATTCAAATGGGAATCGGATATGCGACATAGGTCGTATGTCCAGAAATCGGATATGTATCGGATTTAAAACCACATTTGGAAGTGGTTCAGATCGGATGCAAAAAAATCGGATCTCGTGTGGATTTTTGTGTTTACACGTGCAACTAATTCCGATCTGTGTCAGATGTGAGCAAAACATATAGAAATAACATAGGAAATTAATACAGGTCATTTTTGACCTATATTGTGCAATAGAAGGGGTTTTCATAGCTTGTGCATCAGGTGCAGTGTGTAAATTTAACGGCATTTAGCGGTGATGTTGCAAATTGCAATAGAGAAGCTATGGTAGCCAGCACAGGACAAAAATGTCATCTGAGACAGCAGAGAGAAGTCAAGCAAACACACTCTGTAGAGCAGCTACTGTAGAAATATGCTGCCGCAAAATGGCGACTTAACATGTAAGGGGAACTGTGGTGTATGTAGATAGAAATGGCTCTTTCTAAGGTAATAAAAACATTTTTCGGTTCATTATGTACCACTGAAAACAGTTATTTATATTATGTTGCATTTCTGTCAACAGATCATCCTAAAATTTACACATTGCACATTTAAATATACTATTAAATAATTTAATATATTGATCATTCAGAATAAGAAATATATTTTCTTTGCGTTAGGGGAGGCTTCTGCTGGGTGTTAAAGCAGTCATTTAAAGCAATAGTTCACCAAAAAAATTTAATTCTGTCCTAATTAACATTCCCTCATGTTGTTTCAAACCTGTATGAGTTTTTTCTTTGTTTCTGTGAAACATAAAATATTTTGAAGAAATTTGGTTACAAAATAATTTTGGTTACCATTGACTTCCATTGTATGGAGAGTAGAAAAAAAGAGGAAAAAATACATTTCTCAAAATATATTTTATGTTGGTTTTGGGTGAACTGACCCTTTAAGCATATGTCTTATTTATTTATTTATTTATTTAACAGAGACCCAAAACAAAGCTCTTAAAATGTAACAGTTAATGCCTTAAAAACGAACATTAACAATTAGTTTAAATCTGAGTACTGTAACGTGTAACTGCAACATTACAATATTTTCCTCACAACTCTGTACTGTCAGCACTCAACTTGATACTGCTCCATTTATTGCACTTCTTATTTAATGGATGATTATCAATAAAACTGAGTGAGAGAGACAGAAAGTAGAAGATACAAAAAAAAAAAAAAGAATCAAAGGTATAGGCAAACACCACACAGACAGTCAGAAAGAGAATGATAGAACAAGAGACTGCTTTAATCCCCTCAATCCTCTCTCCCTCTCTTCTGCTTTAACATTACATCACCCTCTCACTGACCCACTTTGTCTCCCAGTCTGCTCACCACTGGCGGGCTCTGCCTGGTTCAGCTGGGGTCAATAGCCCACTAAAGCCGCCCACACTAATCGCGTTAGTTTTAAAGGTGTGTTTGGATGAGCTTGTCGCTGTGTGGGTGGACATTGGTTAGTGTCTGTGGTGTTGTGCTGGATGAATGAGAGAATCAAGAAGGGAAAGTTACACACATGGATGTTTGTGTGGGTACATCTGGCAGTCCTGATCCACCATGGCATCTGCATTCTCAAATGTGCAGGAAAAAATCTTAATAATACTAATACTAATCTCAATTTAAGTGTTAAATTAGCAGGAGTCCTCACTTTGCTACCATCCTTGTGAATATATTTCACCTGGTGGCGAAAACAACAAGCTACAAAGCTGTAAATACATATTTAGCTTGCAAAAAAATCCTCATGACACTGCTAGAAGCTTTCCTGTAGTTCAAACAGTAAAGCATGGCGCTTGCAACGCTATGCATGAATGGATAAAATGTGTACTGTGACTTCATGCAATGTAAGTCGGTTATGAATAGATGCATAAATGAAAATGTAAGACAACAAGCTAATTTGACTAATTAAAGAAATATCACATTCATAGGATCTGCCAGTAGTTTAAAAGATGTCCCAGTCGCCGCAATTTATTTGAAAATATCAAATAGGAACTAGCAACTAGACACCTTGATCCATTTCTGAGATCTTGGTGTGGTCATATTTACCATTGTTCAACAAATGTTCATGAGCAATATCCAGTCATTCCAAGAGGAATCCATAGGAATTTTGAGGAAGGATGAAATTGTTGGTTTTTCCAATTTTCCATGTTGACCAACAGAAAACGTCTCGGGTTACATCTGTAACCCTGGTTCCCTGAATAAGGAAACGAGACGCTGCGTAAGCGCTTTGGGAACGCCTCTGTGTGTTACGTCTTGAAGCACTCGTGAAATCGAACCAATAGTGTGACGGGACGTCAGAGCGGGTGACGTCACGGACCAGGAAACTATAAAGCACCCTTGAGAACAAAGAACGCCAGCTTCTGAAATAGGGATGAAGCAGACGCTCACAGGCGTGCTGGGAGTATGGCTAAGCTACGCAGCGTCTCGTTCCCTTATTCAGGGAACCAGGGTTACAGATGTAACCCGAGACGTTCCCTTTCATGGGAACATCGACGCTGCGTAAGCGCTTTGGGAACGCTATCCCAACTAGGCCATAGGACCAAATGCATGTCTGTTATCTCTTCAGGACGACAGTACTGAGGACCCTGGAGTGGAGCCCAAATCAAGGTTATAGAACCTAATAAAGGTATGCTGAGACGACCACCCAGCAGCCTCACATATGTCATTGAGGGGAACCCCTGACATCAAAGCCTTTGAGGCAGCCATACCCCTGGTGGAATGAGCCCGGACAGCCAATGGAGAAGGCTGCCCGGAAGACTCATAGGCAAGCGAGATGGCCTCGACCACCCACTTACTCATTCTCTGCTTGGACGCCGGACCTCCTTTGTTAGGAGATCCGTAACATACAAATAATTGTTCAGATTTTCGCCACAGGGCAGCTCTGTGGACGTAAGCATCTAAAGCCCTCACTGGGCAGAGCAGATTTAGTTTTTCCTGATCCGCATTTGCAAAAGGTGGAGGACAAAAGGCCTGCAGCACAATCGGCCCCGGGACACTTGTAGGGACCTTGGGAATATACCCAGGTCTCGGATGCAGAAAAGCTTTGACCATTCCAGGTGCAAAGTCTAGACATGAAGGAGCAACGGATAGTGCTTGTAAATCTCCAATTCTTTTGAGAGATGTTATGGCCAGAAGAAATATGGTTTTCAAAGTGAGAAACTTCTCAGACACTTCTTCCAAAGGTTCAAAGGGAGCCGCAGCTAACCCTTCCAACACAATGGCTAGGTCCCAGGACGGAGTTTTTGTGCGTACCACAGGCCTCAGCCTCTGAGTACCAAGGAGAAAACGTATGACTAAAGGGTTTCTACCCACAGAAACGCCTTCTATTTTAGCGTGATAAGCAGAAATCGCTGCAATATATACCTTCAATGTAGAAGGGGTTAAACCGTCCGAGAATTTTTCTTGGAGAAATTGCAGTACATGACTGATGGAGGAGTGGAACGGATCCACCTGTAGTCGGCTACACCAAGTAGCAAACAGCTTCCACTTATACGCATAAAGTTTTCTCGTGGATGGAGCTCTGGAGTGGAGAATGGTCTCTACAACCTCGGTTGAGAGACCGGATTCTATGAGCTCGGCCCCCTCAGGGGCCAGGCCCACAGTTTCCATATCTCCGGGCGGGGGTGAACTATTGAGCCACCCGCTTGAGACAGAAGGTCCTGCCTGATTGGAATCTCCATGGGGGAGCCTTCTAAGAGGGATACTAGATCCGTGAACCATATCCGGGTCGGCCAGAACGGGGCTACCAATATTAGACGGACCCCGTCCCGTCGAACCCTCTCCAGAACTCCGGGGAGCAGAGCGATCGGGGGAAATGTGTACAGACGCAGCCTCGGCCACGTCTGTACCATAGCATCCAGCCCCAGAGGGCCTCGGCCCCTGCCTCGACAGGATGTCTGCCCCCACATTTTGATGTCCAGGGATATAAGCTGCTCTCAGAGAGAGAAATTTCCCCTGGGACCATAGGAGGATCTGATGTGATAATTTGCACAGCTGGCGAGACCTCAGACCCCCCTGATGGTTGATATAGGAGACCACCGACATGTTGTCTGTACGAACTAACACGTGATGGCCCCTTAGGTCTGGGAGGAAGTATTTGAGTGCTCGAAATACCGCCATCATCTCCAGCTGATTTATGTGCCAGGAACGATGATGGTCCCCCCAAAGACCCTGAGCTGAGCGACCACTCATGATCGCCCCCCAGCCTGTGAGAGACGCATCCGTCGTTAGGCATTTTGCGACGACAAGGAGCCCCCAACACAGGACCTTGGGACAGAAACCAGGGTTTCTTCCACACTGCCAAGGCACGAAGGCATCGCCGCGTGACCTTGATTGTGCGAAAAGGATTTCCCCTCGGAGAAAACCCCTGGTTCTGAGCCACCACTGTAACGGTCTCATGTGCAGCAGACCAAAAGGTATCACGTTGGAAGCGGCTGCCATCAGACCTAACAGTTTCTGAAACTGTTTTACAGTGAGTGACTGGCCTAATTTCACCCCTTTCATGGTTGAGAGAAAAGAATTCACCCGGGCAGGAGACAGATGTGCCTGCATCGTCGTGGAATTCCAAACTACCCCTAGATAGCTGGTAGTTTGAGCTGGAAGAAGCACACTCTTCTTGGTATTGAGTCTCAACCCTAACCTTCTCATGTGTGACAGAACTACATCTCGATGTTGAACTGCCTGTTGCTCTGATTGAGCCAGAATCAACCAGTCGTCGATATAATTCAGCACGCGGATGCCCTGGAGTCTCAGCGGAGCCAGAGCCGCATCCACGCACTTTGTGAAGGTGCGGGGTGAAAATGATAGGCCGAACGGAAGAACCTTGTATTGGTAAGCTTCGCCCCCGAAAGCGAACCTGAGGAACTTCCAGTGTGAAGGATGGATTGACACATGAAAGTACGCGTCTTTCAGATCTATTGTCACGAACCAGTCCTCGGACCTGATCTGTGTGGTGATCTGTCTGAGTGTAAGCATCTTGAACTTGAGCTTTTGTACTGAGCGATTTAACATGCGTAAATCTAGAATAGGACGCAACCCTCCATCCTTCTTCGGAACTATGAAGTAGCGGCTGTAAAACCCTGACTGTTTGCCGGGAGGAGGAACCCTCTCGATAGCTCCTTTTTGCAAAAGTGTCATAACTTCTTGTTCCATGACCAGAGACTGCTGGGGGCCCACCACTGTAGGGAGGACCCCGTTGAACTGGGGCGGGCGAGACCCGAATTGTATTTTGTAACCCTTTTCTATCATCTGCAGTACCCACTGAGAAATATTGGGAAGACGTTTCCATTCTTCCAAAAATTCTACTAAGGGAACCAACCTCTCGAGGCTGGTCTCTGGTGTTTTTTGAGCACTTGGCTCGACGCCCTGGAGCGGCGCACCGGCAGGAAGAAGTCGAATCAAGCGCTGACCGGCCCTCCTCAGAGGGTCGGTGGGGGCCGCTGCGCCCCGTAACGCACGAGACGGCGGGGTTGGCAGAACGGCCCCCTGAGGGCGCCGAAGAGGGGTTAGTATTATAGATTTTAATTTTACAAGACCCTCTTCGGAGGGGGCTGCCCTCAGAAGTCCTGAACCCCTGACGTCAGGACTTCTTCGAAGCCTTCCTCGCGATAATGACAGTCCGCAGATCTGTCTTACCCTTGGAAGGCTTCGCTTGCGTTGCCCTCCCCGGTCCCCAAGATCTTTGCGGGGGAGCACGGGTGGCAACACTTTGTTTCTGTTGCGCTCTATGCGCAGCCGAGGAGCTTGTAGATGGCCGAGGCTGCTCCCGCTCAGCAACCTCGGCAGAGCGGCGAGGGAGGAACTTTTGGAAGGCCGCCGACTGTCTTTTTGCCTCCTGGAACCTCTCAACGACAGATGTAACCGAGTCGCCGAAGAGGCCCAGGGGAGACACAGGTGCATCTAGAAGCACAGACTTATCTCGCTCTTTTATATCTGATAAGTTGAGCCATAAATGACTCTCCGTGGCCACCAGGGCTGCCATAGAGCGGCCTATTGATTTTGCCGTCTCCTTGGTGGCCCGGAGAGATAAGTCGGTAGCCTTCCTGAGCTCTTGGATAGCGTCAAAAGTCGCCTCGCCACTCTCGTCTATCTCCCCCAGCAGGTCGGCTTGATATGCCTGGAGGATGGCCATAGTGTGGAGACATGCGGCCGCCTGACCTGCTGAGGCATAAGCCCTGCCCACCAGCGCTGATGTTGTACGCAGGGGTCTGGTGGGCAAAGTCGGGGATTTTAGGGACGATGCTGTCTCAGGCGAGAGATAGCTCGCGAGCGTCTCCTCAACCTGAGGCATCGCCCCATAACCGTGCTGTTTACCTCCTACTATATTACTATATAGAGTGGTTTGTGGGTTGTAAACACGAAATTGTGCTTGAAGCTTGTGCCACGATCTCGACACCTCGGTGTGGAGATCGGGGAAAAACGGCAATCCCCGGGGCTGAGGCTGTGATCGGGCGGGGAGAAAGCGCTCATCCAATTTGCTTTTTGTTTGCGCTTCTGATCTTTCTTCTGGCCATTCTATTTTTAACTTTGCCACCGCCCGAGTCACAACATCTAAAAGCTCCTCATGAGCTGGAGATGAGGATGGCGGGTCCTCCTCTCCAGCCCCGACGCTCGCTACATCCATCTCCTCGGAGCTGGATAAGTGAAGCGCCGGTGCAGGTGCCTCTACCCTGGGGGAAGAAACCGCAGCGCGTGCTTCCGCAGCCAGGGGAGAGACACTGGGTCTGGCGGGTGAAGGCTGAGATAGGGCAGGACCCGTCTCTAGCCCCTCCGCCAGATCCATCTGTGAACCCCAGGTCTGAAGCCGCCGCTGTGCCTCGGCAGCAGCGGGACCCGAACCCTGGGGAACACTCGCCGCGGCGCCCTCTTTATTCTTGTCAAAGAACGCGCGGCGTGAGCGGAGTGTACGGAGCGTCAGTTTTTCACAATGTACACAGACAGCTCCCTCGAGAGCTGCCTGTGCATGCTCCACTCCCAAACAAGCAACGCACATCTCGTGTGTATCCCCGCCCGTGATGAAGCGAGGGCAGGAATGAACGCACTTAACAAACTGTTGCTTGCTTGAACTCGCCATTTGTGTCTCACAATATATATATGTATATATTATATGTGAACTAAAATACTCTTGTCCTCGGACGAAGAGATATTTTGTTTGCTGTGTAGATATAAAGGGACAGACAACACCAAATAAGACACACGATAACACAGAGCGCTGCTGAAGACTTCAGAAGCTGGCGTTCTTTGTTCTCAAGGGTGCTTTATAGTTTCCTGGTCCGTGACGTCACCCGCTCTGACGTCCCGTCACACTATTGGTTCGATTTCACGAGTGCTTCAAGACGTAACACACAGAGGCGTTCCCAAAGCGCTTACGCAGCGTCGATGTTCCCATGAAAGGGAACTGCTTGGTTTGAAAGCAACTTGAGATTTGTGTTTCATATGTCGCTACAATATTGACAATAGACAATTGACCATTTTTACCCGCAAAATGTAGCTGAAATTGCCAGTGACTCAGACAGCAGTCACTTGTTTTCTTCCTGAACAGTGTTTTTGAATGAATCAGCTAAATTAGTTATTTAGACTTTTTTAGTCTTTACATCACAAGACAGGAAGCATACCAACATCGCAAGGCACATTTACTAATAAAACAAAAATGAGCAAGTTTTGAAAAGAAATGAAACACACTCATGTAAAAAGGCAAATCAGGACAGCACTAAAAATTAAATATTTTGGTATCTATTAGTATTTGAAACTTTTAAATAATTTCAAAAAATCATGCAGAAATAAAGTAGGGTTTACATTTCTTCCTTTTACATGTGTGAATGTGATATTTACCCAACAAAATCACATAAACTTGCAATTCTGACTTTTTTCTCGCAATTTTATATCTCACTATTCAGACTTTTTTTCTGCGAGATGTAAACTCGCAATAATAAAAAAAAAAGGTAATTGCGTCTTTTTAACTCATAATTCTGACTTTTTTGCTCATAATAACGCAAGTTTATATCTCGCAATTCTGGATTTTTTTCCTCTCAAAATCATAAGTTTGTATCTTACAGTTCTGAGGAAAAAAATTCAAATGTATGTCTTGCCATTCAGACTTTATAACTCGTAATTGTGACTATATTTCTCGCAATTGAGAGGCAACTTGAAATTCTGACTTCTTTTTTTCCCTCAGAATTGTGAGATAAAAAATCACAATGATCTATTTTTTTTTTTTTTTAATTCCATTGCAGAAACAAGCTTTCATACTTATGCTTTCATACTTTATACTTTCATACTAAGACTTGTCATATAAACAGTAAAAAAGTCCAGTGGTGTTGGACTGTTATATTAGCACTCTTGGAACTTTGCTCTACCAATATCAGATTTTAGAACTGCAACTAACGGCTGTACAAAGAGCTATAAGCTTTCCTAATGGGTCAATGCAGAAACATATGCACAATCTTGATGATCACTTGTTTTCACACAGCGTGGATCACGTTTTTTTGTCATCCGAATAAAATGCTAACCTGGCATCTGGAACTGGCGAAGCTGCACAGAATGTGTGCTAGGAGACACGTAGCATATTAATTCGTAATCTATTTGACACAATTTCGTCAAACATCACATTATTCTATGATAAAAGGCAGACGCTGTAATGCGCTGATGTGGAGTCAGGCCATCGCTCATATTTAGTGTTCCTACTGAATATGCATCAGAGCCGTAATGGGATAAACACATTATTCAATACAAGCGGCTGCATGGTGTACCTAGGGTTCTTTATTTAGACATGTAAACTGTGTGTTCATGAACATATACTTTTCACACGTTTATGGGTTTGGGCACTTTCTTTTTTTTCTCCCTTTTTGTGACCTTGGATGATAAGGTGGAGAGAAAATTGCATTTATGCTTTGTGTGCATGAGTGTGCTAAAGTGATACTAAAAGTCTGCCATTGGTCTTGCCTTGAGCCTCTAAATAATGAGAGTAAATCTTGGTGTTTAAAGATTGTGTCAAGCAAGTAGAGGTCAGATATGTGGGAGAAGAGAGACAAAAACAGATACAGAGAAAACTGTAGTTGATATTTACATTTTGCTTGGTATGTCATCTTGTAGTTGTTCCTGGTTTTCATCCCTTTTAATTTGTTGTTTTTTAATATATATATATATATATATATATATATATATATATATATATATATATATAAAAGCTAAAAGCCTGGTTGTGTTTAACTGGTAATTGTTTAAAGGCCCAGCATGTAAGTTTCACCACTAGAAGTCGCTTATTCAAAACAATAACAAAGGCGTAGCTTGATGACACTGTGAATAAGTGTGTACTAAAGTACTAAAGTATGTGTACTATAGTCTGTCAATCATCATTAGAGCACCACCCTCAAGCTAAAAAATGCAAGGACATTAATTCTGCCAAAAGTATGTCTGATGTTTTCAGTGATTATGATATAAGACCCAGAATCTGACCTAAATTTACAGCTAAGAGCCGCTACTGGACTTACTGCTGCTAAGAAAATGCTTGCCCTGAGCTGGAGACATCCACATTCTCTAGCATGGACTCACTGGATGCACCAAGCAGAAACCTCCCCTAGTTTCTTTTGAAGCCAATACGGAAGTGACTTAAACTGCAATTCATCGACTGGCCGCTAGGGACAGGCTCCAAAAGAGAGCAGAATCTCATTGAGCCCCATGTTAAAATTGCCAACTTTAAAGCAAAAAAAACATGTTTACAGCCTGGTACAAATTGTGGTTTTGGTCTATATAGCTCATTTTACCCTTTATGACAATTGTGAGGGGGGTGAATTTTTTTTATAACTCATCCATTTAAATTATATTAAGCCTTAAAGTTCTGCATAATTAAGGGCGTGGCTACTTGAGTGACAGGTGGATTGCTGCTACTGTCTATGAGCTGTCATGTAACCTCAGCTAATTCCAGCCGCTGAATTTGGCATCTCTGCCGTGTTTGTGCTTTTTTGGGATTATTTCATATTTATCAAATAATATGACTTGCTGTGCAGTTTATGGTCGAGACAGATGTGCGCCTGTGTACATGTGGCACACATGTGTACAAAGATAAAAAGAACACACATTGTTGGGTCGTCTTGGCGATTACGATTGTATACAGTTGTTCAACATAAACACTGCTCAGGTTGCATAATTTCTTGAAGAACGATGATGGAAAGCAGATCATTCAGAAGAAATGTGATGCAAACAATGGTCAATATATCAATATTTCATGGATTTAATGCTTTGCAATGGACGCTCATGGACACTTCAACCAAGCGTAACAGACTGGATTCATCTCGCGATCGCTATTTCATTACAAAGGTATGAAGTCCCGTTTTGATTTTGCGTGTTGTCATTTGCTCACCCGACACAAATTACAATATTACTGTTGCTGGAGCATGTATATTGTAAAAAGACCATAGATTGTAGTAAACCCTTACAACTTTCAAATGATATAGCTTGTTATCTTTATTAATATTTTATATAGTGTCTAAGATAGACAGATAGCTCCTTAGCCTGCTAACATGATCACATCGCGCTAGGCAGGCGTTGTTTCAGCAACCAGGCACCTCAGTTCCAACCACGTCCCGCCTCTTTGCCCATTTTCAGTTACTCGGGAGTGACATGCAATGACGAGCTGTCAAGATGGCAACGGCCACTTTTTGGCTTCAAAAGTGCTCTTCAGAAATCTATGGGTGACGTCACGGACACTACGTCCTTTTTTTTACAGTCTATGGGATGCACACTTTCTTGGACATTGCGAGCATTGCAAGCTCTCAGAAAGGTTACATGGAACCTCTCAAAGGACTGTCTCAGCATAGCTAGATGCAATTTCAAAAATTAAGGAGTGGTTGCAAGATCTATTTGTATCATTCCTACTCTATATTTTTATTTACTATATTTGGATTTTGTTTTGTCTTAGACTATTTAAATATGCTCTGAATGTACTTTTTGGAGATGGGGGTCATTTGACAGCTGTCACTTCATATCACAGTATTTACATAATCATACACTGTTTGACATGATAGTCTTAAAGGTGCTAAAGAGGATGTTTTGTTTTATACATTTTTGCAATATTACTTGAAACTGTCTTTACTAACTGATAAAAGACTATTTATTAGGTGCACTGAAAGGAATAATATTAATATACATCATCTGTGCACGAGGTAGGGCCTTAAAAACATCAGCCAATCGTTTACGCGATGATTGGCCCTCTGGCTTGTCAATCACTGCCGTGACGTTCCTTGTGAGAGATGTGTGCGGCTGCGCTCCAGTAACTTTCCACACTCCACAGGCGCCGCATGCAATGTTTTTGTCAGGAGACAGGAATAACAACTGCAGATTATGAGTTTCCTGCGGTGAGTCCGACATAATGAATCCACTAACACGAAACAGTGAATGCCGGTGGTAAACACTTGTGTTCCAATACTCATGCACGAGTTTTGGGAGGCGTTCCCACGAAAAGGGGGGGGGGGTGTTCTTACACATGCGCTCATTTCAAAAACTCACTAACAGTCTTTGGTTTCTCAGTCAACGAAAAGATCCTCTTTAGCACCTTTAACTGACTTTTTGAAACTGCGTCAACTTAAGTAGTTCAATAAAAATGCTTTAAAAATATACTTCAAACAATACTTAAAGTCCCCCTGTGGTGAAAATCAAGTTTTAAATGATGTTTATATGTCTAGGTGGTGTTTTTAAGACGTTAATACTGGCTGCCCTTGTGTAATGCCTTGAACATGGGCTGGCATATGCAAATATTGTGTTTGAGACTCACTGTATGTAATTTCCATGTACTGAACTCTTGTTAGTCAACTATGTTAATTCATTTTTTCATTCTACTGCACCTTTCAAAGCCTTTCTAACAATACTGATTTTGAGAATGCAGCTGTCTGACTTGTGAACGAGAACATGGTTTATGTAACATAAGCAACACATCATTTGTTATTTGATAATGTAGTCAAGCAAAAGACTAATATATTAATTAATAATAAATAATTTGTAAAAAAAAAACAAAAAAAAAAAACACTATACCATTGTGCAGTGTTTACCTCAGTAAGATGACCGAGTTGATCTCTGAGCTTGTGCGAGTGAGTGGGGCGGAGATAGCATAAATGAAGCAAGGGTGTAGAGTTATGGTGCGTTCACACCGGACGCGAATGAAGCGGTAAGCGCGAGTGATTTACATGTTAAGTCAATGCAAAGACGCGAATTGAGATCCTGCGGCGCGAATCGCGGCGAATGACGCGATTCGCGCGAATCGCGCAAGTTGAAAAATCTGAACTTTGGCGAATTTCCGCGCCGCGTTAACCAATCAGGAGCTTGCTCTAGTAGTGACGTGACGTAACGAGCTGAGGCAGAAATTCGAAACAACAATGGAGGACAAAATCATCGTCGCTGTACATCTATACATTTATAGAAACAGAAATAAAAAGGATCGTGTTTGAAAGAAAGTGAGTGAGGAGGTCGGACAATCTGATAAGTTGTAAAAAACGGTCTTTACTCAACTTGAGCTATATGTACATATGTATACATATTAAGACTACAAGCCAACTAAAAACGACCAATTGAGCTTATTCGCTGTAATTTACAATTATTTCCCCACTGACAAGTTGTGTTTATTCAGAGGAAGTGTGCAGAAAGCAGTTGGAGAGTCTGGGACACATAAAGGAGCGGGAGAGCCCCTCTCATGACGCGAATTCGCGTCTGTTGTGAAGGGATTTTCACGCGCGAATGAAGCGAGTAAACTCAAAATGTTCAAGCGTCCAACTACGCGCGAATAGCGCGATTTATTCGCGCAAGTCGCGTCTGGTGTGAACACAGCATAACACTCAAGCAGGGGAAAAAAAAAACATTTAAATATGGTGATCATTAAAAATTTGGGTGATCAAAGATGAGTTTTAAGGGATAAAATTATTGACTGTAAGGGGACTTTTTTCAAAATTGCAACAACAAATTTTAAAACATAACTCATTTCCATAAAAAGTTCCCTTTTCAACAAATGATCATGAAAATAATATTTTGATTAATCAGAGCTCAAAAATAAATTTAGATGAACTATTTTAAATGCTATTTGCATTTTTTTACCCTTTTACAAAACTACAGTTTAAAGTCATTTTTTCCAGAGTTTTCCAAAAAATAACCATTAAACATCAGAATTATATAGTGAGAAGCCATGAAATCAAAAAAGACAAAGTACTTGTTACTCACCGAATGCTAGCATCACCTTGATGCATAATGTATTCAGTGCAGGTGTAGCAATCCATTGATAGAAAAAAGGTTCCAAAAAGGTTCTATAATAAGGAAAGATGTCTTAGGTCTTGCTCATTTAGCTCCATCCCTAATCAAACACACCTAGACCAGCTTATCAAGGTCTTCAGGATCACTTGAAAAATCACAGTGCAGGTGATCTGAAGCAGGTTGGAAATAACCTTTGCAGGACAGTGGGACAACAGGAGCAGGGTTGATAACTTAGGTCTTACATGATTGCATAATAATTTTATATGTAACAGGTTATTTCATTTTTTTTTTTTCTAGTAATAAAGTATGTTTACAAGCTGTTTAATTAAAAAAAAAAAATAATAATTAAAACTAAATCCATAAAATTATTCTATGATAGGAACCCCTAAAATATTCTATATATGAAGCACCTGACAGAACCCTATAGCTTTAAGTCTAAAAGTTAAAAATGCACCAGATTCACATAATTCTAACCTGTTCCTCCATCCTTTTCTTGCAGGAGTTCTTTGTGTTATAACCATTTCCTTATATTTTTCCAAACTGCCTAATAGAAGGCTTTACATGAAACCATAATCACCACTTCAGTGGTTAAGGAGTACTGAGTAATGGCTTTTGCAAGAAAACTTTTTCAAGGCACTTATAGCTTCCACTTTCTGTTAATTGAACCAGCAGGGCCCTGTACATCCAAAAGCTTAGGTATTGTTTTGTAGTCTTTTCTCAAATTTATGCATTTGCTTTAATTTATCTCTTTGGAATGCTGTTTAGTCTTCATTTTCAGAGCTGTCTTTCAAATTCCTCCAATATATGATGACTTAAAGATCAATATATCAGCACAGCCAGTCAACTTAAGGAGAAAAGCAGATCAAAACCAGAAGAAGAGTTCCTCCTTTTTAGGATCACATGTCCAAAATATGCAAGCACTTGAGGCGAACATCTCCTGCTAAATAATAAACCTTAACCAAAAATTATTAATGATGAATATTTGATTAAAGGTTCAGGGCAGGCTTCTTTATTAAAAGAGTAAAACAGGCTGCTTCAAATCTGCTTATCTACTTTTAATGCAGCCAGATTTATTTATTAACATTCTAGACCAGATGTCTTCTGCTGATGTCTATGAGTTACCTACTGATGTTTAAAAGTGTGAATACTGGGAAAAATAGAGCAAGGTATGGGTAGTTTTATCTCCCGCTCATACTCATGTAACTATAACCTGAGATTTTTGGGTCAATGTGTGCAGTTGTAGTGCAAAAAGCTACATGATCCATTTAAAAAAAAAAAATGGTGATGTGTTATAATAATAGGCAAAAATACAAATATGTGTGTATATGTATGTGTGTATATATATATATATATATTTATATTTCATTATTTTATTAATTATTTATAATTCACTGAGTCACCCTACTACTTTTTCAAGTAAAATCTTTTTAGTTTTCAAGGTTGTGGAATTGCACACATAGACCAGCCACTTGTCAGGGGAACTAATGAGAAACCATGACAACTAATGAATGACTAGAACTCAACAAATGATGACAATAAAAAAGTCTAGAAATTAAACAAGACAGTGAAATAGAACACCCAAAAAGCACATCCTCATGCTGTAAGCAGAGTTCAAGCTGAGGAGAGAGGGAGGGAGGGCTTTCTGGAGGAGGACAAGGAACATGCAGAAGAAAACACTAAGCCAGGGCAGAGACAGGAGGAGCAGGAGGATAATTCAGATCCATGAAAGGTCCACAGAGGAGATTATGGAGGGTGGAGCCTTGGTGGAGAGGCTGGAACCAGGGAGACGACTGACTGAGCCAGTGGAGGTGGAGATTTTAGTGGAGCCAAAGGGACGAAGACCCAGGATGACAAAGAATGCCTAGAGAGCTGCAGACGGGCATGACCATGGTGGAGGCGAGGTCTTGGTAGACCGGGGCGGAGATTGTGGGAGTAAGGACAATGGAGGAACCGGAAGTAAGGAGGAGCCCAGCGGAGCCAGAAGGGTGGAGGGTCGAGGCAAAGCTGCTGACTTGGAGGTGGAACCAGAGCGAAAATCCAAGGTGGAGCCAGAGAGACAAGAGAGCTTGGCCAAGTCTGAGGGATGACAGTCCATGGTGGAGCTGAGGGAGCGTTAAGCCAAGATGGAGCCGATGGGCCAGAGGTGGAGCTGAGCGATCTACGAGCCAAGCTGATGACTGGGAAGCTCCAGCAGAGCAGAACCTCTGGAGGAGCCGAGGAGCTGGACTTATCCAGCAGTGACTTGAAACTGGATAGGACCAGCAAGCGAACACCTCCTCATCCAGCTCATCACATAATACTTTCTCATCCAGTATTAAATCAGTTGAGCTCCAGCTTGGTTTACGCACCTCAGCCTTGGGAGTGTGGGCGGGGATCAAATTCATTTCCTCAAACTCCACTAAAATGCCCTCAACGATAGACGATGATGCCGGCTTACACCTGGACAGACTCTGCATTGGGCTTGGGATAAACTCAGTTTTCATGGCAGGCTTGGACTCCGAGTCAGCAGTGGGCTCTGGCTCTTCCATAGCGGGCATGGCTGATGGCTGGCTGGTCTCTGGGTCTGGAGACAAGAATATCTTAATATCCTAAAACTAGTTGTTATTGTATTAATTAAAGATTATTTTTGTAATTTTACATACATTTGTATGTAATTTAAGAAAACAGAAAATACTGTATAAAAATACAGCCAAACAGAGCATGGGAAATGAAAGTGGGCTGCCTACACAAAACCTGCATGGGCCCAAAGGTACAAAAGTTGCTCTGGACCCGAACGGGCTGGCCCACACTGGGCCATCATGGGCTTAATGTGGACAGTTCGCTAGTGTGGACTGCTCACAGAGAGCCCGCAGTGAGCCCAAAGCTGTGGGCCTCGCCTTGGCAATCCTGCACTGGGCCTGTTTAGGTTTGGTGTGGGCTGGCCCTAGCCCACTGTACCCGCAAAAAGCCAGCATGGGCCCCGCAGGGGCATGTTTGCAAGGACATACCCAAAGGGTTTTGAATTAAGGACCAACACAGTCCTGAGTACTTTTTCGAATACTGTTTAGGCTCCAATGGTCATAGATAGTGCCATTTGAATGGATCTTATCTCCCTGACAGTAATTCTACAGGGGAGCCTCTACATGCAATAAACCTCTGAAGGGACATCAGAAAGGAATCAGTGTCCAAACTGCAGAAGATCTAAGTGTACAGCCCAGGTGGTAAGACACTTGTAGAGGATTCCCAATCAAGGAAGGGACCGAAGTAATCCATCCCATTTGAATAAAAGGCTGGCTTGTAGAGATGCAAGCATGCTAAAAGTCTGCCATTTTGGGAATGGTAGGTTTGGCTCTCAGACGTTGGCAATCTGTACAGGCATGATGTAAGCTGCAGATGGCTGCACTTCCTCTTAGAACCCAGAACTGTCTTCTTATTTCTGCAAACACCCGATCAGGTCCTGGATGACAGAGTCTTTTATCGTAATCTTGGAGGAGTAACTTTACAGCTGGATGTCTAGAATCTAGTACAATGGGATGTTTCAGTGAAAGATCTAAGGTTTCAGCACGTAACCACCAACCCGGATGGAAGCCGTGTCATATTCTGGAGCTAGTGTGAGTAAGCGGCTATTATTTTGAAGAGCCTTGCCTGATTTCAGTTGTTGTAATTCCTCAGGAAAACTCTCATTTTGCACCTTTTGGAGTATGCATGTCTCTGCTGCTTGATAAGTGTTCGCTGTAGGTTCTCCTGATTCTCCAGCCACCCCATGTAGCTCCTGTACTGTGGCCATTACCAATTCTGTCCATGCCCTTTGCTCATTGCTAGTTGGTAGATTTACAGCTACTACTCCACAGAATGCAGATTTTTTTAATCTCAGATTTGTCAATCTCAGGACATTCTACAGGGTTTGCTGGCCAGCTCTCTGGTGGAAGGAGCATCTGTTGGGATTAGCAAGGTCTTTCAGAGTCTTTCCTTGTGTAAAGTCGTCTGCTGGATTTTGAACTGAATCCACGTGTCACCAGGCTGTGATGTTTGTAAGCTCGTGGGTCAGCCACTCTGGTACCTATGAAAACTTTTGAAATAGCAGGATATATCCCAAGGGGTCATACTGACTTGCTAAAACTTTGTAAATAATCCTCACGGTGGGCAATTCCAGCTAAGTCCCAATGTGGACTCCTGGACGTCCGTCTTTTCATTGGCTAGCCAGAGTTCAAGACCACCCAATCTGGCTTCACATGGAAGCTGGTTAATGACAATTGGCACATTGCTGGCCCATTGTCTCAATTCAGACCTCCTTTAGCTAACAGTCCCCCCAGCTTAACCTATTGCTTAGCCTCCTCTGGTGATGACAAGCTCTGCAAGCAAGCATCAATTTATTGAGAACCTGGCAAGTTTCCCCTCTGTACTTCGTAGGTACGGCATGACAGCTTCTATAGTGGCATGAAGATAGGGCATGTCAGACTTACGTAGCAAGGGTGTTGCATAGCAGCATATTTCATCCACCTCTACACGAACTGTCTTGGTTTCAAGCAGCTCAATGGCCTTTTGGTTCTGCTTGGATCTTGTGCACTCCTTTTCATTCTGAAATGGCAAAACATCCACTTGCCGCAGCCTTTCAACATTCTTGAAAAGTTCTGTGATTATGTGGGTTTGATCTGCACCAACAAGGACAATAGGTTTTGCCTTCTCAAAGTACTGCATGGACACTCAGTGGACAGCTCAATCCTCCTCCGCCCTCTGGCAGCCGGCAATGGCTCCTCCGAGTCCCCCGTTCCCTGCTCCTCCCCATCATGGAGGACGGCAGCAGGCTCCGGCCCACAACTCCTCCCCTCCCTTTTGGATGGCAGCCACCCCACCTCGACCCAGGAGCTCAGCAGTGAGCTCTCCATCCCACCTGTTGTAGCATCGCTCCACCGCCTCGGGCAGCCACTCACGGTCTTTACTCTTCCGCGCTGCCCAATCTCCTCAGCAAAGTGATCCCCCTCAGCAGTGAGGGCTCTCCGACAGCATGTCCCTCCTTCCTCCTGGGTTTCACACCGGTGTGATCAGTCTTGGCTGGTCCCTGGAACGTATGATCACACCGGTGTGATTAGAACGTTCAGTGCATCATCGTATGATCAACTGCCAAATTGAAATGTGCTTGCACGCTTTGGCTGGTGCTAAACTAGAGACGGATGCGCTCAGCGCTTTTCATATAGGCTATCACAAATATGCAGTGTGTTCAACCACATAATGTTTATTTTAGGTTTCAGACATGTAAATAAGTACATAAGTACTAAAAAAACAATAAATTTAGAGTTTGTAAAATACACACTGATATAATAAAATACACCTTTCCAGAATAATTAGACAACACGTTATATTCATATCAGATGCACATTGTGTAAGTAACTTTAAAGCTTACTCTATTCTTCTCCCAGTTCACCGGCTCACTTACTTTCATGTATTTCAGGAGAAGTGGATGAATTCACTTGTTGTAAATCCACTGCGCCGCAAACTAACATGGCGGCACCCCTCAAGCATATAGCTCAACTAACGTGATCGTTGTGTTTAAACAGCAAAACACATCCACTTGCACATATTTGACAATCAGAATATCAGTTCATGCTATAGTTAACAAATATGTGAATATTTTGAATAAAAAAGGAAAAATTAAATAAAAGCAGATCATCAGTCATACAGCGCTATTGTGGCTGTGGTGTGTCAAGTAACAATGATGCGTCACCATGGAAACAATAAAATGATAAGTTCTGAATAATGGTCGTCTTGAAAAACTCACGCCAGAATATTATCTACTTATGTGTGAAAGGGATCAAATTTACTCAAGTAAAAGTACACAATTTTTAAACTACTTTAAAAAGTGTCATTTCTGATTAAAAAACTACTTAATTGCTGTTGCTTGAGTTGTTGTAATTCGTTACTTCACACTCCTGGTCAAGATGCATTAAAAAATGGTCACACTACAGGACTGTGTGTCAAATCTTCTGACACTTGCCAGAATTTTTTTGGAGGTAAAATCATGGTATAAGATTATCCTATTCAAATCAATGTGATTAAATGAGTTAGGTCAAAGGTAATCAAAAAGTAGTCAGATTATATTACATTAAATATATAATGTAATTTATTATGTTACTAACTACAATTTTTGTAATGTAATTTGGAATCGGTAACCAAATACAATTTGTAAGTGTCACAGTCTCAGTCACCATGCCTATCACCTTCTGCACTACATTACCCAGAATCCTTCCTGGTCCACCACCTGCAAGTGTTCTACAATCATCACCAGCTGTCATCTATCACCTCATCACCCTGCTCCAGATATAAGGACACTCCACACACACAGGTTTGTTTTGCTATCAAAATGAGGACATCCCATAGGCATAATGGTTTTTATACTGTACAAACTGTACATTCTATCCCCCTACACTATCCTTACCCCTAAACCTACCCTTTCACAGAAAACATTCTGCATTTTTACATTTTTAATAAAACATTGTTTAGTATGTTTTTAAAGCTCATGAAATGTCCTCATATTTCATGTTTACGTCATAATACCAGTGTAATAACCATGTCATTATACAAATTTGTGTCCTCATAAATCACAAAAATGCACACACACACACACACACACACACACACACACACACACACACACACACACACACACACACACACACACATTGCTAGGACTGCTATTGTTTGGATTGCGGCTTACCTGAAGTATACTCACCTCTGTTTCCTGCTCCTTGTTCCTGTCTCCTTGTTCCCCAGTTCCCACTTGGAATACCTCCAAGACAAAGGAAATTTACCATAGCTCCTCAGTGACTGTTAACGTGTGTGTGGATCCTCACCTACTTGTTCCCTGTCTACCTTCACCATCATTGCTGCCTGTTGCTTTCACTGTGCCATCTTGACCTTATTGTTTAATAAAGAGTTTGATTGTTAATACTCACCAATCTGTCCAGTGTATATTTCTGTGACAGTAAGTAATCTAACTTATGGTATATGTATTAATTTATGTATGCATTGTATTATGTACATCAGTTGAAGTTGTAGTTTAATCAATAGTATAAATGGAACATTGTGGCAGCCCTATTATTTTGATCATGATTGATTGCTTTGCTGTCTGTTGTAACTCTACAGATCTGCAGATTAGAAGATACTAGCTTTAGAAGTCTTTTCCCCATGCTCTGACCAGACAGATCTGACAGTTTGACTTGATAACAGATGGACAATATGAATTACAGTTGTCTAATAATCACTCTCCGGCAAAATTAATGAGCTGCTGATTCTAGAAAACTCTGTTATGTTTAATCCTTAATAGAGGCAAATTCTCTGCTTTTTTAAGCAAGTTCTTGACCATGTAAGATTACAAGTTAAGCACTTTTGGTAGTTTGGTATAGTATAGCCTCAAAGGTCACAAATCTGCTTGACAGAAATTGTCTCCACTACTGACTTGCCAGAGTTTATTCAACATGATCAGATAAACACAAGGCCATGCAATCGACATTTCAAACTACAGTATGCATGTAAATATAAGAGAGAGAGGGAGAGATAGGCTAGTAGCATGTAATTATGTGATAATTATACACATAATATGGTACATAACTGTATCTGAGGAATCTTACTGTATATAACTGTATATAACATACTACTATTAAATATAAGTAAAATGATCACCCCTTCATCAACATTACATAAGCACAGGGTTATTAAAGACCATTCCCATGTCAACAAATTCCAACAAAATCACAAAAATTGCACCACCTTGTGGTAGATCTTTTCAAAAGGAGCTTGATAGCAATGAGATGACCTATAAAAATATTCATGTAGAGAATAATTAGTACAGATACATTCAGATTTTGTTCTAGGCCTGTTAAAGGTTAGTGACTGCACATGAAGCAGATTAGATGGTCATTCCTATGTGATCATTTTAAGCCTGAAATTCACACAAACCACTTCCAAAGGACAGTCACAAAGGACTTTCTCCAGCGAAATTACCTATCTTTCTGTTTATTTTAATTAAAAAATTCAGATAATTGCAAAACTTTAAGAGACCAATGGAGCATGACATGAAAGTAGGGGACCAAAACATTGTTATTTCTTGCATACACTTCCATCAATTTGTCATTTAATGCTTGATCAATCCCAGCCCTGAGTCACACCACTCAATGCTCCATTTCTGCACAAGACAACATTTTTAATTGCGTTTCTCTAAATCTGTACACAAAATGTTTTCCCACTTTATTCTGCAAAATCTAAAAATACGTTTAGGATTGCAGTGCATGGTTTAATTAGATTAAAATGATGATTAATCGATCTAGTTTCATACAGGCCTTCCCAACGAATAACATTTACCAAGTAAAGTCATGCACTTAAACGTTTGCACATCCATTTGTCCTAGATGCACAGGTTAGCGCCTGCGTAATCAAACTACCTTGCCCTACTTCTGGACTAAGAGCCGTATATACCTGAGCGCATTCATCGCCCCCTCCCACTCGAGCTCTCAATGCAGTAGGAGGGTCCATGTGCACACAGTGACGTCGCTACGCAAGTCTGTCTGAGTCCTCCGCTGTTTTTATTAGTCTTCAGTTGGGCGCCTTCAACAATCTAGCAGCAATGTGCACGTAAACAGAAAACTGTCGATAGGAGGTTTCGGTGAGGTCGCTGTCGAGTGTTGACTGTTGTACGCGTACAGCGCGCTGTCGTTAAGGATCTCGCGTCATGCGCGCGGCAGTGTGCGGTGCGTTCAGCTGTCACAACTGAAACTAGTACATGCAAGCAGTCGCAACACTGGGAATACTTCTAAACACAACTTAACGACACTGTTTAGTGTCATTTTCTCCGTTTTGTCCATCGGATTATAGTGGCCAGCAGTAAAGATAACTGTCAAAATTGGATGTCATAACTACGGTAAGATGTCTTAATATTATTATCATCTCGCTGAAGAACAAACCAGTCCTGTTTGTATGAACTACTGTAAATGCAGACGCGTTAAAAACTTGTCTAAAACTTGGACCCCTGTGCTGTGCATGAAGTGCATTTCCATTTTAAAGCGATGAAAAGAAACATGTAATTATAAATAAACAATAGGCCTATTACAATACTGTAGGCTACACAGTAACAATAATAATAATAATAAAACAGTTTATCTTATACTAACATCCGTTGCATTAGATTGTATATGTTTTACGTTGGCTAAACTAGATAAATCCACAGCCGACAGGATTTAATTTAATACTTTTTAACACATCATTACTGCTAACGCTTTATATCAAATATCAAAGCCTCTATCAGTTATTATGATCTCATTAACACGATCTCCTTCGGTAAGTTCTTCATGGGATAGCAGCTTGTAGCTTTTATTTCGCGTAACGTTAGCATCATCTTATTTACTGTACGTGTGCTAAAGTACAGTGAATACAGAGTTGAGCGAAACTGAAGTCAGACAGATGGGGCACAGTAATTACCAGTGATGTTCTGGCTGGTTAGACATTGAGAACAGTGGCGAAGAAGATGTGAAAATGCATGCAAACATTCCTGCATACTTTTTTAAAGCATACTTTATTCGCGTGACGTCATGTGATGAATAAAGTGCATCGCAACGATATTTAGTCAGGAGTTCTTTTGCAAAAGAACCAACTGCGTCACATTCATCATTCTGGAGGTCGCTAGCTGTGCAGTGCAGCGTGAAATATCACGCATCCGAAATAACACGTAAAGTTTTTATAGGCTTTAGCATAGAGCAAAGTTCGTGATTTTAATGTTATAAAGAATGTCGCAGCAGTTTTGTAGCTACAAAGCTTATAAATAAAGAGACTGACAGAGCGACGGGACCAATCCGTGAGTGGCGTGATAAACTCTTGGCGACAGTGTGTCTGCTTCTGTCCAATGGTTGCGCGCTTAAGCACGGTATCGTGGGAAGAAAGGCGATAGGGGGAAAAAACAAACAAAACATAAACAACGAACTACGTCAAACGTTTAAAGCAACATTGTCGTTACAATATGGCTTTGCTTTTAAAAGAGCTTGTTGATGAACTAACTGTATCTCGCTAGAGAAGAGCCACTCATAATTGACTTTGAATGGATGGTGAAAAGTATGTACTGTACATGATTGACAGTTTAAACTCACCGCGGCTCATTACTTTGTGGTCGGCTTTGCATTCTACTCTTAGTGCTTGGTGCAACAGGATGAGAAATTAACTCAATTTATCTGCCATTCTGATTTTTTTTTTTTTAAATCTAAAACAACTCATTTATAAATACACAACGCATTGAACCCTGACAGCTATTGTTGTTTGTTTTAAGATTCAAACCAGTTCTTTTTACATTCAGACCGTGTCTGCGAAGTCTCAGTCCACTATTGCTTTTTTGGAGGCATGTTTAGGATGTGGATGAATTACTTAAGGGGGCATTTGGAATTTCAGAAGGTGCACACATTTGTCATTTCACCAACTAAATGTAACGCTGCTAAAATGTTGGCCTACTTGTGTTGTATCGTTGCCATCTGAAGGACAAGGATTCACTTTGTTTGAAAACATTCGGTACCAAATGTATAAAGATAAATCATTTTTTTATACCATTCTATGTTTCTAGATATACAAAAGGAAGCAAACAAAAAACCCCATTACAAATAATAATAAAATACAGAAACTTTCAATTCAAGAAACATAGAAATTCCATTTGAAACTATAATACAAAAGATTAGGCTATCACAGTAATGAGACTGCCTGACTGTACACAGTGCAGTGAACACAGTGAATAAGTGGAAGAGGTCTTAGGTTCAAATCCAGAGTAAGCATAAATATAGCACTATGTCAGTGGATGTATATGAGGGGCGGAGGCACATTTTTATTAACATGACCTGATCTGTATGGTAATATATTATCATACCTCCTACATTTTTGTCTTTTAGCAGGTAAAGGACCTTTTTATGGTGCAGACAGGCAGCAGTTGAAGGTAGAGGGGGCGGCAAAGTAAAGCACAGGGAGTTGCTCAGAAAAAGTTACCTGCTAGGTCACAATTCATATTCAATGAGAGGGGTGAGTGCATCCCATGAAACTACTTCGAATGTGGAGCGTTGCATCTGATATTTGCAGAGGCAGTGCCGATATGCAACTGCTCAAAGAAAAGTGTTTCACAGTTAATTTAGAGATTTACGAATTTATTGTGGATTCACACAGCATGGTGGGGAAAACTTAGTAAAACACATGGGAAATCTAAAATAATTTGGTCAAATAAAAACGTTTCAGGTTTTTGGAGGATTGTGGTTGGGGTCAACCATGGACTGACAAAGAGGGCATGGTCCCCGTATTCAGGAAGAAGAAGGCACTTACATAAAACAACAAAAGGTGGCCCATTTAAATCTGAGGATAGAAACTGGTCATTTAAAATAAAATAATGACTATATTAGTTGCGAAAAATAATATAAATAAAGAAGCCTTTTTTAAAGCAGAACAAATCCTATAAAGGATACATTTCTTTGTAATCACAAAATGAAAATATTTCTTTATTAAAGTAGTATGTCTATAATACATTTTCCAAAAAATATCCGTATCAGTAATGATTCTGGTTTAATTTGGTTTGACAGTCAAACTAATGAGATTTATTTGTACTAATCAAAACATTGCCATTTTGACTGCAAGGTCTAAATGTCTCTAATTTATTGGCCCATTAGGTTTATCAAATGATCCAGGTATGGAGACTAAAAGATACCAAAGTTACTGCGAAGGGGCAACTGCAGAAAACAAATGGGCACAGATGCCGAACACCATGGAGTATTGCTGTTCTTCAGAAGAGAATTTGACAAACAGTGATGTGCTCATGGATATTGTTAACTCGAGCAATGCCTCTAGTGTGCCGTCTGTCTGCAAGGACAACAACTTTAAGACTACAGAGACAACAATGCTTAGAGTTAACCAGAATCAACCATTACCTTTTCCCTCCTTCAACAACTCCTTCCACAACCGCAAGTCAGAAACAGATTCAAAGGAGCTCTCCAAAACGGTTGCTGAGTCTATGGGCTTGTACATGAATGCTGCCAGGGAGGCAGACTTTGGCTTTTCCCAACATGGTACTGCAGGAGGGCAGGGTAGCCCAGGGAAACTGTATCCTCTTTGTGGGAAAGCAATTGACGACAGCCAGCCCAGAACAACTGGGAGCCCAAAGATGAAAGCTCCCCCAGCTTCATTCCCACCTGGGGCCCAACAAGCCAATGGTGGCCCTCAGGAGTGTGCTGTGGTCTCTGCCTCAGTTCCCTCTGCACTGGCCTCCGTTCTTTCTTGCAGCACTGATGGGTCTGGTCCCATGTCTAGCCCTACTGGACACAACATGGTGTCATCCACTACCAGCCCTACCTACTTCGACTCTGATTGTCCATCGCTGGCTTCTGCTAGCACCAACCTGACCCAAGGTCACCACACCAGCCCCAACACCTCTAGTCCTGTAAAATCCAGCATGGTGGGGTCACCTCCACTGGCTAGTCCACTCAGTGTTATGAAGTCTCCAGTTTCCAGCCCTCATAGTATAGGTAGCGTGAGGTCACCGCTTTCCTGTAACACCAACATGAGATCATCTGTTTCAAGCCCAACAACAAATGGAGGCAATTCCTCTAATATTAGACCATCCATCTCCAGTCCGCCCACTGTTGGCAGCATGGCCATGTCCAGTCCCAGGAACTCATCCAGGGGCTTCTCTGTCTCTAGTCCTCCCAGTGGATTGGGCTTAGTTCAAAATGATGTCAACAGCCCTGAGAGCCGAGAGCATGACTTCAAGGGATTTGAATTCCCAAAGGTAGAGAATGTGGATGGGGAAATGTTTAACATCGGCTTGGATGCTATGGGACAGGCCAAATATATCAAAAATGAACCTGGCACTGATTACAGGAGTATGTGCCTAGGCAGCAGCAAGAGCGCTATGCCACATTCTCCATTCATAACTCACATTAAAACAGAGCCAAACAGAGAGGTGACTTGTTCGAACCTTCAGTTTGTTGAGCAGCAGCACTCTCTGGGCTGCTTTCCTTCTGCAGAGACCACATACTTGTCTTTGAGGGATAATATTGACGAATATAGTCTTTCTGGGATCTTGGGACCTCCTGTTTCTTCTCTGAATGGCAACTATGAACCTGGTGTGTTTCCTAACAATGGCCTGCCCAAGGGGATTAAACAGGAAACCAATGATGGCAGCTATTACCAAGAGAATAATAATGTGCCCACGTCGGCTATTGTTGGTGTTAATTCAGGTGGACATTCATTTCATTACCAGATTGGAGCGCAAGGAACAATGTCGTTTTCACGCCACAATTTGCGAGACCAGACGAACCCCTTGTTGAATCTAATTTCTCCAGTTACTGGATTAATGGAGACGTGGAAAACTCGCCCAGGGCTGTCACAGGGGCCTCTCTCTGCCAGGGGGGATGGCTATCCAGGCCCAGTCTGCCTTACTGAAAACATGGAAAGGTAAGATACAAGCAGGGAGTTTTTATTAGTGTTTTGAGGGTAATCTTTCGTACTGTTGTATTGTTGTCTTGTTCTTGAACATTAAATTAATTCTATCCCCCAAAAAGAAAAAAACATGAAACCATTTGAGAATATGTGACAATTTGCTAAAATTAGGCTAAATCAATTGCATTTGTCTGGGAGCTCCCAGTCAATATAATCAACTGACAGACAAATGGATTGCATTTGAAACTTCCTCTCTTTCCTAATGGGGAAGACTTGCCATTTTTGTGGTACACTTAAATTGAAGCTAACCAACATGTGGTCTCAACCCAACATTACAAGGCAAGTGTCCTACTAAGCTCCACTATAGGAGGGAAGCAAAGTTTCCTTCTTATCAGGCTTTTTTTTTTTTCTTTTTTTTTTTTTTTAACTGTGAACATAAACATAACTTATTGTGTTGTTATCAGAAGGCCTTGGAAGATATTGTACAATGAAATATATCTTGTTATTGAGTCCAGTCATTATGCAGCAGCAGCATCATACATAATTAATGGTAGGTCAAGTACCTTTCACTGAGAAACAATGATAAACAAGCAGTTTCTATGAAAGGCTTTTAAACAAACAATGGGAGAGATTGAAGACAGAAAGTTGCTTAATTAATGACTTGAGACAAGAAACCGATCGACTAGTCCATGGAGTCTACAATGAACATGAGGGCGAAACTTTGAAATTGAGATTGTGACCTTGTAGCCATGGCAAAATTAATGCTGAATCAACCACAACAGGCCTTAGGAAATACTCGCCAGTTACTAAAGTCCTAAATGTTAGCTTACCAGACTTTAAGTTATCTGGTTGCATAATTTCTTTAACAAGCTTGCAAATTGCAGGAAGCCCTAAACAATTTTATAAAGTATATCCCATTTGACAGGCAAAACTTTTATAAGAGTCAGATGTTTGCTGAGTTAACTGAGTGATGCATTAAACCCCCTTTTCCAAATGTGTTCATTTGATGCTATTCTGAGACAAGGCAATTACAGCTAGCCAAGCTCTAGCAGTATAGCTAATGATTTTCACCCCATCCCAGATGTCCTTTGAAACAGTCAGCCAAGCACTCATTCAAAATAATCTCTCTTTTCCAATTTTTTTTTTTTTTCTTTTTTTACCATGCTAATGATATCTGGAAATATATAATGCTAAGTTGGCTAACGAGAGAACGTAAATATGTCAGTTGTCTATTGATTGGTAGATTCCTGTCATGTAATTTTTAGCTAAAGAGCAGAGTTGTAAGTCTAACTTGTATAATTCATTTAAACAGGTCATTTTTAAAAAGTCTGTTTACTTAAGAGTGCAGATTCAAGCTGAGCTCACCACTGTAGCAGCATCTATTATGGAGCAGTCCCTTCTGACTGGCTACTAGGCTGCAGTGAATTATTTAAGTTTATGATTTACATAGCATACAGTCTTAGTGCTATTTAATTGTTAATGCATGTGTACACTTTAGATAGGAGGTTATGGGAGGTGTGGTTAAGCAAATGGATTTTTTATTTTATTTTATTTTTTGGTAACACTATAAGAAGGTTCAATTAGTATATTAGGTATGATGAACTAAAAAGAAAAACATTTTTATAGCATTTATTAATCTAGGTTAATGTTAATTTATAAATTTGTTAATTTATTTAAATTTCTGTTAAATGTCTAATACATTAATTTTAATTTAATAATTTTAATTAGTAACTTAAAATGTAAATATGAACATAAACAAAGATTAATGAATGCTGTATACTATGTATTCTCCATTGTTGTTTTCCAGCTGTTCAGAAGTTGGTTAGAATTTTCAATCTTGTTGAAAGAACACTCTTACGCTCGCTAAAGCTGCTTATTTAATACAAATACAGTAAAAACAGTAATATTGTGAAATATTTTTTTACAGTTTTAAATAACTAATTTAAATAATTGCATATTTGAACAGTTTATTTAAAAAAAAAATATTTTCTTGGTAGAATAAGTAATGTTGAAAAATGTGTCAACATTAAGTGTAACTGGAACATAAATTTACATATAAAACAAAAAACAGTGAGGACTTTGCCTCCTCATTTCAGAACACTACTGCATGCCACTGATCAAGAGACACCCATTTTTATTTTTACCCAACATCTTGACTTAATTTGCCTTTGAGTATAGCAAAATTTTGATTTCCATTCTGTCACCAAGTTTAAATCAATAACTAACATACTGAGCAAACCATGGTTAAGTGACAGAGGTGAAAGGCGGGGGAAAGTCGCTGATCTGAAAACGTCTTTTTCCATTTGTAACTGAAAGGTTAATATTCAGTATCTAGGGGGATGTCAGTCAGATAAGAGAAAGAATGTACTACAAATATAGATAACTAGGTATGAAAGTTACAATGATAGAGCAGTTTACTTTGAAGGCAACCTATATAGTGGGAGTCACATCACTGTGCTGACAGGATCAAAGTCACCCTCATCCTAATGAGATCCAGCTTAGCCAGAATGTCAGAGTAGATGACAGTCAGAGGTGGGATGGCTCACTGCCACGTCGGCCCCAGCTGGCCCTCAACATCATACATTACGCCTGGTCAGTCAATATGTCTGTGTGTTTTTTTCCACTCTCTCTTTCTGTTTTACTTTTATATTTTCTGCCTTTCCCTAATGTGTCTTTCTGTGTATCTGTTTTTTTTTTTTGTTTTTTTTTTGCCTCCTTCATAAGCCATTAGGTTCATCATAGGAGCCCGATGGAGCTCACACAGATCTTTGATATCCACATTAACTATAATCCATTATTGAATCAATCACATGTTAAAAGATTTTTTTTTTTTAAAAAAGCAAGGCTGAAAAGCAAGTGAGAATATGACATAGGAAGAAAAGTGGGGGTGGGGAGAGAGAGAAACGTTTGGTTCCTTCAAGCTGTGCATGGTAGTGTAAGGGAAATCTCTTCATGTCTTTGTTTTTCTTATTCCTACACTGTAAAAAAGTGCTGCCAAAATGACAACCTGCAGTTATATGTTTGTTAAAACTTTTTGAACCACTCTGAATTGAATTATTGATATTGACAATCTAGCTGAAACTGACAGCTCATCAAATCAAGTAGAAATAACAATTATTGAGATTTTAAATATTATAATGATGAAGACTACTACAATGTAGCTACGTCTGTTAACCAGTAGAATGCATTTTATTATATGTCAAGTGAAAGAATAAGCTGTTTGTTGTTTGAATACAATAAGGAAGATTGACAGTGAGTATTAATAGAGAGGAATGGAAATCCCCTTTAACCAAAATTATGCAATTGAGTGATGCAGCATAGCATAGGGCAGCAGGTCACACCACTAGCAATGACATTTTCAGTGAATTTCAAGCTACAGAGTAGCAGAACAGAATGAGAAAAAGCTGTTCACACACACACACACGCACACACGCACGCACGCACACACACACACACACACACACACACACACACACACACACACACACACACACACACACACACACATAATATATGTGTATAATAAATGAATATTTATATAAATAATATAAATATAAAATATATTAATAATAAACAAAAATAGGTTCACCACTGTGTACAATTATTATTATTTATTACATTTATTTTTACTCTACAAAACATGCTCTAGCTTATTTAGGGCATTTTTTTCCTGATTTATTAGATGCTGAGTGCAGAAATGTATGCATGCAATTTTGTATGAAGTTTTATTTACATCTGCAGTTAAGGTGAAATTAGACTGAAGCACAGAATCTATACAATATTGCATAGTCATTCAAATAAAGAAAACATAATTTACACTTATTAAATAGCACACTGACTGTCCATTACATTGTCCAGAAATATAGGCTTCTATTAAAAGAGCATGGTAAAACTGTAAAACCTTATAACGTGTGTAGTTTTAAATATTAATAATGTATGTTTAAATATTATTAATGTAAGAAATAATAATAATAAAAAAAAAACATTTATACAGCAGAATTCTATATGGCCGGACTGAGTATGGCAGATGAAGCATGTTAAAGAAACAGCAGTAAAGGAGGATCTTTGCTCTGGAGTTGGGCCAACACTTAATGTTCCTCCAGCAGATGAAAGGGCATATCCCTGTGAGAGCACTAATGAGCTCTTAATTGTATGTTCTTCTACAAAATTACTGGCCACCATAGATTTGATAAATTTGGACGTGGCTGGATACTAATATACCAATTAAATCCCATCCTCACAAAAGCAACACCTCTGTTCATTTGTGACGGGAAGCAGGAATAGAAGGAGGTGGGAAAAGAAAGTGGGAAGTTTGGAGAGTATGGACAGTGTTGAAAACTATGCGCTGCTTATTTGGGAGTAACAAATGCCTGTGGCAATGAATACTACTTTGCAGTTCTACCTGTAGATTTAATCCCAAACCTTAAAAAAGTATTGTATAAGAAGTCACTATGTGTTCCACTGACTCCCAAGAAATATCACTTCAGCCTCCTGTTTACTCCTTATTAAAGACTTTCAACTTTTAAAAAGGTAAATTTATAGTGAATTTTGGATAGTTCACCCAAAAATGAAAACTCTGTGAACATTAACTCAACCTTATGACGTTTCAAACGGGTTGACTTTCTTTCTTCTGAGGAACAGCAAGATATTTTGAGAAATGTCCATACATCTGAAATCAATGGTAACCAAAACTGTTTGGTTACTAACATTCTTCAAATATATTGTTTTTGTGCTCCGCAGAAGAAAGAAATTGAATCAGGTTTTGATTGACATGAGTAAAAGATTTTTTTGATGAGTAAATAGGGACTATCCCTTTAAGCACACTATAGTGTTAATTTTAGCCTAATCTCATGAGTGGGTAAATAAATCAAATTAGTAATCCAGCAATGGCAAAAAAGGAAAGCAGTCCACCAATACAGAAAGTGTCCGGAATTTGGGGTAGTTGGGGTCAACTATATTTCAAATTAAATATTAATTGCAAAATTGGATGTAGTTTCAAATATTTAATACAAACAAGTTATAAATAAATAAATATTTTGCCTTGTTTCTTCTGTTTTTCTAAATAATGGATGATTTTCATGTAGAAAATTAAAAGTTTTTTGTCTAATTACTTGAATTGATTTCCCTTATAATGTAGACAATGGCAAACTTATAGTTGGGATGTTGAAAAGGATGTTAAATTCTCTTGAAGACACAAGGTTTCTTTGCACTCTATTAAAAGTGCAGCTACAGTATGCTTGGGATTCTGGGTCTGTAATGGCTGTCCTCATTTGAACTTCTTCCTCAAACGCATTTGTTGACGCTGGGCCAGGTTTCTTCAAGGTAGCCATGGCACACCTACCCACAATACAACAGTACCAATCTTTCATGCTGATTAAAATCTCTATTATTTACAAGCATGTGGCAAAGTAACACAATAAATAATACAACAAAATAACAAAAACTATATACAGCTATGGAAAAAATTAAGAGACCACTTAACATTGATTTCTGAACTTGGAGTGGTCTCTTAATTTTTTCCATAGCTGTATATATATAGTCTCTATAAATCATTATGTGGGGTTAGGGTTACATAGTCAGATGGACCATTATATTCAGAATGAATTTAATATGTCATATACTGTGAACTTTTTTTTACGAATTCATACACATGATTGTTCTTCATGAGAATTCAGTAGAGAGTACAAACAAAAGTTTTCAAGCAGTGAGTTGAAAGCAGAGACCTAGTCATTACAAACAATCCAAAGTGTTATTTGAATGCATTCTTTGATTCATTTGAATCAATAGTGCTGCATAGGCAGGTCATGTGACCTCTAATACTTCTCACGGAGAGTCACAACGCTGCTGTATTCTGCTGTTAGCTGTGCATGACTGCACAAACAAAGGAGTAATTTGATCATTCACATCAAATTGTAGGTTGCTTAAGTGTTTTAAGCTTCAGCACAGTCAAAAGTTTGTGGATGAAACCAGGTGAATCAGGCATGTATGTAGACTGGACTGATTGTTAAATTCAGCAGCCATTGATCAAAAAGCACTCTGACTTGTTAATTTTTCAGCTTGAGCTGTTGACAAAATAGGTCAAGCTCAATTAAAAAGGGGAGAGCAAGAATACTGTCCAAATGCATTCTACCTCTCTACACTCGCACAGACCGACCACACCTTTAGTATGCTTGATAAATCTTTCAAAACGGTCAACACTGTGGCATCAGACGTGACCTAGAAAGCAAACTCAGATTTCCAGACCTCCCTCTGAACTCATTTGTGGGAAACAAACACAAGACCGTTGAGCTTTGTTGGGTCTTGAGTTGCGCCCAAAAAAAGAGGAAAAAGAAAAGAAAAGCCTTTTTGACGTGACTGGGCTATAAGGCATTGGGTCCACAAATAAACGTTGCATGCCCTGGAGACAGCTAGTGACACACTGAACCAGCAGGTAAAAAGACACGGGAAAGTGTCAGATGGCACTTTATAGAAAAGACGCTATATCAAGTGTACACATCCACAGTGCAGTCTCAAATACAAGAGTAAACCTCAACAGGAACATGTGCAAAGTGCCATACATTGTTCGTTGCTTTTAGAAAAACTGTGCTGCGTGCGTAGTGAACGCCTACCCAGGTTTATGTGTAAGAACCAAAGCAATATTCACGGTAATTTTGAACGCAAATTATAATAAAAATACAGTGCTGACGGGCCACCCTCATGTTGTTCCAAATCTGTCAGATCTTCGTTCATCTTCGGAACACAAATTAAGATATTTTTGATAAAATTAGTTGGCTCAGTGAGGCCTCCATTGACAGCAAGATAATTTACACTTTCAGATGCCCAGAAAGGTACTAAAAACATATTTAAAACAATTCATGTGACTACAGTGGTTCAACCTTAATGTTATGAAGCCACAAGAATACTTTTTTTTTTCAACAATATCTAGTGATGGGTGATTTCAAAACACTGCTTCATGAAGCTTCGAAGCTTTACAAATCTTGTGTTTCAGTGGTTCCTTAGTCACATGAACTGTTTTAAATATGTCTTTAGTAGCTTTCTGGGCAATGAAAGTGTACATTAACTTAATGTCAATGGAGGGCTCACTGAGCCATCGGATTTTAGCAAAAATATCTTAATTTGTGTTCCAAAGATGAATGAAGGTTTTACGGGTTTGGAACGACATGAGGGTGAGTCATTAATGACAGAATTTTTGGGTGAACTAACCCTTTAATTTCTCATACTGTAGCTGCAACTTTATCTGCCAATTGTGACTTTATCTCACAATGTGAATTAATATCTCACACACTCTTGCAACTTTCTCACATTTGCGAAATTATTTCTCATAATTATGACAACACATACAAATTTATTTCTGATGATTACGACTTTCACATAATTTTCACATAATTGTGACATTATCTTTCATAGTATAATTATATCTCGCAATTGCAAATTTATTTTTCATTAAGACTTTATTTCACATAATTGCAACTCGCTGTACATCTCACTATTGCAACTTTTTATTTCACAGTGTGACTTCATTGCTCATTTTAAACAGTTGTGGTAATTTCCTGCAATGTAACTCTTTCGCAACTGCAAATTTATTTATCATGATTATGACTTGATTTCACACAATTGCATCTCATTGTACATCTCACTATTGCAACTTTATATCACTGTATATCTCACTATTGAACAGTGTGACTTTTTCTTATTTAAAGGTGCCCTAGAACTTTTTTTAAAAAGATATAATATAAGTCTAAGGTGTCCCCTGAATGTGTCTGTGAAGTTTCAGCTCAAAATACCCCATAGATTTTTTTTTAATTCATGTTTTTAACTGCCTATTTTGGGGCATCATTATAAATGAGCCGATTCAGGGTGTGTAGCCCTTTAATTCTCGTGCTCCATGCCCATGGAGCTCGCGCTTGCCTTGAACAGTGCATAAACAAAGTTCACACAGCTAATATAACCCTCAAATGGATCTTTACAAAGTGTTCGTCATGCATGCTGCATTGTATACTGTTATATTGTTTACATTTGATTCTGAATGAATCTGAGGCTGTGCTCTGTGGCTAACGGCTAATGCTACACTGTTGGAGAGATTTATAAAGAATGAAGTTGCGTTTATGCATTATATAGACTGCAAGTGTTTAAAAATTAAAATAGCGACGGCTCTTGTCTCCGTGAATACAGTAAGAAACGATGGTAACTTTAACCACATTTAACAGTACATTAGCAACATGCTAACGAAACATTTAGAAAGACAATTTACAAATATCACAAAAAATATCAATATCAGTTATTATTGCTCCATCTGCCATTTTTTGCTGTTGTCCTTGCTTGCTTACCTAGTCTGATGATTCAGCTGTGCAGATCCAGACGTTCTGCCCTTGTCTAATGCCTTTCATAATGTTGGGAACATGGGCTGGCATATGCAAATATTGGGGCGTACACCCCGACTGTTACGTAACAGTCGGTGTTATGTTGAGATTCGCCTATTCTTCGGAGGTCTTTTAAACAAATGAGATTTATATAAGAAGGAGGAAACAATGGAGTTTGAAACTCAGTGTATGTCATTTCCATGTAATGAACTCTTGTTATTTGACTATGCCAAGATAAATTCAATTTTTCATTCAAAGGCACCTTTAAAACAACTTTTTTTTTTTCTTTTTTAGTCTGAGGCAGAAAACTACTTCCATGCATTTTAGAATATCATGCTAAAGAAGTCAGGTAATAGTTGAAACAAATCTATATGGCGAGTGAACTAAGATGAATCACATGATTGTACAGGGTATGAAGTATGCTTCATCTCAATAGGGACTTCTTTCTATGGCAATTATTTTGAACATAAGCACCTGTATTTTGAACCTCATACTCATGAGTGTATTTAGAGCCTGTGGCTATGTAGTGTTGTTTCTGAACACCTGATACAGCTTTGAGGCTGCCCGGGGCTGAGTATGTCAAACCCCCCATATTTCACCACTGTACTCGGCCAAGTTCAAATTCTGTTTACCGCCTGCCTTTGTTTCTACTGTCATCAGTAATTTAGGGACAAGCACTCTCTCTTTTATGTGAGATTTGTATTTTCCTAATCAGAGAGAGAGACGTGTGGCGGTTTGTTTTGTCTTAAGGAAATTAAACAGCCAGTCTCTTGTGCCATTGCAAACTGGAATGTTCTAGATGTAAATTCCTTGTTTGAAGAAAGAAAAGTAAGAGGATTGGTCATTACACTGCAGTTCAAAACACCTGACCTGTCAGGGAGGGAAAGATTGTCTTTGATGGTAATACCCTTGCTTAGGACTTCATCTTCATTATGAAATGGAGTATTTCATTATTGTGTTATTTAATAAGCATTCCAATAAGCATTTAAAGAGGAAGTTCACTCAAAAATTAATATCCTGTCATAATTTACTCACTGCCATGTTGTTTCAGATATGTACAACTTTCTTCTGCGGAACATGAAAGAAGGTATTTTGAAGAATGTTTTTGTCCAAGTCTTTGGGGTTCAAAACAACATTGAGACCTATTAAAGGGTTAGTTCACCCAAAAAAGAAATTTCTGTCATTAATTACTCACCCTCATGTTGTTCCAAACCTGTAAGTCCTTTGTTCATCTTCAGAACACAAATTAAGATATTTTTGATGAAATCCGAGAGGTTTTTTTTTATCTCCCATAGAAAGCAATGAAATTAGCACATTCAAGATCCAGAGAAGTAGTTAAGACACCGTAAAAATAGTCGACGTGACTACAGTGGTTTAACCTTAATGTTATGAAGTGACGAGAATACTTTTTGTGTGCAAAAACAAAACAAAAATAATGACTTTATTCGTCTCTACCCTGTCAGTCTCCTATGCAGTTGACACAGTGCTTAAACCACTGCAGTCACGTCGACTATTTTAACAATGTCTTTACTACTTTCCTGGACTGTGAATTTGATAATTTCATTGCTTTCTATAGGAGATAAAAAAAAAATAAAAAAAAACTCAGATTTTATCCAAAAATATCTTATTTGGGTTCTGAAGGTGAACAAAGGTCTTACGGGTGTGGAACAACATGAGGGTGAGTAATGACAGAAATTTCATTTTTTGGGTGAACTAACCCTTTTTTGTATTGACAAATAATATATATATATATATATACATACATACATACATACACACACACACACACACATATATATATATATATATATATATATATATATATATATACATACATACTGACATACACACACACACACACACATATATATATATATATATATATATATATATATAATATATATATATATATATATATATATATACAGTATATACAGCGGTGGTCAGAATTATTGACACCCTTGGTAAATATGATCAAAGTTGACTATAAAAAATAAATGTGCATTGTTTATCCTTTTGATCTTTAATTCATAAAATTAGCAAAAATCTAAACTTTCATTGAAGGAAAAGAATTGAAAGTGGGGGAGGGGGGGAATCACATTATGAAATAAATATTTTTCTCCAAAACACGTTGGCCACAATTATTGGCACCCTTTTGTTCAATACGTTTTGCAACCTCCTTTTCCCAAGATAACAGCTCTGAGTCAGTCAAGAGATCAGAGACCATTCCTTCATGCAGAATCTCTCTAGAACCTTCAGATTCCAGCTCCATGTTGGTGCTTCTTCTCTTCAGTTCACTTCACTCATTTCCTTTAGGGTTCAGGTCAGGGGAATTGGATGGCCATGGCAGAAGCTTCATTTTGTGCTCAGTGACCCATTTTTGTGTTGGTTTTGATCTTTGTTTTGGATTATTGTCCTGATGGAAGATCCAACCATGGATCTCTAGCAGAATGGATGTCTAGCAGAAGCGGTCAGGTTTTGATTTTTTATCTGTTGGTATTTGGTAGAATCCATGATACCATGTATCTGAACAAGATGTCCAGGACCTCCAGCAGAAAAATAGTCCCACAACATTAAAGACCCAGCAGCATATTTAATTGTGGACATGGGGCACTTTTTATCCATGTGTGCACCAAACCCATCTGGTGAGTTTGCTGCCAAAAAACTCTTTTTTTAGTTTCATCTGACCGTAGAAGCCAGTCCCGTTTGAAGTTCCAGTCGTGTTTGACAACTGAATATGCTGGAGATTGTTTCTGAATGAGAGCAGAGGATTTTTCTTGAAATCCTTCCGAACAACTTGTGGGGATGTATGTGCTGTTTGATAATTTTTTTTAAGCTTTCGGAGACTCAAGACTCAACTAATCTCTGCAATTCTCCAGCTGTGATCCTTGGAGAGTTTTTGGCCACTCAAACTGTCCTCCTCACCACACATTAGGACGATTTAGACACACGTCCTCTTCCAGGCAGATTTGTAACATCTTAGTTGATTTTAACTTCTTAATTATTTCCCTGATGGTGGAAATGGGGATTTTCAATGCTTTAGCTATTTTCTTACAGCCACTTAACAATCTTTTTCTGCATATCAGAACTATATTCTTTGTGATGAATGATTATGGGAATTTGGCCCTTGTGTTTCCTCATGTTTATATTCCTGTGGAACAGGAAGTCATGGCTGGACAATTTTATGTTCCTGATCACCCTGGAGTGCTAACAAAATATAAATATGAATGGGAATATATTTCAGAGATATTTTAAAGGTGCAGTAAGTAATTTCTGAGAAACGCTGTTAAAAGTGGATTGAACCGAACATCACAACCCACTTGTAGCCAATCAGCAGTAGAATACACACTCATGATGGGGGAGGAGAGAGAGTGAGCAAGTGGGAGAATTGAAGAAATACTGTAGAAAGAGAGACATTACAAAAGAGAAAAGCTCAGAGGAATATCAGTGGAAAAAGAAGGGATATGATCAGGCAAGAGCTTTAGGATCCGCATTAATATTAGAAAAGCTTTCCAGCGCTGCAGAGCGCTAAGTGGGAAGGCCTGAAAATGGATGCCAAGTCTGAGTTGTTTCTTCTCCATACGTAGTTAACACTGGTTTTGCCATGTTTCACAGAACCAAGATATGCTGTTGTTGTACGTTTAGCTATTGTAACAGAACAGTTTTGAGTGTCATTGTGTGTATGGAGCTGGTGTGCTGCTGGTGACTAAGAGAAAACTCTTGCTTATACTCTTGTGTCCTGTAAGTTCATTTTTTTCTTCTAGTTCCTTGTCATTCGCTTTATATTTCACGAAGCGTTATTTTGCTTTGCTTTAGCTATGATAAAGAAACTCTTGCATTGCATGTTTTATTTTATTTTTGTTTTAATTTTGTTCATTGCTGTATCTATTTGGTTCCTTCTTGCCTGTAAAGCACTTCAAATTGCATTCATTTGTTTAGAAAAGTGCTATATGAATAAAATTTGCTTGCTTGTTTGTGCATTTTGGGGGCGGAGCAATGAAGGTTGGGGTGTGTTTGTTTGGGTTAATTTCAAATATCAAGTGTTACTCAGAAATCCCTCACTGCATCTTTAATGCATGCTTGATGCGTCACTGAAGCGCAATCTGATGATGTGATGCTCAGATCCAGTACCATGATATGTTTTAATGTATCATGCAGTTACTTCAGACACAAAAACTATGTGGAAATAAAATGCATGTGAGGATCTAATATACACCACATACAATCTACTATTTAAAAAAGAAAATCCCTGCATCAGAAATGTCTGTGTCATACAATTATGAATGCTTGTAATGGGGAAGTTTTTACCACCCAGACTGCAGTAATGACCTAGATTTCCTACTTTGTTCTATAGAGCATGGCCAATGGGGTAATTGTTGGGTCAAATCCCCTCCAATGTTCATCAGCCGAACGATAAACGATTGGGTGGATGAGGACAAAAAGTGCTGCTTTTACGGCAATTCACAGTGTCCAGCCTCCCCATTAACCCACTTTACTGATGTCACAAGTCATCTGAATAATGCTTTTTGTATTCCCACAGCCAGCGCGTTCTACTCTCCTGAACTTCGTTGCAAAGCTGTGTTTGGCAAAGCTAAAGTCTTTTGAGAAGTACAAGGAACTCTGTCCAAGTTGTTATTGACATGTTTCACATGCCTCAAGTGCTTCCTCCATTCCGATACCTAAAAAGCATGTGCCAGGTTTTGGGAATGTGTGTCAGGGTGGTTTATGAGCACTGACACCATTCTTCATGTCTGTTTGCCAGCACACATGGAGGAATGGTTGGGCTGGATCCATCATTAATGTACAGTAGAAATAGATAGTAGATTAATGTATCAGATGTCCATAGATATACAAGAACACACATATGCTGGAAACAATTTGCCAAAGAAAAAAAAAAAAAAAATTATCATGTCGTTCCAAACCTACAGGTGTATGACTTTTTCTTCTGTGGAGCACAAAAAAATATCCTGGGCATTCTTTTCAATATAATGAAAGTGAATTAATGATGAAAGGTATCATAAAAGTAGGCCATATGAAACTTGTGCTATACAGGGTTCCTACGCAGTTTGGAAAAGTACGGAATTTGATTTGAGTAATTTCCAGATCTGGAAAAGTATGGAAAAAATAAATCAGGGTATGGAAAAATATTTGTGTTTCCAGACTATTGGCTCTATATTCAGTTTTCTAATTTATCATACCTGCAAACTAGTGACTTTTTGGCGAAATTAGCCGTTTTGAATCAAAATACGTCATTTATGTGAATTGTTTAGATCCGAAGAGTTTTTTTTTTTTTCGGGGTGAGTGTGTGTGTCACAAGATTCTCATAAGAATCGAAAATAGGCTACTTTCCCATAGACTGGAGTGAGTCACGACCTTTCTTGGTGCTCTGTGGCATGAAAGATCGCTGTAGCGCTTGTGAACCAACCATCTCTTCCGCTTTACTAGTTACAACACAAAATAAACATGATTGAACATTCGAAGGTATGTTGATATAGTACAACTTACCGAAATCTGTATCATGTCACATGCAATCGATCAATCAGTGTTTCAACCGCAGAAAGGCGCCAATAAAACAGCATGTAAAAATGTCACATTTAGCCTACCTCAGAAAAGCTGTTCAGTGTCCAAAAACTCATTATTCAACTACAAAAATTAACTTTGAGAGGAGCATTTTGCTAAATATATGCACTATAGGCTATTGCATATTCATTGTATTTGTACTTAAAATGTGCTTCAATATTAAATGTATAAATCTGTTTTATGACAGTCACCATTTAAATGTTTAGGCCTACATAAAAAAAAGAGTAGAAACTAATTGTCATTAAAAATTTATCATAACGTTATTATAAAAACGTCCTTATGTGTAATTTAGCTTATTTGTAAGTAGCTTACAAATCAATTTTAACCTAATATAAAGATGTACAGTACCAGCTGTGGTTCCCTATATTAGTTGAGAGAGAATTTTTTTCTTTGAGGAAATTTACCATGTACTATACCTGATAGGCCCCAAATTAATCAATACTGAATCAAAGAAAAGTGTGTCACTCAGTACCAAACTGCGTAGGAACCCTGTATAGCACACGTTTCATATGGCCTACTTTTATGATACCTTTATGCTGTTTTCATCATTAATTCACTTTCATTATATTGAAAAGAAGATATTCTTTTATCCACAGAAGAAAAAGTCATACCCCTTTAGGTTTGGAACACTGAATGCAAATCAAAATTAAGTCACAAGCTTCTGAATCAAAATGACTTTCAGTTGTGAAATTTGTCAATGCTCAGCCCTAGTGCCAATATTTTTTTATTTGAATTTTTTTTTACTTGAAGTAAATGTTGTTTTTTCCATTTATGTTCTTGTCAGAGTGCACCAGAATGCTTCGTTTACATGTTAAAATCACAAAAATCTTCTCCTGGGGGAGGATGCCCCCAGACCCCTCTACAACCTTTTTCACCTCTCTTGGCTTTGCAGATATGTTTATAAATTATACATTTCTAAAATATTAGGGAAACTGTCATACTGCGCTTGTGTAGGCTACTCGTACTTATAGGCTACTCTATAGAAATGCTTCGATAACAACAACCAATACTGACAACAGAGGAAACACTGTATGTATGAATGTAAGACCCGGACTACAAACATGAAGCAGAAAAAAACATAGAATAGGAGACCAAGGCTTATCAATGGCAGAAATCATTTGGAAGGAGGTATGGAATTTTGAAATGGAAAATGTGTAGGAACCCTGGCTATATTTAAAATCTTCTGAAGACATACAGTACAATAGCTTTGTGTGAGGAAGAGATTGAAATTGAAGTCTGTTAACTATTGCAACCAGATCACTGATTTGATGGTGTTAATTAATCAGATATTGTTACTTCTTTAATTAACGTACCAAAAATAGCTGGACTGAGGGCAAATGTCAAGATTTTCTGTAAATAATTTAAATTCTGGTTTGTTTGTCACTTGAAGCTATTATACGGCTTTAGAAGACTTTGTATAAAGTAGTTCATGATTGATATGGACTATTTGTATGATACTTTTATTAGGTGCTTTTTTGAGCTTGATAAGCCCAGTGTTGACCCATTTTCATTATATTGAAAAGAGCTGCCAAGATATATTCTTTTCAAAAATTCCCCTTGTGTGTTACACAGAAGAAAGCAATATGGGCAGTGCAAGTAAATAATGACAGATTATTTTCATCAAGTTATCCATATGACTCCAGTGGGTTAATAAAGGCCTTTTGAAGTGAAGCGATGTGTTTTTGTAAGAAAAATATTCATATTTAAAAATTTATAAATTCAAATAAATAGCTTCTGGCGGACGACCGTACGCAGAATCCTCAAGTCGACTTTCGCCAAATGAGTAATCCTCTGACGCAATGTATGACGCAAGATCTAGGAGTATCGTAAGCTTAGACGTCTTTCGCGGTTCACACAAATAGGGCTGTGCAACAAATTTAAACTCCTCTTCTCTTATATCGAAATCCTCAGAAATTTTTCTTTAAAACATATCGTTTTTGGGCTTCTAATCCTTGCCGGTGATTTATTTTGCTCTATCCTCTGAGCTTCGGCGTTCATTACGTCATTACGTTATGCATCAGGTCAACGGATACTCTTCCGCCACAAACCGACTTGCGCATTCTGCGTACGGTTGTCCGCCGGAAGCTAGATATTTGAATTTATAAATGAATATTTTTCTCACAAAAACACATCGCTTCGCTTCAGGAGGCCTTTATTAACCCCCTGGGGTCGTATGGATTACTTTTTTTTATGGATGGATTTTTGAAGACAAAAGTACTTCATGGACCTTTTCCTAGAAAAGTTTCATCAATCAGAAAAAATGAACATGCTCTTTTTTTCTCATAAACTATATTTCATATAGATGACAGAACAGGGTTATTGAAACAGAGTGATACTGCATCTCATTCAGTCTTTTGGCACATTTCAATATTTCAAAACCACTGGGATTCACAGTTGCAGGTTAATTCTCAAACAGCTTTGCACTATTTCATGTTAGATCCTCAGATAATATCCCATTTGTCTCTGCAAACCTCAGCTAGACAAACACGATCACATCCAGTATCTTCTTGTTTTCTCTGCAGTGCTATAATGTTTATTAGATTTCACTTTGTGGTTGTATTAGACATGCACAAATCAAATTTGTGCATCCTCAGTGGGACACAAAACATTTTTTTAAACTGGGAAAGAGCATAAAAAGAGAAGCAAAGCACTATGTGAATTACACTTTTTATCCCTTTGAGTTGGAGCAGCTGAGGTCTGAGGATCTAGGACCCTGTGTGTTACAGTAAAGAAGAAAAACAGAGACTCTTTATCTTCCTTGAGAATGGCACCATAAAATGTGATGCAGTATTAAGACTAAAGGTAAAAAAGATAATGAAAGTCACCTTACTAGCATGGGAGCTAAGAGCAGACATGCTGGGTCTAATCAAGCGCCTCTATCTTTGCACCTGAGGCTGTTTTTAATGACTTTAACTAACTTCCTTTGTAATGAGCCAGGAAAACAGACCATCGGCAATGACACACGGGCCTGAGAAGGGGCTTCGTAGATAATCAGGCTCAGTCCACCTGCTATTAGTGGTTGTAGTGACAAAAATGTCTTGGAATTTTTACCATGCCCTGCCTGAATGCTGAGTCACTAGATATCGGGGAGTCAGATTTCGCCCAAGGGTTGTACGCTGAGGAGTTTGGATCCCTCAGTCTCGATCCCCCCTGAGAATCATGAGCAGTGGAAACAAGGGCATGTTGGAATCAGGCAGGAGGGGCTACGGTCCCTTGGGAGCCCTTAAAAATTCTCCTTAGCACTTAACGCTGAACTTGAGACATAATAGTTGGTGTGCTGTTTAGGCATGATCTCTTCTCTTGCGATGTTAACTCTTTCAACACAATTGTTGTCAAGCCATGGATGTCAGAACGATTTAGCGGTGCCAAAAATGCTTGGTAAGCTCTTTTTTTTTTTTTCCCTTCAGACTTTTTCAGGACACAAAGTGTTTTTAAACTGCATTTCAAAATTCTCTTTTGAACATTGCACAACAATTTTGTTAATCAGTATTTTAATCTTACTTTAAGCAAGATAAATTGACTTGACTATCAAACCAGTAAGCCTTGCTTTCAGAGAATAAAGAAAATAATTTTAAATAAATCAATTGAATTATATCAATATACTTTAAATAATAATATTTTTTTTAATAATTAAAGTTTATTTTTCTTATCACTTTGGCATTTTTGGTCAATTCCTATGAATGACATGGCATTTTTGGTGGCAACATTTAATCATCTCCTCACTGGGATGGTTGCTGCATGATGCTTGTGAAGTGATATTATTGCAGCACATTAAGGTAATTGGTCTGTACTTGAGAAAAGAGGAGAAGCATTTATTAGGGGTTTTCACTCTGCAGTCTTTTCATTACTACCGGTCTCCTGCACTGGTCAACCATGTAGGCCTACGAATGGGAACAATGGATGGAACATATACACAGGCACTTATGAGCTCTATAGTGTGTGTTTTATTTGCTGCATATGATTGTGATGGTTATATGACATTGTGTGTTATCCTTTTTTTTATTAGGATGGCAATATAAAATCGATGATCTGATTTACACTGTCATCGATAGCCAGAGGGAAATTTCCTTATTGCACCAAAGAGATGAATAACACCCTTGAAACCCTAAAAAATAAACTCACACCACTGAAAGATTGTTGATTTATAAGGCTCTGTGAAAGTAACCTTTCGCAACTGAGTGTAGAAAGCAGAAACAAAGAGCTGAGGGAGCAGTTTAGTTTAGCCTCGGTCAATGGATAAGTAAGATTTATGGTAGCTCTTTTAGACCAACAAATTCAGCATAATCTGTTTTCAATCATGTCATAAAATTCCATGACATTTTATAGTGTATATAGCTTAAATTTAATATTTACTTTGGGTAGTCCTGACAGGGTTGTCACACATTTCAGTAGTCTCAATAAAATACATGATTCTCAATACCAGTTTTTATTTCACAGCAAAAAACTAATATTAAACACTCTCATTTTTTTTTTTTTTTTTGAAAAGGTAGTAACACTTTATTTTAAGGTGACGTAGTTATATGTTACCAGCACATGTACTTACTATAGTAATAACAGTAAATTATGCATAATTACAAGTAACTAACCCTAAATTAAACCCTAACTGTAGTACATGTAGTTAATTAATATTTCTTATTTAAGTAAGTACAATGTAACTATTTCAGCTTAAAATAAATTGACTGAAAAGGTAAATATAGATATAAATAAAAAAATAAATACATAAATATCAACAATGACAGGTATAGCTTTTTTTCAATAATAGTAATTTTCAAGTAATAAAAAAAAAAAATAGCAAGAAAAACAACTAAACAAATTACAAGAAAATAAAAGCAAAGATGCAAAATGAATTACATGTTTGCCAGGTATTTAACAGCATTATTTGTTGCATGGTTTGAAAAAAAAAAAAAAAAATGACATTGCAATAATTAGTTTTTCTGCATTATACAGTATATTGCGATTGCAATTTTCAACAGATGACTTGAATAGTTCTATTTGGAGAAAAAAATAATCAAAAATCAATTAATCTAGAACAATTGGGGTGATTTTGTAAGGAGGGCATTTGCATAGAGAATAAAAATACATTTGAACTGCAATATTATAACGGAGTGTCTATTTACACTAAGTGCGAATAGCGTCCCTTGTTGGCAAACGCTATTTACACTAGCTCCGCCCACCAATGTCTGGACACTCATGTTTTAAAAAAGTCATACGGAGTTCAACGTCTTCAGTGCCAAGCTCGCATTTATTATTTATTTACTGTGAACAAGTGTTTAATAATATTAAAAATGTTAGGGAAAGGTGTAGGGAGGGTTTTTATTCTCCCAATAAGGTACCATCCATTTAATAATTTTAATAAATATAATCATTTACACCCCATGATATTATTGCATCCTTTTAATTTACAAAAATAATGAGGTGCAAATAATATCTGCCAATATAAAGTATAGATAACATCTAATTACTATTTATTCTTATTGCAAAGAATACTTTTACATGGTGTAAATAGAATCTATCGCTATTTTCACCTAGTGTAAATAGCCGCTGGAAATATTCTAAACATTTAACATATAATAATAATTCAGTCAGCCTGGTGCACGTACGAGTTAACTAAAGTTCTGCTATGGTTGTGGAACAGAGCAAGGCAAGGCAGTGGCAAGGTTTTCTTTTGAACCTCTATTTCCAAAATCTATGCCTATAATTATTATAAAAGAAAGAAAGGATTGCTTAAAATGTGTGGATGTGGTGAAGGGAAGGAAATGAAATTGAGAGCACAAGCCATGGTCTCTTTTCAGACATAAACAAGGGTCAAAATATACATAATCATTCATAAACAACCTGAAATAGATTACATGTAAGTCATCTCTAACTAACCTGTGTGGTATACAGACTTTAAATCTATTTATAGAATCAACAAGACGTTTAGCCAAGAAATAAAGAGTACGGCCAGCTATCCTTGCCTTATGCGAGCAAATCAGACCATTCGCATTTCTCTTTAGCAACCATCTGGGCATTTCAGTTCATTAAATCTGCTCTAACAAGATTAGATCTAGTGCAAATGCTCAACAGACGGAACGCTAGAGATGAAATGTGCCTATACTGCTGCTGTTCATCCATAGATTATGTCTATGGCTATTTTTTGTAAATAATTGGAAGGAACATTTGTGTGTGTGTGTGTGTATCAGCAGCATTACAACAACAGTTTGACATGAATAAAAATGGCATTATAAAGTATAAAATTACAACTGCTGAGTCATGCATTGATAAAGGTCAAAATCAATGGATAATCCACTTTAATTAGTCCTTTTTAACAGGTGCTAAACAACAGGTATCCTTACACTCACAATCATATAGTTTCACATTGATCAAGGTCAGTCACAAAAAGGATTGGTTTACCCTTAAATGAACAAATCAACCAAAAATGAAACTTTTGACATCATGTACTCAACTTACTGTAATATCAAACCTTAATTTCTTCTGCAAAACATAAAATAAGATATTTTGAAGAATGTTGGTAACCAAACCATTTTGGTCACCATTGACTTCCATTGTATGGACAAAAATAAATAAACAAACAGTCATACAGTGGTGCGTTTCCCAAAAGCATCATTAGCCAACTATGGTCGCAAACTTACGTGGTTGGAATTACAGCTCTAAAGCTGTGGTTAGAAGCATAGTTTCTTGTCAAAATTACATGTGGACTTAAATAGATCATGCTTTTGGAACAATAACCAAGGGCACAATATCTTTTATCCCATTTTAATCTATATGTTTTAGTGTATCAACAATCGGTGCCATTTTGAGGAGTGTGCATGTGCATAAATGCGTTAGGGAACCCCGGAGTATGACGTATGAGGGAACCCACAATGAATCAAACATCAAAAAGGGTACAAAAACGGGGAAGTAGTCCTCAGTTCATTACGTGGCGAAAGCTGCTGACTGAATGAACAGTAACAAATGTAGTGTTCATGGTTAGTTCATGTTAGTTAATACATTAATGTTAACAAATGAACCTTATTTAAAGTGTTACCAATACATTAATTGCAATCTTGAATTGATTAATTAGCAGAAGTTATTACTCCATCACCTGCATGTGACATCTTTAACAACAGTCCTATATTGTTGAACTAACGTGGTTCAAAGACAGATGTGCGACTCGTTTTCTCTTCGTTTATAATATTAAGGTAGAACCACTGTACTCACATGAACTGATTTAAATATTTTTTTTGTACATTAATAAATCTTGACAGAGGAAATGTCATTGCTTGCTATGGAGGCCTCACTAAGCCATCGGATTTCAACAGAAATATCTTAATTTATTTTTTACGAAGATAAAAACGAAGATCTTACAGGTGTGGAACGGCATGAGGTTGAGTAATAAATGACATTATTTTCATTTTTGGGTGAACTAACCCTTTAAGTATTCATCAAGTAAACATTAACACTGTACTTTGCTGAAGCACCTTTGGCAGTGAAAAAGGTACAAAAAAACTTTCTGAATGTACTGCATATGACAGGCCTATAAAGTGATTGCGATGGCCATATCACTTCAATACATAATAAGAAACAGACAAGGATGGTCTTATTGCTTTGGTCAACCTGCAATCACTTCCATGCCTTGAAAGAAAAGCACCATGCACAACATTATCAATAAAAATGCTACCAGGCCCCAGATGTGCCAAGCCCACACAAATAACGCCACAAATCTCCAGTGGGGCCGATTGTTATTTAATGTATGATGAAAATACAAATCTCAAATATCTTGAGAATCCATTCATTGCACTTAATTGGATTGAGTGAGGCCCACTCGTTGGCCTACATACATATTGTGCTCAGGACGCTTAACGCAAATGACACTGATCTGATGAGTGACATTTAAGCTCTCAAATCCATTGGGCTGTTGTGAAGGGCTTTGGGAAAAGATGGAGGGTGGGCTCCAACCACAGAATGATGCTGCAGTACTTTGTCAGAGTGTTTGTTGACGTGTCAGTTGTGTTTTTATCTCCATCTGTTAAGCGCTGTGACTTTCTCTTTCCACGCTTGCGCATTTTTTTAAACTGGTTCTTCAACAACTTTTGGAAGGAAACTTTCTCCAGTCTCACTCTCTATTTCCTCTGAAGGTATGCTAGGCAGAGACAATATTTATTCACTTGACCTAAAAAAAAACTTACTGGAGTTTCGAAAGAAACTGCACTCCTTCGGCCTTCAATAAGACATATTTAATTTCCTCTCACTCTAAGCACGAATCACAGTAAAAATTGGCTGTATGAAGACTGGCTGCTGAGAGTATTTGATACCTATCACATGAAAGGGCTTGCTGTGTTTGTCTAGATTACTGTGTTTGAGGAGATTAGGAATAGATTAGGTGCAGCACTGAAATGACTATGAAATGAGATTATAATCTGTTATCAAGGGTATGAGCAAACTAATTAGCCAGCAAGGAGGAACGCAACAAAGTAGAATTAAACCTCGAACCTGGAAGCCTTTTTAGACACTCAAAAAAAAAAGGTGCCCACAAGGTCAAGGATTTTGCATATTGCCATATTTGTGGGGACTTTTTGTCCCCATAGCGTAGGGTTTACCAGGACCACACACACACACACACACACACACACACACACACACACACACACACACACCTTTTTTCTGAACAACCAATGCATCCCACCATGAAATTTCCATGTCTAGTCTCATTAAAAAAGTAAAAGTACACCATGAACCAGAAGCATTTGCACTTCGCCGCTTCTCTCATCCACACCGTATTTATGCATACCTCTACAACTCAGGACAGTGATACTTCTATGCAAATTTGAGCCCATTTTCATTTCTGTTGGCTGATAGAATGTGAATGTAAAACATTTTCACTAGAAAATTAAAACAGAATTTCAGAATGAAAAATAAAAATGAAAATCAACCTACAAATTGTGGTTATGCTTTATTTTAGAGTGCCGTAGTTACATTGTAATTACTCAAATAAGTACTGAGTAATATTAATTAATTACATGTACTTACCATAGAGAGTTAGGGTTTGGTTTAGGGTTAGTTACTTGTTATTATGCATAATTTATTGTCATTACTATAGTAATACATGTAGTAACGTGTAACTACACGGCACTGTAAAATAAAGTGTTATACCAAAATTGCTTATAGTCTCTGCATATTAAACAATTGAATTACCATTGTGTATGAAATGTGCTATACAAATAAAATTGCCTTGCCTTGCCTTGCCTTGCCTAAACCGGGATAGGAGGATTTATTCTAACGTTGATAGCACTACATATCTTATCAAGATGCATGTTTTTTTTATTTTTTTTTATCTGTAGATTAACTGTCTTTAGCATTTTTTAATTTCACACACAGGTTAAATACACAAGCATTCCACACTGATCCCGTGTCTTTCATCTTATTCAGTTTGTTTGCAGATTAACATGTAAACCAATTACAGAGTTGATACCTTCTTTAGTCGGCTCTTGTGAGAGCTGCACTCCTCTAGCATGCAAAGAGACAGAAGGGAAGGGCCTAGAAGTAGAGAGAGAGAAACTGACACATGGAAACAGAGTTTGCTTGGTTAGTTTCTATAGTTTAGCCCTACTGGTAAATACCCTAACTAGAGCATCATACTGCTTGTTACTCCAGTGATGGCCATGTAACTTTTTTGATGAAATAATTTTTTTTTTGTAAGCAAATATTTCATATATTGGAGTAGATGTTTTATCAGTGAGTTTATTTATATCAAAATAACTCAAGGCAGTTATTCATGCCATTGATTTTCACTTGTTCGGTGGAATTTTCACCACCATTATCTATTGCAATCTCATAGTTTTAGTTGATTTGATTCATTTGCTTTAATATGTATGTATGATGCTATTGATGCTTTAAATCAGATGGGTCTGTTCAATATTGTAGTACAATCTCTATTAAAACATTAACACTATAAAATAACTCAGATGTACTTTAAATGTTGTAATGCATGCCCTGATTTAGTCAATCACGATTAGCTGCCACTGAAGTTTGGCAGTCACATGATTGGCCATTTGTATAGACCGATCTCCCCCACACACCCCACCCAAACAAAAAAAGTTTTGATCTGAATCACGTAAGTGACCAGTTTTGCCAAACTTTGCCGAAGGTGAGCAGTTTGAATGATTAATGAAGTATTCAGAGCACTTCAGTGAGTTTAGTATAAGAAAAGAGATACATGCAGAAATGAAAACCGTTCTGATCAAGCAAGCTTTAAGGAGCTGTGTACGCTAGCCGTGTTACTGTATATCTAAGGGCTTTGGGTTGAAAGGCATGGCAGAGTCAAAGCAGATGCAGCATACACAAAACAGCAAAGCTGGAGAGGGTATAAAGTGGAGCGAATAAGTGGAACACGTTTTGGAAGAAACGCTGTAGTTGCTCAACAAAAACTTTATTGGCACTTTAATGGAAATGGAAAAAGTGGAAGAATCAATAGAATCTAGGTTTTAAAATAGTTCAGCCATGACTTATCAAGCACAGATACAGCTTTAGATTCAGCTGACCCTCATTTAGATGAAATAAAATGGAGGCGCATGAGAAACTGTGTACATGGTATTATAGGTCAGTATTTATTATATATATATATATATATATATATATATATATATATATATATATATATATATATATATATATATATATATATGTGTGTGTGGCGTAAAAATAATGACAGTGCCGTGTTATGTCTGTCGTCATGAAATGACGTATGACCGTCGTTACCAATCAAAATGTGTGTTCATTTAAATGCAATGTGTGGACTTTTTACATGGTCCCTTACCCACCATTTGTCCTATTTCTGCAAAAAAAATTTTTTATTAACGACTACACCTACCCCAACCCTAAACCTACCCTTAGTAATTTATAGTGCATATACACTTTATGAGCACATGCATTCCCTGGGATCGAACCCACGATCGCATGATTGCATATTGTTGTATATTGCAACGCTCTACCAATTGAGATATGCGAAACCCAAAATATGACACAGATAAAATGAAAATTTTCTGTTGTTGATAGGGGTGCAACTTTAGTAAACGCTCCTCGTATTTCAGGGAAGTGACAAACGATCTATATGGGCATATTGGTTGGAGGACGTCACTCACATGAAAACCACAACCATCCAATCAATTCCCGATGGAAAAAATCAGGTCCTGCCCTATAGTTTTTCTTGTTTGAGAAGCTGTTTCACTCAGATAATAGTACGTCACCATAGGGAAGATGACTATAGCAACTTCATGTCAATTTTAAAGAACTACATAATGCTGCATTTCACTTAGCAGCTCAATTTTATATCATTCTGAGACTGAAATTAGAAAGTTAAGGCTGTTTTTTTTTTTTTTTCTCACTCTGTCTAGCCAGTTGGTTATTTATTTATATACAATAGGTACTGCAGTAGATCCTGCCGGCTGGCTTTAAGGCTGTCTGTGCACAGCCCAGTTTTAGAGAGTACCCAAAGATCTAGTACCAGGTCATCTGCCTTTGAATGGCTGTCACATATGCTAGACATATCCCAGGAGATTCCCGTAGTTAGCCAAAGTCAGAGATTAAGATCTTATGGCCAGTTCTGTATGCATGAGACAGACTTGGGTTTTAATGTAAAAGCTTGTCTGGAGGTGCTAAATGGAAAGTATTCCCATCGGATCCCTGGAGACTGGCAGTGGGAAATGTGCTCCAAGGGGCAGCCTCACCTCATTGGGGCTGGTCATACTACTGTGTTCTTTGGCAGGGAACCTCACAGAGAAATTGGCCATTTTTTTTCTCTAGAAATATGTTATGATAGGTTTTTCTATAAAAGTCTGTGGGTGAGGGCAGCTCCCATGAGGCTAAATACACCAAAGATGAGTCCACAGTGTCACTGTTTAGAAAAAATGAATAAAATCTAGTAAAAAGCCTGTGAAATAAGGTTAGGGAAAAGATGTATAAAGATACGTGTTTTGAGTTTACAGCATTGTTCTAATACTTTACACCTTGTTGTACAACTACTAATTAAGCAGGGGATTTCACAGTGTACAAGAAGCAACATGCAAGGAGATAACAAGAAATGTGTGGTGTTTTTGTTTTCAAACCTCATTTCGCACTGGGAATTTTCACTCGAGGGAAAATCTATAGGAAAATATACACCATCAAATAAAGAAACCCTTTATTTTTTGTTCATGTTAGCAACTTGACAAGCTCCAAACCTTTGAAAGGTAATTACAATAAAAAAAAAAAAGAAACATAAACTGCTATACAACAAGATTGAATCATTTTTTAGGGGAACTTCCGATCAGAACTTGCTAAACTGTCCATTTTATGTCTTTCTTCCTCCTTTTTTTTTTCTTTCTTTTCCACAAGGTTGGAATTTAAAAGCCTGGTGCTGAGTGTCTACAGCAAAGCCCATGCTTTATTTTCCTCCACTCTTTTAAAACAAAGCGAGACGTACCAAAGGCCTGTCCCGGTGCCTAAATATTTACGAGAGGAGCGGATGATGCTGTGTATTTACCTTCATTGGCAGTCTTGCCTGAGTATACCTCAAACAAGGAGGCACAGTGTTAGCGCAGGATAGTAAAACTGGGCTGGAGATCATCCCACAATCCTCCAGGATGGAAAATATGGGGAAATATTTAAAAGCCTGGAGTGTATTTGGTTGGGCTCTTCTTTGTTTGAGCTGCATGCTCCCATGTTAGGATTCATTAAAAGTTCAGCGTGATTCAGAATGAATATGTGGCGATGGAATCATCCTTGAAGAGAGGGGTAGAGAGGCAATCTGCAGCTATCCCATCTCTCCCATCTTTGTTATGTAACTGGCCCTCCTGTGGTCTCTCTGACTCAGTCTATTTGTGGTGTCTAGAGTCAGATAAGAGTGCTATTGCATTCAGAGCTTCATCTATCCTTTCCCTTTCTATCATGTTGACATATGGCACATGTGAGTTTTGCTCAATGTTATTAGGTCCAGGTACTGAGAGACTATTAGCCTGTTTCAAAATGATAGTTGCCTTGTAAACCAACCAATTGGAGTATATTTAGCTTATCATTTACCTGTCCTATCTGTGTAGAGCAAAGGACACTAACATTGCGTAACATCACTGCATTAACTTATCACAGTCCACAATATATATGAGCTAAGTGCCTCTCTTTAGTATAAACACGGGATTCATTTCAGTGGGCATTTCAGTTGTAGTTCATATTTCTAAAAAACCACTATACCGTTCTTTCTGAGACTCCTGCATGCTAAATTATTATAAAGGCTATCAAAGTTAATTAAGTGAATTAATTGCATATATCTGTATTTGATGAAAAAAAAAATCGAATAGTAAAAAAAACAAAGAATTGCTCATCAAAATGAGCTTAATATTAATAAATAAACATGATGGACCCTATTTTAACGATCTAAGTGCACGGTCTGAAGCACATGGAGCAGGTGCACTTAGGGCGTGTCTGAATCCTCTTTAACAACACAAAAAATGGTCAGTCCAAAAGGGTTGTACCTAATCTCTTAATGAGTCATGGGTGTGTTTTGGGAGTAATGTGCAATAAACCAATCACAGTCTCATCTCCCATTTCCTTTAAAAGCCAGTTGCCCTTGCACCATGGCGATTCGCTATTTACATATTACTAAATAACAAAAAAAATCAAATAAATATACCGCGTCATTGACTTTAGACCAGGTTTTTGTTGGTCAATGGCGCAGTCCTTTTCAGTTGCTTCAAAATAGCTATACGCCAACAATGCACCTGAACACACCTCGTTTTCAGACTAGCATGCCCATGGGCGAACAGATGGGTGCGAGTGTGCTATTGACAATCGTAATGCAATTTGTAATGTTGACATGCATTCTCTGTAAAGCTGCTTTGAAATGATATGTATTGTGAAAAGAGCTATACAAATAAATGTGAAAAAAGAAATCGTAAACACCATGGCGCTGGACGTGAAACTTACAACTGCATCGGGCTGAAGCTAGCAAAAAACAATTGCGTCACACCTGCCGTTGATGAAATAAAAATATCGCGTCATTGACTTTAGACCAGGTTTTTGTTGGTCAATGGCGCAGTCCTTTTCAGTTGCTTCAAAATAGCTATACGCCAACAATGCACCTGAACACACCTCATTTTAAGACAAGCATGCCTATGGGCGAACAGATGGGTGCGAGTGCATGTGCTATTGACAATCGTGATGCAATTTGTAATGTTGACATGCATTCTCTGTAAAGCTGCTTTGAAATTATATGTATTGTGAAAAGCGCTATACAAATAAATGTGAAAAAAGAAATCGTAAACAACATAGCGCTGGACATGAAAATTACATCTGCATCGGGCTGAAGCTAGCAAAAAACACTTGCGTCGCACCTGCTGTTGCATTGCGCCAGATGTATGATAGAAGTCACAAAAGTAATTTATTATTTTATTTCTAAAATGGAATACAAGCCTAGCACTGGTCTACAATCCACACTAATCTAAACTTGGCAATTTAGTTGTCAGTCTTTCTGAAGCAGACTTAGGGGACGTTCAAACAGAATGTGTGTTTACATTCCATCTGCATTAAAAAAAGATACAAAAGCTGTCACTGGGGCGGTACCCTTTCATATACACACCTTTGCACCTTATTTACCCCTAAAGGGTGCCTTTTAGTATCTAAATAGTCCGTACCTTTTGAAAGGCTACTGAGAGTGCATGATTACAGAGCCTCGCACATGAAATGCTGAAGAAAAAATAGATACCGTGGCCATGAATTAAGAATTTGTTCACACAACTTATGTTAATTTGTGGTAACGTTTTTTTTTTTTTAAATTGTTCCCTCATTTTATTTAAATTATGGCCATATTGTACTCATTTGTTCCTTCTTTTTAATTTTGTTAAATTGAGGCCACAATATCACACCACATTGCAATATGTGGGGCTCTGTTCATGTTGCACCATGAACACATTTGCAAAAGTAGTTTAACTTGCATCTCAAGCCCCTTTTTTTATTTTTGCTCTGTCTGCTTTTAAATGCAAGAACATATCCTGTGTAATGTATCCTGCCCTTGTTAAGTGTTAACAAAGAATGTTGTGTGTAACAGCTGGTGGAACCACAGAATAAAAAAGGTAATTGCGACTTTCTCTCACAATTTAGACTTTGTAACTCACAATTGCAAGTTTATATCTCACAATTCTGAGAAAAGAGTCAAAATTGTGAGATATAAACTTGGAATTGCAAGAAACGCAGTCAGAATTGTGAAAGAAAAAGTCGCAACTACCTAAACTAACAGATGCTGATGTCTGTAATAAGCATTTAAATATGTAACTTCTCATTACAGCTCACAGATACTTCTGGCTATATGGGTGCATGCATATATAAATAATTTATAGAAATGTTCTGGAAAGTTCTTTAGACTAACCATGCATTCACAGCAAAATCAATGTAAATGTGTCCATGTAGGTTTGGATGCAGTCTGAGCTACAGAGGCATTATATGGAGTGGGGCTCAGTGAGCATGCTCAGATTTAGTGGCGCTCTGGTGCTGACATCACCTAGAAATTGCTTATCCAAGGTGACATGTCTACCCAGCAAAGGGCAGATAGTGCATCGCCGCAAATATTTCACCTTATTAAATATACATTGATAGGCTCGAGTTTTTAAGGTGGTTCAAGGTTGCGCTGGCAGATTTTGATTTTCAACATTTCTAGATTGAATGAGAGTTATACTTCAAACAGAGAGAGAAAAACAGATAGAGAAGGAGAGAAAATCATGTGCAGAAAAAGAAAACAGATTCATAAAATCAGAGGGGAAATGAGAAAGAGCAGCAAGTATGTTCCTAGAAAGCGTCCAGAATCTGTCTTAGGCACATGGCTTACACGTGTCTTAGTGTGTGACGCAGAGCGTGACACATCAGGTGGAGTCGGTTTGCTGCGGGCACTGGATGTGGCATTGACCCTAGTGCCTGTCAGACTGGGTGGCATTGCTGCAAGAGGACAGATCTCCCACTGCCATAGTTTTTTTCTGTGACATTTATACACTGTAAATATGTTTTATCATTGTTATACTAATGTTAAACTTGCCACAATAATTTATTTTCTCCTCACTGAAAAAATGTAAACCTTAAAATGTATGTGGTAATATATAAACAATAGGTCTTTGGTAAAAAACTTTTCTTTCTCTTTTTTCAAAGAAGTAGTGTATATATAGATTTTAACAGCTGTTCAATAATGGTTAAAAATAGATTACAAGTCATTTAAAATGGCATTAAAAATTCCAAAATTCTTTTAATTTAGTTCACCCTCTTAAAAGTCATGGTATAATTTGCACACTGGCTTCAACTCATTTTTTAAATAAAAAATGAAGGCAGCAAGTAGACTTTAGAATTTTCTGAATACAAAAAAACACTTTTAGATACCAAGGATCCCATATGTGACCTGTGCTGGCAAAAATGAGTCGGAATACGCACTGGCTAATTCTGAGCTACAGGTAGGCATGTGACGGTATCAAAAATTTTTTATCACGGTATGCGGTATTATCACGATATTAAAATAAGTTGCAAAACCATTTTTGTCATAGTTAAACAGGTTTAAGAACTCTTTTTGTAATAAAACAAAACAACTCTGACTGAAATTTTCAAACAGATTAAAATGCAAAAGAATTAGGCTATAAAGAACAACAGATAACACTTTACTCTATTTAATGCATTAACTAAGATTGAGCAATAGCTACATTTGATACAGAAAGTGTTACTTTTTGTTAATGTTAGTTTAGAAACACAACTGATCATTGTTTTATCTCAGGTCCATTAAATAAGTTATTTTGATTTTAGTAATCTTATTAAATAGTAACTAAGAAATTAACATTAATTAATAATAATTAATACTTTATAAGTATTTTTATTGTCAGTTTAGTGATAATGAATTAACATGTTAACTAATGAAGCTGTATGTTTTCAAAGTTTTACTGAACAATAACAAATAATCAGAACATTTCTAATCATTAGGGCATGTTGTAGTCCAGATTAAAATATAAAAATGTTTAGGTTTGAAAATAAATATCCTCCTATCTTTTTAAGTATTCAGTATTTGGTTTCAGTATTTATTTCTAATCTGAGATTTGAAAAAAATGAATGGCTGTTTGAAGCATTTTAAAAACTTCACTAACGCAGTTACTTTGTTTGCACGGTTTCCGTGGTAACCGCTGCACGCTGCTGTTCCATCAGCGCCCTCTGCTGTCAGAGAGTGAACGCGCACTTTCATTCAGCTCATCTCCTTCACTGGTTCCGCCATGTGCTTCTCGTGCACGTTGGGATTGTTTACATCTGAGCACGTGTCCTTTTGACGCAGAATACAGCGGTGTTGTGCATTTTATACGATTGATGGGTAAAGTATTCTTATTTACCTTATAAAAAATAATAATTGGTAATAAATTATTATTTACGGTATTCTGAAGTGCCGACGATTACAATATCGTGCATGTTCATTATCGCGATTTATCACATTACCGAATATTGGCACAAGTCTAGCTACAAGTAAAAAAAAAAAAAAAAAAAAAGTTTTGGTCAACAAAAATGTTCATTAAACCCTTGTCTAGTGATCCTGATGCTCCAAATAGCAATTAAACATTTATTTGAACGTTTTCTGAGAGTAGTAGGCCTTTCCTTTTGTCCATGAAAAAAAAATTTCCACTCGCTTCTCTGTGACTGTACTTCCCCACAGCACAAGTTTGGTAACATTTGAAGCGCAACTTTCCAACTTTGTGAATATTCATAGCGTATTCTTAAAGGCATGAGTCTGAACCAATGAAATGTAGCTTTCAAACTCTTGCTGATGTAAACAAAACGATTTTACTCACACTGACTGACATATCCGATGCCTGCGCACAAAGATACTGCGATCCTGATATACACAGAATTACAGTATTTTTAGGATATATTTCTTGGCGAGTATTCACACGAACATTATTTGTTATGTCTTAAGTGAACGTTTGGTTAACTGTTGGGGAAAAACATCTGATGTGTAACATTATTATTAGATCTGAGCGGTACAGTAGGTCTTAATATATCAGGCTGTCTGTTTCATTCATGTTAATCAAACAATTGTGGTATCATAGGAAAAAAAAAAATTGAATAGATATATTTTCTTATAGATAGCAAATTTGGTGTTATTACCACAGATTTTAAGGTATGGTTGCTAGGTGATTTTGTTTTGGAAACTTCAGAAAACTTGAGTTGCGTCCCAAATGACGCACTATACACTATGCACTTATACACTATGTACTTGTGCACTATGCACTCATCCATGTAGTGCGTGAATTGTATAAGGTTATTTTGTCATTTAACATCGGAGTTTGATACCACCTCCCCCTCCACTATGTAATTAAAGCTGCGACGGTTGAGTGCATAAAGTGTCCAACATTCCACACTTAATTTAGTGCATCATCCGGGTATTTAAAGTGTACTTTTTCTTTTTTCAGTGTGAATGCACTACTTGCACTATTTATACTTAAAAACGTCGAATTGGGATGCACCTAGTAACTTGATTTTTCTCAAAATTAGCTTTGCTGACTCTATCGACTTCAAATAGGTGTAGCTCAGTCATTTTTTGTTGAATTCCAACAAATCATACATCATTTTGCAGGTTTTGTAAATAGAGAATGTTGAAAATTTGCTCATTGTGACTCATTTTTGCTAGCACTGGTCAAATGTCATTGTAAGGGACTCTTTATAAATAGGTATCTATATTTTTATGCAGGGTAGGGTAAAGACAACTAAATAAATAAAATAATTAGCTTTGATATTGTACTAAAGCAAACTGTTAAAACCTGGAAAATGTTTACTTTTTAAGTGAGCATATCTGAGACTTATTTTTACAAAACTATATTCAGATGATTTTTTTTTTTTTTTCAGTTTGGTGAATAAAATCATTGGTAAACATATATAATTAATATTTTTAGTGCATACATTAACTATGGCAGCCCTAAAAAATCTTTTTGTTGTAAACATTTTTGGTAATACTTTAGTTTAGGCTCCAATTCTCACTATTAACTAGTTGCTTATTAGCATAAATATTACAAGAACTGGCTGTTTATTAGTACTTATAAGGTACATATTAATGCCTTATTCTGTATGATCATATTCTACATCCCTTATCAAATTTTTCACTGACCCCAGACCACCTGTCTTAGATGTTATCTATTGATTGTTTTGTAAAAAGTGTTCAAATGAGAGTTGATTTTCATCCTAAGATTTCCTTAACATCAGCAGACACGTTTTCAAATTATGTTGTCCTCAAAATAATGATTTTTATGAAATCAAAAAATGATTTATTGTTGTTAGTAAGCAACAAGAGCTATTTTGAGCTTTTCTAGAGGTCTGTACGACAAGCTTCATGAGATTTCTTGGACAGGTGTAGCATTGTTCATTAAACCTCCATATGGTGCAGTAATCCTCCATCATGCACATACTACATCTGAAAAAGGTCATGAAACAAGGAAACTGGTAGTCTGAAGTGACATGTGTGTGTGATGTTCTGATAATGTTCTTTTACGTTTTGTACCGTAATCTCAGAACCCTTTGTGCTACAACTCAAACAATACCCCATTAGAATTTATGCATCTTGCTACAGACTAAAATTGTGTTAAATATAGACGGCAATGAGAAAAATCACAACTCATGCGACCAGTATATACACAAAGGGCGAAATAAATTATAGTTTTACATCTGTAGAGCTGATATTCATCTCTGCAAGACTGATATTCACAAACGCCTTTATTAACTAGTGAGGCTAAAATCCTATTTCCAATTTTTAAAAATAAACCTAGTTATCAGGGACATTTTTATTTCTGTTTTGACCCAGTGGCAATATTCCTAAGTCAAGTACAGTTGAACTTGAGACCGTACACAGCCAGTTGGCTCACATGCTGTGAATTAGATGGCTTAAGTCCAGTTGTGCTCCTTCTCAAGGCTATGTTTGTGTATGTGTGGAGGGGGAGGGGGGATTCTTGTGGTCATGGTTTCATATGCAGTAACTCTTCGCAAGGCACTGGTCATCAATGATGTATGCCTTTAAACACGCTTGGCAGAGGGATGAGATATAGATAGAGCTCATTTCTGGGTTTAATAATACAAACTTAATTGACAGCAATTGTGGCATAATGCATTTCAAAAATACAAACTATTATTTTGTCTCATCCTTTCGCTTTAAAAAAAAGAAAGAAGCAAAAATCTGTTGCTTGAGGATTTAAAGTGCCCCTATTATGCCCTTTTTAAGGTTCCTAATATTGTTTTGGGAGTCTCCTACAACAGGTTTACATGCATGCAAGGTCAAAAAACACTTTAGTTTCCTCATAATATATATTTATTTTCACCTCAGTTCATAAACGATTCGTTATAAGCAGTTTGAAGATTCAGTCTCTCTAAACCTCCCCTTTCCGTGAGCCTACACTGCTCTGATTGGTCAGATGGCCAAATCTTTTGTGATTTGTCTTCTGTGGGCACCGCACTCCCATTGCCATAACTGAATGACAGCTATCAATTTGCAAGACATTGTATACAATGTATGGACAGAAAAGATAGCATCGAATTTACCATATCAATTCAAGCCCGAGTCCGACGATAAAGCGTCTGAAGTAGTCGATCAACCAGAAACTGATTCGCAATTACGACTGGAGTAGGATGTTTCTATATGCTAAGTGTCGCTTTGGCTTGTGTTATGTATAAGATGTGATAGCAGCGTCACTGTTATACTTTATGTAGGTGCACCTGTGGGAGCTTTATCAGAATGCCAAGCGAAGCTGAAAACCTATAACATAAGATAAACATTTAGGCCAGATGTGTACAAAGACTTTTTCGTCATAACTATTAACAAAGTAAAAAATAGCTATATCATTGTTTGACATTACAATGGGTGTTTGCTGGTTACAGAGAGAATACTTCAACTAGTTAGCACGGACTAACATCTTAAAGGTGCCCTAGATTCAAAAATTGAATTTACCTCGGCATAGTTGAATAACAAGAGTTCAGTACATGGAAATGACATACAGTGAGTCTCAAACTCCATTGTTTCCTCCTCCTTGTATAAATCTCATTTGTTTATAAGACCTCCGAAGAACAGGCGAATCTCAACATAACACCGACTGTTACGTAACAGTCAGGGTGTACGCCCCAATATTTGCATATGCCAGCACATGTTCCCAACATTATAAAACGCATTAGACAAGGGCAGAACGTCTGGATGTGCACAGCTGAATCATCAGTCTAGGTAAGCAAGCAAGAACAACAGCGAAAAATGGCAGATGGAGCAATAATAACTGACATGATCCATGATATCATGATATTTTTAGTGGCGTTTGTTAACTGTCTTTCTAAATGTTTCGTTAGCATGTTGCTAATGTACTGTTAAATGTGGTTAAAGTTACCATCATTTATTACTGTATTCACAGAGACAAGAACCATCGCTATTTTCATTTTTAAACACTTGCAGTCTGTATAATTCATAAACACAACTTCATTCTCTATAAATCTCTCCAACAGTGTAGCATTAGCTTTAGCCACGGAGCACTACCAAACTCATTCAGAATCAATGTAAACATCCAAATAAACACTGTATTTATGCGATTAGACATGCTGCATGACGAACACTTCGTAAAGATCCATTTTGAGGGTTATATTAGCTGTGTGAACTTTTTTTTAATCTTGTTCAAGACCAGCACGAGCTCTTGGGGCATGGAGCATGAGAATTAAAGGGCCACACACCCTGAATCGGCTCATTTCTAATGATGCCCCAAAATAGGCAGTTAAAAAAATGAATTAAAAAAAAAAATCTATGGGGTATTTTGAGCTGAAACTTCACAGACACAATCAGGGGACACCTTAGACTTATATTACATCTTTTTAAAAAAAGTTGTAGGGCACCTTTAACATCCTATTACAATACAGACAGAGCTCCACTCTATTATAATAATAAAAATGCAGAGGAAAAAAAAAATTTTTGTACAGTCATGTAAGGGAACCGAGCGCACAGTTATGGCGTAAACTCCCACGTTAGCCGAGCACAAACTTGAATAGCTGATAATGCATTACACTTCCATCCTTGATCACTACTCCAAGTAATAAGACAGACAAGCTGCGTTTTTAGACAATGTTGGACCCACATCTGCATAGCAGAACTACAGAAACCTGAGTTAGCCGGTTAGCAGGAGAAATACAGACTAGGGTGTACATTACTCAGCATGACATAAAAAACTTTGAATTTTGAACTATCGCTAGAAAATATAAACATCAATTATTAATCATACTTACAGGCTGAGATTCAGAGGAGCAAGCTGGTCCAAATAAACTGGGCATGTATCCATATTTTAAGACCAAGCATTTTGTGAATCCTGCATAAACTCCCCGAGGTTTGAGAAGCAGTCTGTGGCGACCAGGGCGGGCGAGAGCCGTGAGGGAACGGCGCACCGGCCTTGAGTCTCTCACGGAGGAGCTCCGGGAGCATAAAAGGAGGAGCGACGATAGTGGAGGACGAGAGAGGACCAGGCCTGGACTTTATTTTATGTTTTATTATGTTTGTGTGGACCCTCGCGGACGTCTGCCGGCATTACTTTTGTTTTCTTCTTTGTTTATTTTATATTAAAGTTTTGTTGAATGTACGCCGGTTTCCGCCTCCTTCTTCCCGTATATACGAACTGTGTTACACAGTCGTCAGTAAAATGACGGGAACACGACAAAAGATTCCATTGCTGAGGTATTGTTGAAAAAATTAATTTTCCCTGGCGTCTGCACGTGTAATGAGTGGACGGGCAATATGCTAATGTTTCGTTGTGACGTCACAATGAAACGGCTTGGGATTCGTTTTACAAACGACTCGTTTGATTGACTCAGAGTCGACTCTTACTTTTGAGAGACGACAACTTTATATACGGTGCACTTTCAGATTTAAAACTTTGCAAGTTGTTTTCATTCACTATGAAATGTTACACACTACATGAAAGGTAACTTTCAAAAATCCATAATAGGGGCTCTTTAAAGGAATTGTTCACTCATTTACTCACACCCTAAGCGTTTCAAACCTTTATGACTTCCTTTTTTTCATTTTTCATATTTTGAGAAGTGCCTCACTGTAACCCAGATTTTATTTTTAAAATCAACATTTTAGCAAATGCTGTAGATTGAGCTTAGTTTGTACTGAACCTCGGATTCATATAGCAATATCAGGTAACTATTCATTCTTTTGTACAGGCAAAATTAAACTCTTTGAGGAGTGAACACCAAAAGCAGGTGTTAATTAGTATCTCATTGAACAGCTTGACCTGTCATGTCTGCAAAGAAATATACAGCATGTCAGATGACTCATAACTCAAGCATTCTAAGGCACATCTGTTGCTGATAAGAGCTGGTATGATATTTTGATTCTTCTTCTTAGCAGGACTGCAAACTCAACTTCATAACTCAGTCGAAATGTCCACTTGCTGCCCTTGAGCAAGCCTTGTTCAATGAGTGTGTCATTACAGCTGTGTGACTTTGGCCTCAGGCCGGACGGTTTACGGTGAGCATGCACAGAATGTTGCACGCCACGCTGTCCAAATGTAGCTCTGAATCGCCAGGTCGGCTGTCAGACGACTCCAGCAGAGGCACGGCCCCGCCTGAACTCCATTGTTTATTGTTTCATAACGTAAACACGCAGCCAGAATGCAGTCTTTAAAGAGGGTGGGGGTCTGGACATTGAGATGGGTGCTATAAAATTGATCAAAGGAGATATATTTATAATGTTACAAAAGATTTTTAATTCAAAGTTATATTTCCAAAAATAAATTGCAAACTTTCTATTTTATATCATATTGTACAGCACAACTTTTTTTTTTTTTTTAACGTTGATAATAATAAGAAATGTTTCTTAAGCATCAAATCAGCATATTAGAATGATTTCTGAAGGATCATGTGACACTGAAGACTGAAGTAATGATGCCAATAATTCAGCTTTGCCATCACAGGCCCCCAAATATGTATAAAATGCTACACTTAAATGTCTTAATTGAACTAAAGCTTACTCCTAGTTTAATCAAAGCCTTGTTTGTGAAACCGGGCCTAAGCTTTTAATTTTCTTAACCACAAAGTATTGGTCAGGAAATTAGCTAAATTTAAGCAAAAGCAGTACTTCAAAAGCCATTGCTGTCTCAGAAAAACATCAAAGACAGAATGAAGTTTTTGGCAGGGTATGGGAAGTTGTGAATCATTCCACGATGAATCACAATGAAACACGAGTTGCATGGTGATGCTCCAAAGCAGTGTCTTTGAAAATTTGCTCATAAATATAATAATAAATTCATCTCTACCACAGTGAAGCTTCTGGTATTAGTGAGCAATTTCACTGTGAAACATCATTTAATGCTTCGGAGTACAGGAGAATATCGCAGAATGGCTTGCTTCACACAATTGAAAAGTTGAATGATAAGATGTTATTTTTCAACAAGACAATGCTCTTGCCCAAACTGCAAAGACATGCAATAATCCACCAGGCTCATGTTTTGGCCTGAGTCTAGATTTGACCCCTATAGTGAATATTTGGTTTCACATTAAACTCAATCTAACTGGTAGACATTTTTCGACTACTCCATGAAACTGTTTTAAACTATACTGACACTTTTTCCTGTAAAAATCTGTCTGCAAGTTCACCCACAGGACTTAAACATTTAATGAAAACAAAGGGGAAGGCTTTATCTACAGTATTTGTAAAATTCTTGCTATTTTCCTGACCAGTGACTTATGATAGTTAAGACCAATATTTTGCCATTTTTGGCCTGCCCCCCTATTTTTATTTATTTATTTATTTATTTGCCTAGGAGTGTACATTAAGTTAATTTAAAATGTCAAGTTGACATTGAAATTGAATTAAATTAAACCTATGGAGAGTGTAACCTAAAATTTACAATGTTCAAGTAATTCTGCTTATTTGTAGCAAAGTTTATTATATCTATTACAGTTTATATAGGGCAATTTGATGGCATACAATAGAATGAAATCTGTATCTGTCTGGATTTAATTAAACAGAGACCATTTTTTTTATTGTGAGTTGTGGTTGACTAGAGAGGACCATCAGTATTGTCTTCTTCAGGTAAGCTAGCACACTTCAGGGATTTAGCTTCCTGTTTGTCCTAGTCGACATAAACCCAGTCTGGAGGTCATAAGTGAATCAGGGCCATGTTTCTGAGTCTGTGCATAAACTAGGCCACCAAAGGCAAAGAAGATGGTCACACTGGGTTTAGTGGAAGCAGCTCAGGGTGAGTTCACAAGTTCACCCATGTGTTGGTGACAAGGGATTTGTGGCATTTTTGCACAGTTGTATGTGTACAGGCTTTCACGAAGGTCTGTTTATTTCTCCAGACTTGTCATAAGCCAGATTAGTGTAAATTGTGTGGCATATCATTCCAAAGGTGCTGAAAACAGAACCTCATATGGGTTTTAATGTTTGAATTAGGTGCTACAGGTGGTTGTTGCCAATTGCTGAGAAAGACCCTCACATTTTTGTAAATCTGGATCACACAGAAATCAGATTAATTTAAACGCAATCATTGCTTTGTGTAACGCTAGTTTTATAACACTGATTATGTTTTTTAATCTTTCTAGTGAAGTATGAAAGCCCATTTCTGCCTCATAAAAAAACATTCTTAGTTAAATCATAATCATGACAAAAGATACTTATGAGATACTAAGTCACAATTAAAAAGGTAAAAAGTCAAAATTGACAAAGTTGACACGGTGAGATAAAAAGTAATAATTATGACATTTTTTAGTTTTATGTCAGTATGACTTTATCTCTTAAAGGTGCCCTTGATTCAAAAATTTAATTTACCTTGGCATAGTTAAATAACAAGAGTACATGGAAAAGACATACAGTGAGTACTGTTAAATGAGGTTAAAGTTACCATCGTTTCTTACTGCACTCACAAAAGTACAAAGAGCGGTCGCTATTTTCATTTTTTTTAAACACTTGCAGTCTGTATAATTCATAAACACAACTTCATTCTTTATAAATCTCTCCAACAGTGTAGCAATAGCTGTTAGCCACGGAGCACAGCCTCAAATTCACTCAGAATAAAACATCCAACATTAAACATCCAAATAAATACTTTACTCACATAATTCGAAGCATGCATGCAGCATGCATGACGAACATCTTGTAAAGATCCATTTGAGGGTTATATTAGCTGTGTGAACTTTGTAAATGCGCTGTAATATACTCGACAGCTGGTGTGGCAGGGAGAATGCGATTTAAGGGGGCGGCGCCGAGTGTAAATCAGTGCATAGTTAATAATGCCCCAAAATAGGCAGTTAAAAAAATTAATTAAAAACAAATCTATGGGGTATTTTGAGCTGAAACTTCACAGACACATTCAGGAGACACCTTAGACTTATATTACATCTTGTGAAAGAACGTTCTTGGGCACCTTTAACTTTCTAGCTCAAAATTATGACTTGGTATGTTATCATTTTAACTTTTTTTTTTTTTTACATCTCATAATTTCTACTTTTTATTCCCAAGCATGATTTTTTTTTCTCCCTTATGTGGGGAAATGGGCATCCAAAGGTGAAGATCCCATAAAGATCCCATCTGTTTGGTGTTGATGTACTTTTGAAACAGGAAGTTTGGGAGATACATATGGAAAAGCTAGTCCATTTAAAAAAAAAAAAAAGAAATAAAATGAAAATGATTTACTTTGTGCTGTTGGCTACAGGTAGCCTTAGTAGGAGGAGCATTGTGATTCTAGAGAGCATCTGATTGGATAAAACTCTGTGTATTACAAGATGAGTCATCAAAATCAGAAAGAGAAAAAGATTTATAATGTGTATACATTTTTATTGTATTAATCTGCTAAAGATTATTTTTGTCAACACTTTAGAGCAGTGGGCTGGGGGGTCAAAAAGGTTGAGATAAGATTATAAGATTTGTGTGGATGTCTTATTTAATGTACTGATACAAACTTTGCCCATAGTGATAATAGATATAATGACAGACAAAGCTGGCAGCAGGAAACATCATTGCATCATTGTTGATGTTTTCAGACTGTCACATCTGGTGTTGACCACTGGGGTATTATATGAGATTCTCTCTCCGTGGCTCTGCTAATAGATGGCTGTTCATTCTCTGTCAGGCTTGGTCACAACCAGGGAAATAATATTCATGCTAATGAACATCAATTGATTTAGAAGAACTAGTTAGGTGAGTAACACGAGATGAGCTCGCCCTAAGTCCTTGTTTAGGACTTCTCAAACCTTTCTTGCTATAAAGAGCATTTAACCAGCAATCTAAGTGTACAGCATCTGCATCACAAGTACAAGATTAGCTTAAAGCAATCCCTTTTTTCTATTCAAAAAATCCCTTATATAGTTTAATTATATAGACCACTCACTTAAGGTTGCAAAACAAATCCATGACACTATTGTGCCTGAAGGGAATAAAAAGAAGACTGAATATCAGCAAAGTTATAAAACTGAGGCTGTCTGCCAAAGGGAAGATATAACCTGTGGCACTGTCAACAGTCAACAATCCTTGTCTATCCAGTACTTCTATATTTTTTTCAAGGTTTTTTTTCACATGAGTAAAAAGTACATGAGTGCTTGAATAATTGTCATCCAAGTGCAACTGAGTTAAAAATGAGGATGTCAGATTTCTGGTTTACTTATTTGTTAGTCTTGCCATACCTACAGGGTTGATATACTGAAGTATCTGTCTTCACTCACTGTTTACATGTTCAACACTGTAATACAACAAGGAATCGGCATGTTTCCAAATGTTTCTCCACCCAATGTCAGATCCAGTGTGCTTAATTATATACAAACTGCAGTGAATATATTAATGCCTCAAAAATCACTTGCACTGTGCATTTAACACCTCATGAAAGATGCTATGTTTGCAAAAATAATAACTAAAATAACACTGTTTTAGTCTATAGGCCTGTTTGGGTACCAGCTTCTACACCCTTTTCTATTCTAATGAGGCGTATTGTAGTACATGAGAGGAATTCTAAGTGCAGTTCATTCTCAAATATTTTCTTAGAAACATCTTTTTGTTTTCCTTAAGAAGAAAATGACTGTTTTTGATGTTATCTGGTGGTTCTTGCTGAAGTCCTGCTGATCAACCCAAAGAAAAACATGTCAAAGTCCTTTTTTTTTTTTCTGTGGTGCCTGCAGATTACGTAATAATCATAATGAGCGTGCACACTATTTTCGTCGCAACTGGCTTGACAGGAGATCAGCACTCTTTATTGTGTTTTTTTTTTATTGTGCCATGTATTTTACATAGTTATTTTTTAAGAGCCTGTCTGAAGATGAAATGGTCTGTTGCATTCATTTGTGCTCCCTCTAGAGTGAATGCGTCTTGCGTGCATATCTCTAGTAATAGTTATGTATTGTGTGTAGTTAATGCTTAATATATGAAATAACCCAATCAATTAAAAAAATATCTTAACATTTGGGGCCAGATTTACTAACAGCGTGCGTCAGTTTAACCCTCTTTTGGCATTGAAAAACTACTGTCGGGATTTACTAAAGACACGCAGTGCAAAATTAGCGCTGAAAAGGCGTGGACTGAGTTGTTTTTGCAGCTGACCTTATTGAATATGCATTTGGTTTCCCTTTCAGATGCAAAATTTGTGGGAGGAGAGTATTTAAATGTTTTCGCTAGTCAATTTACTGGTATTTGCGCCATTATTTAATGCCCAAAAAAGCAGGTGTTAACTCATTTTGTGACATGGCTGCAATTGTTGCTGCTAGGAGGAGACACCGCAGAGAATCTTGGTAGATTTGTTCTTTAATTTGCGCATCGTCAGTAGATCACACGCAAAGCTTGCCACTCCCATCGGCACAATTACGAAATTGCGCTCTCGTGCTAATTTGCCCCATTTGGTAAATCTGGCCCTTGGGGATTTAAGCCTAACTTTAAAAAGTTTTTTCTTTTTTCTTTTCAAAACCTAAAAGGTAAATATCACCTTTTTCACCTTTTAAAAAAATAAATAAATAAAAAAAACTTTATCAATTAAAATTCTGTTCCATCATTAATAAGTGAACAAATGAGTAACACATTATTAACACTCTAGTAACTACTTTTAACTATCAAGAAACTCTGATTAGTGAATTAGTAAGTAATAGTGCTCAGTTGAAGGTAGTAGTTCACTATTAGATCACTGTTTTTTCATACCCCCCCAGAGAACTACTGAGAACTACTATATACAGGTTCATAATTAACATGAATGATGCATAATGTATAATTAATTCTAAAGTGAAGGACATGGTAACATACTAGTACACTCAAAAAAATAACTTGTTGGTCTAACTTAATTCAATTATGACACCTATTTCCACACAGTCGAAATTATTTATTTGAACTTAAGCTAGGTTAATTGTACTGATGAGTAAAATTCATCCTAATTGAATGTGATTACAGCAGTTTCATTTGACATATTCTGTGAATGTTTCCTGAACATAATTCACTCTTGTTGATCCAACCAGTGGTACCCTTGTGCAGAGTTGCTTAAGTTTTCTGGGAAAACATTTGTAGCATGCAAATAATGATCAGGTAAAGAACTTCTCATCACTGGCTTTAACACAGTTAAAGCTTGTTGAGAACAACATAGATTAATTTCATGTAGCCACCCATAGCCTAACCACAAGATCTACACTTCAGCATAATGGTAACCTCTTAAACTCTTTTAAATGTCAAATATAACTGAACATCAAACTTTAAGAGGTATTTCCCTTTCCTAAAAAACACATTAAACAGCACTTAATTTCAACATTTACTGTCCCGATCTATCCCTACGCAAAGCATGCTGGGAAATAGAAATCCACTGCCCAGTTTCAATCAATGCAACTTAAATGATTTGTGTAGTCCCAACACAAATGGTTTAGGTTCACCTAACATTTTGCAAATTTAATTTAATTTAACATAATACAATTGATTGCAAATACCAATTAAGTAAAAAACTAAAGATTTGTGTTGGTTTAGCTTATTTTATTTAAATAAATTGAGCAAGCAGCGAGAATCTTTTTTTTTTTTTTTTGAGTGTAATGACTTAAGTGCCAAATGGATTTGGTAATTACTAGTGGGTTACCATGATCTTCACTTTAGAATACTGATCCAAATAATTAGTAGTTCTTTTAAAAGGATGAAGTGTAATTACTATCCAAAACCTTATAAAAACCTTAAAAATTTAAAATGACTTCAGTAGTTACTAGAGCATTATCATACTTTTCACTTTAGAATACTGATCCAAATAATTAGTAATTCCTTCTGAAGTATTTGGTAATACTTCAGTCATTACTAGTGGGTTACCATGACCTTTATTTTAGAATTAATTATACATTATGCATTATTCATGTTAATTATGAACCTGTATATAGTAGTTCTTAGTAGTTCTCTGGGAGGTATGAAAAACAGTAGTTACTGATGATCTAATAGTGAACTGCTACCTTCAACTGAGCAATATTACTTATTAATTCACTAATCAGAGTTTCTTGTTAGTTAATAGTAGTTACTGGAGTGTTAGTAATGCGTTACTCATTTGTTCCTGCAGTTATTCATTAATGATGGATCAGTATTCTAAAGTGTTACCGATAATTTATTTATTTTATTATTTTATTTTATTTTTTTGGGAATATAAAATATTCTTAACTTTATTCTTAAGGGAGAAGAGAAGAAGAAAAATAGCAATTACGAAGGATTTTATTCTAAAGGATGAAGGTTATGATTCACGAAACAATGTTATTTGCCTGCTGTAAATAATGATTTGCGTAATTCATATTATATATGGTAATTCATAATTTTATGTGCACAAACTAGTAAAGTATACTATATATCACAATGTATTTTATTTATTTTAGTATTTTCACAATTCTATTAATTTGCATTTAAAAAATCCTAAAATAAAAAATTTGCTCTTTTGGATTTTTTTCCCCCCTAGCAAAATAGCTTTGAAATCTATTTCGTAATTGTTTCACAGATTCAACAGCATTAGTGAGGCAGCCATATTGGGCAACTCACTTCAGATCAAGAGGATATTAATTCAGGTTCTGGTATATTAAGAGAACATAAATGCATTTTACATGCACTCACTGACGTTGCAGTTGACCCTTCGGTAGATCCAGGTCTTAATAGCACTCTGGGGACCCATAATTCTCTGCGGGCTGCTCTGCGTGGTGCGTGAAGTGGGTGCAGTGATAATGTTTAGACTGTCTCACTTTGGTTATGCAAGCCATTTGTCCTTTCTCCTGTTTGTTTTACCTAATCTACCTTTAGCTTTTGCCGCATTCCAAGTTTTGTTACATAAATACTCTAGACCGGAGAGGAGGTGGCTGTCTGTAAGAGCGGTCACTGTTTGCACAATGAATGGTGATCCTCTTGAAGCTGAGCTCTCTGGCTTGCAAAGAGGCTTTCACTTCCTGGCTTTGGTTAGCATCTGTATATCTGTGTGCTGTGAAGTCTGATAACTTTACACCCACCTTAACTGATAGAGAACATCTCTAATGGTTTAAATTCGGCGTAACTATCGCTGCATGTTCTATTTCTGCCCGTTGCTCTGCATAGAGCCAGGAGAAAGACTGCTGCTTTAGCGCTCTGTTGAGATTGATATGTGACAGTTCCAGCGCAGTGCATTCGAGCAGTTATATGGTTTGTTATTTTTGCATTCCTGATCCATCTGTCAGTCTTCTTTCTCAACCCTGCCAGTATCTTTCTGCAGATCTCAGCTGTTGCAGCAGCACGTAAGCAGCAATAAATATTCCGAATCCAAATAATATAGCGAATGCCCAAACTCTGTCTGCACTCCATTTCACTCCTGTAGTTTTCACGTTGGGCCTGAACACGTTCAATTATTATATGCTTATTTCCGTACACTGGTAAGTCATCAGTACCGTTTAAATTGAAAATTACTTCCTTTGAAATAATTTAGATTGTATAATTGCACAGGGAACAATAGGTAATTACCTATAAAGGGTGTAACGTAGTAAAAAAAATTGCTTCCTGTTTATGTCCATGAAACTTGATTATTAAGCATACTGCAGTATGTCTCTTGCACTGACATTTACATAGATTACAGTTTCTGCTGAACAAATGCAGTTGGGTCATTCCTACTGTGCAGTTTAATTTTTATCCACCATATATCTCATGTATTGGATTGAATATGACTTTTTACAAATTTAAAAGATAGAAAGTGTTAGATTAATCTCTTATCATTATATCACAATTAAATGAACATAACATAAAACTTTGTTTTGAGTGAATTTTGCTGTTTTTGTCATGTCCCCTGGGGCTTCGCATTAACTTGAAGAAGTATTCCAAGTATATTTCTTCAAGTTAATAATTTAAAAATATGGTTAAATCCTCATGTATAGGCTAACTCTCAAACCCTCTTTGAGCAATGGCTAACTTGAGCTCTTCTGTCCTGTTCATTTCCCATTTATGTAAATAATGGTATTTAAAGTGCCTCATCTTGACCAAAGCAAAGTCTCATATTGTTAGGGATTTTCTGGTTTTGTTTCTGTTTGTGGGCGGGTTTGGGACGCATTTATTTTAGTTTTCTGTGTTTCCAAGATTTTTCATTGCTTCATTATGTGTCACACCTGATGTTAATTTCATTATTTGATTAGTTTGGTCTATTTACCCTATGAAAAATAAAATATTTAAAATAAATTTATTTCATACTAAGTATACAGTAGTTCAAATATATTAACATATTTACTGACATATCACTTGAGACTTACTGATATAAAAAAATATAATGAAACTTTTGGAGTATTACTTTTTAAGCCTAAAAAGTGTTTTAATGTCAATATTGATAAGGATTGTATGAACTTTAATGCAATATATTTCCACTTTAGCATAATCAAATATACTAGAAGTATATTTAGTTGGACCTCAGCACCACTTCCGCACAATTAAAGTACAAAATTGTTGTTCCAATTTAAGTACATCAGTTTAGTATACCTAAAGTACAATTGCAGGATTTTACATATATATGTAAATATATTAGTAGTATACTTAGCATGCAATAAATGTATTTCAAATACATTTTAGTATATTTATTTTTCACTAGGGTAAGCTCTGTGTGTTGTGTTGTGTTGTCCGTTATTGTTATGTTGTGCTTGGTTGTTCATTTCCAGGTTTGCTCTGTTAAATAAAACTGCTGCATTTAGATCCATTTCTCCTCATTTTTGATACCCAGCTGTGACAAATATGAGCTTATATATAAATTATTTCTTATATTACAAAACATAGTCATATTCAATTTTTTTCTTAATATTCAAAAGGTATTGCATAACAGGAATTACCTAATTGTCATATCAGTGTTCAAAACATGGCTTCTTGATCCTTGAGTATTTTGAGAAAACCACTTGCTTAGAGGTATCTTTGAGTGATTTTTATGAAATCTGAAGATGAAATGGCATTTCTACTGCTTTGTGCTCATTTTATCGAAAAAACAAACATCAAACCTCAAGATAGAGAAATTGCAATTTGATCTCAATGCATGGTGAGTCCATTCTAATTAGACTGAAATTGTACATAAAATGGATTAGAAAAACACAAACACCTGTAGATTGTTAAAACTGCCCTCACTTCACCTGTAGATTGTTAAAACTGTCCTCACTTCACCCCACACCTTTTTATTATTACCTTCCTCATGACCTGTCTGTTTCTAGAGAATCACATCAAACATTGCCGAGCATGTTTACATGCACCATCTTACATAACATCATATAAGACATTGTATTCTTTTATCAAGGAAAGGCCAATATGTTCATGTTTTGATGTCGAAGCCAGAGAAAACGTCAAAGAATTCAACATCTAACGTAAACATGTTTTTCTTGCATTGTCAGGTTTTCATAATGAGCTGGTTTTTGATAGTCATCAGTGTTTGTTGTACACTCACTCACTGAATGATACTATCAACCTTGATATTTTTGATAGGAACACAAACATCAGTAAATACATTATTAGCAAGGAATTTGATCAAGTCTGTGATGTTTTGTGGTATTAGTTTGTTTTTTTGGTTTCTGTCTCATTCCAAATGCTCTTTAAGGGCTTTTCACACTTGAAATAGTTAACCCTGGGTCATTCTATACCCCGGGTAAATGGAATCCTGGATTATCTTTATTTTCATTTCACACTGCTCACATACCCGGGGTTAAAAGTTAATCTTGGGTATTCATAAACTGGCACATTCCTAAACCCTGGGTTAAAGTCCGTATTTGCATATTTGTGGTGTCAGTGTTACTGACTGGACAAAAGCAGCACGTGACCTGTTTACATAAAGGCTCTAGCATGGCGCGTCCTCATTGCTAAATGTATTTTTTTTTCTGAATGAACTTTTCAAACTAAAGGTAACCATCACTGTTTGACATTTGTCCTATCATACACAGACTGTTTATATACATTGCGCGTTATTTCCATGACTGACCAAAGTGCGTGAATATAAGGCACGCGATTGGTGGTTGGTTGCTAACCCGGGTAAAAAGCGGTGCTAACCCCGCTTCTAAATTACAAGTGTGAAACGCATATTTACCCAGGGGTTAAAAGCGGTGTTTAGAACGACGATAACCCGGGGTTAAGCGCAGTGTAAAAAGGCCTAATTGTGCAATGCCTAACTTTAGCTGTTTTGTCCTGTTAATTTCCCATTTGTGTAAATAATGGTATTTAATAAAGTGCCTCATCTTGATCAAAGCAAAGTCTAATATGTCCTTTTATATAAATTCTTTCCTAAATTACAAAACATGGGCATATTATTATTTTTTTTTTATTATATATATATATATATATATATATATATATATATATATATATATATATATATATATATATATATATAATATATATAAAAATATATATATTATATATACTATATTGGTAAAAGTATTGGGACACCCCTCCAAATCATTGAATTCAGGTATTCCAATCACTTCCATGGCCACAGGTGTATAAAATCAAGCACCTAGGCATGCAGACTGATTTGTGAGAGAATGGGTTGCACTCAGGAGCTCAGTGAATTCAAGCGAGGTACCGTGAAGTCCATTCATGAAATTTCCTCACTACTAAATATTCCACGGTCAACTGTTAGTGGTATCAAAACAAAGTGAAAGCAGTTGGGAACAACAGCAACTCAGCCGCAAAGTGGTAGGCCTCGTAAAATCACAGAGCGAGGTCAGCGCATGCTGAGGCGCACAGTGCACAGAAGTCACCAACTTTCTTCAGAGTCAGTAGCTACAGACCTCCAAACTTCATGTGGCCTTCAGATTAGCTCAAGAACAGTGTGTAGAGAGCTTCATGGAATGGGTTTCCATGGCCGAGCAGCTGTATCCAAGCCTGACATTACTAAGTGCAATGCAAAGCGTCGTATGCAGTGGTGTAAAGCATGCCGCCACTGGACTCTAGAGCAGTGGAGACGTGTTCTCTGAATCACACTTCTCTGTCTAGCAATCCGATGGATGAGTTTGGGTTTGGTGATTGCCAGGAGAACGGTACTTGCCTGACTGCATTGTGCCAAGTGTACAGTTTGGTGGAGGGAAGATTATGGTGTGGGGTTGTTTTTCAGGGGTTGGGCTTGGCCCCTTAGATCCAGTGAAAGGAACTCTTAATGTGTCAGCATACCAAGACATTTTGGACAATTTCATGCTCCCAACTTTGTGGGAACAGTTTGGGGATGGCCCCTTCCTGTTCCTGTGCACCAGTGCACAAAGCAAGGTCCATAAAGACATGGATGAGTGAGTTTGGTGTGGAGGAACTTGACTGGCCTGCACAGAGTCCTGACTTCAACCCAATAGAACACCTTTGGGATGAATTAGAGCGGAGACATCAGTGCCTGACATCACAAATGCGCTTCTAGAAGAATGGTCAAAAATTCCCATAAACACACTCCTAAACCTCGTGGAAAGCCTTCCCAGAAGAGTTGAAGCTGTAATAGCTGCAAAGGGTGGGCCAACTCCATATTAAACCCTACGGATTAAGAATGGGATGTCATTAAAGTTAATGTGCACGTAAAGGCAGGCGTCCCAAAACTTTTGGCAATATAGTGTATATTCAAGTTATGGTGTTAAAAAGGCAACGCATAACAGGAATGACCCAATTGTCATATTAATGATCAAGACAGGGCTTCTGCATTCTGGAGTATTTTGAGTAAACCACTTGCTACAGCCGTATCTTTGAATGTTTTTTTTATGAAATCTGAAGATGAAAAGGCATATCCACTGCTTTGAGCTTGTTTTTTCTTACAAACAAACAAAAAACACCAAACCTTAACCTAGAAAAAATTGCCATTTGATCTCAATACATGGTGAGTCTGCAAAATAGATGAGAAATGTGAACACCTGTAGGTAGTTACAACTGTCCTCACTTCACCCCACACCTTTTTCTTATTACCTTCCTCATGACCTGTCTGTTTCACATCAAGCATTGCTGAGCATGTTTACATGTACCATTTTCCACAACATATAAGACATTGTATTCTTTTATCAAGGAAAGGACAATATGTTTATGTTTTGATGTCAATAGAACAGAAAACGTCAAAGAATTCAATTAGCATAAACACGTATTTCTTGCGCTGTCAGGTTTTTATAATACGCTGGTTTTTGATAGTTATCAGTGTTTGTTGTTCATGTAAACTCACTTACTGACCACATAGACAAGTGTTACTTCAATAACACACAGTCACACTTGAGTAGATGGCGAAAACGGAAGTGAAGTTTGAAATCGAACTTCGAAGTTCCAACTTCTTCTAAGAGAGGTGAGGCAGGTTAGGCATTCACTTCATTATTTATACCAATGGAATATCCACCAGCTAAAGTACTTGTCATCGTTAATTGGTGTTTTCTTTTATGCACAAAACACAACAGCAGCACTCTCGCAGTGTGCCGGTCATAAGGGTGATCTGTTTCATAACAATGAACACTGACCTACTTCCAGCGAAAGCAGTCACCTTGTCAGTCCTTTGCTTTGTCTTTTTCTTTTTTACTCCATGGCAAGGAACGCTTGGTGCAGAACAAGAGAAACAGAGGGGCTCGCTGAACAGTTTAATACAGCCAGACCTCTCCACATCATGCACAGCGAGCGTTGCGGCGCTGTCGGGGCGATTAGCTCACCAGGGCCTGCCAATCGACTCCCTCGCAAGAGACCCCTGCTAACCGGCTAACAAATTGAATGTGTGTTTAGACGGACGAGGGAGAATTAGATCAGCTCTCTCGGCTGTGTCAGAAAGATGCTGTGAAGTTACTACCCGCACCAGGCCTTGAGAGGGAACGTGCCTCTGAGACCCAGAGGCTTGTTAAGACTCAAGGATGTTGTCAGAATGCTAACCAGACAATTACCGTGCACTACTGATTAAAACGAGAGCACGCTCATTATCAAAGTTAGGGCGGGGGAGGTACGTGCTAAGCCTATCTTGTTCTTAAAGTATTGTTAGAGTCTCACTGTTCATTTAAATGAGCTCTGCTATGTGGAGCTTTTCATGCACGCCATTGGCGTCTGTCAAAGGGTGACTTTCACCCGGTCCGCAGGGCATCCTTATAAGAGGCTCTGCCCACTCAGGTTATGTCAGGTTTCACTGGGCAATTTAATCAGATTTCTGCCAAGTCAGCCAGACTATTTGGAGTATGTGCTTCATTTTCAATGTTTCAATTTCATTTTGGAGGGCACAGGATATAAAAATCTCTCTCTCTTTTTTAGTTTCCAACATTTTTTGCCACTTAATGTTGTTCAGTATTTATTTCTGTGTGCGCTGTGTATTTTAAAGGGTTAGTTCACCCAAAAATGAAATTTCTGTCATTAAGTACCTGTTGTTCCAAACCCCTAAGACCTTCGTTCATCTTCGGAACACAATTCAAGACATTTTTCATAAAATTCAATGGCTCAGTGAGGCCTGCATTGACAGCAAGATAATTAACTTTCAAACATATTTAAAACAGTTCACGTGACTACAGTGAACCATTGAAATTTCAAAACGTTTATGACATAACGAAGCCTTGTTTACTGAAATCACGTGACTTTGGCAGTTGATACATGCTCCGAACCACTGATTCGAAACAACAAAAATCGTAAGGCTTCAAAGCTTCATTTTTGGGTGAACTAACCCTTTAAGTCTCCAATAGATAATAGGTGTAATTTGATTACTTTGAAAGTGGCATATTATATATGGGCGTATTTGTGTAGCCGTTTTACAGTCAGTCAGACCATTCTTATGATCTGGAGCTAAATTGTGAGGCATACGTTATGAGTCAGTGACATATGCCGTGCCCTTTGGGTGCCCAGTAACAATGTGGGAATTACGTGATTTCTGCAGTGCTAAAATTGTTGGGCTCAAACGGCCCTGCAGAGCAGGACAAACTTAGCTCAGACCTAGAATGTTATTTATGGGTTATTTTGTTGAAATTGTAGGCAGGTCCATGATATGCCGGTAATAATTTTTTCCTGGATCTATTAATTTATTAATTTAATGTTTTAATTATAATTATGCAATAATTGTTTATTACTATTTCTACTACTACTGCTGCTAATAATAATAATAATAATAATAATTGAACAACTTCTGTCTTCCAAATCAGAACATGTGCAACAAAAATGCAGAAAAAATACCTTTGAAACATGCAATATTTTTAAATATTATAAATAATTATTAAGATGTGTTCCCTCACATGTATTCAATGTCAAAGAAAAAAGTTTATCACATATTTATCACAATACTTTTTTAGAGTTATTAAATTGAAACTTTACTTGAAAATGGTATAAAAGTTTTCAAAAATATTAGGACACTTTGCCTAAAATAAAATAGGCAGTTCATTGATTAAAGGTGTGTTGATTTACTTCCATTTACCTTGTATCGGATTTTCCAGCTAATTTCAAATGCTTTAAGTTTTTTTGGTAATTTCTACAGTTAGTTATGAACTGCCATTGCAACACATCCAACAGAACTACTGTATTTTTATCATTAGTGTGGTTTGTCACTTGATGTCTCAAGTACAATTTACAGGTACAATTTTATTTGCTCTTGTTTCAGTGCGTCTTTGAGACACACGTCTTCGACAGCCAAAGTGTGTCTGGTGTGCGGAGACGAGGCGTCAGGATGTCACTATGGGGTTGTTACATGTGGAAGCTGCAAAGTTTTCTTCAAAAGAGCAGTAGAAGGTAAGACTCGCATCTGTTTTCTCACTTGCTGTTGAGAAATGTCTTTATGTCATATTAACAGGATGAATCCTTGTTGAAAAGGCCGGTTTAAAGCAGTATGAATTCCTGACTGGTTTATGCATAATATTTCACAGAGCTCTAGAGATCGCAATCATTCTGGGTGGTGAGATATGTGTTTTGATTCAAACGTATAAGATCTACGAGAGATGCGTGTAATTACAGCTCATACTGTACAAGTGTACTATACAATTCTTTAGGTCATTAAATGAAAATAAGGATATCTGAGAATAAAAAATAAATGTAAAAAAATCCCATATAGAGATAAACTAATATTAACCATGCACTGCTACATATACTTGGTAAAGTAGACCCAGGCCTGCATTTTTACCCCTCTAAATTTGGGTAACAGTGACCTATGGGATAATTCACATCTGATTAGAGGAGTGAAGTATTGCTAATGCTTTCAAGAAACTTTCAGTGACTTTCAGTGGAGTTTTCAGTGTATTAGCTCCAAAGCAAACACGTCGCTATCACAGCCTCTTCAGAAAGGTGCAAATTGCTGATTAAGCCAACAGACACCTCCAAACTCCACAGATCATCTATTATAACAGTCAAACAGAAAACGCGAGAGATGGGGGGGAAGATCTTTAGAGTATATTCAAATAAACACCTATATGTACTCTAGATATTGCTGCTGAAGAAAACTTGTCAAAGCCTTCTCAAAACTTCTGAAGATTTTAAATTTTTTGCCAACTAAATGTCTGTGGACAGCATTTGTGGAATGCTTCCGATTACACTGACAACAACTTAGAGCATAAAGCATAAAGACAGTATAAAGCATACTGTCTAGTATATGAGAAACATGGAATATTCAGGATATTCCATGTTTCTCATATACTAGACAGTATGCTTTATCTAGTGGAAAATTCTGTGAGTTACTCACCATCATGTTGTTCCAAACCCACGTTCATCTTCAAAACAAAAAAAGAATAAAAAAAAACCTGAGTGATTTCAGTCCATCCACTGAATGGTTATGCAAACCAAAACTGAGACGCTTCAAAAAGTTCATAAAGACATTGCAAAAGTAATCCATATGAATCAATCGGTTAAATTAAACTGTAACCAGTGAGGTTTGTTCTCGCACATCAAGCAAATACAGTTTTTCATCCGTTTACCATATTTGATGTGCTCTATGTATGTGTGTTGACTAATATTTATATTTGACTAAAAATTCAATCTGTTCATCACATAAAGCAGTCATGTCTCTTCAGAAGACTTAGATTAACCCTCATGATTCATATGGATTACTTTCTACTTTCTTTCTGAACTACGTGTCAAATCTTGGACTTTTAATGGAGGGCCAGAAATCTCTCACGTTTCATTAAAAATATCTTGATTTATGGTTTTGGAAAGACATGAGGATGAATAAATGAGAGTAGTTTTGTATAATGTTTCTTGTAAGACACATTTCTTGTCCATTTATTTATTATTTGTTAATCAGCATGAACATGTACAGTCATTACTGCAAAATAAACCTTTCAGGGTGATACAAGAGCCCTACTCTTCATGTTGTGTCTTGATCACCCTGTCAGGGTTTATTCGGAGATAATGACAGGCTGAATGTACGTTAGGCTGTAACATTCACTATTAAACTAATTTAGTAATTTATTAGTTAATAATAACAATAGATGTTATTAAGCATTTGAAAAACGTGTGTGTGTTTATATCAAGCATTTTCTCATGTCATGATTGTTTTTTAGAGCCCTGAATGAGGTCACACCTCAAGGGCATTCAGAAGTGCAGCCGCTTTCCCAACACCACAGCAGAGGTAGTGCTGTGTAAGAGTGTGCGCTCCATTACCTTACCTGACCTCAGCCTAGTTACCATCTGAGACTGAGAGAGAGAGAGAGAGAGGGGGGAGGAGGGAGGAGACAGAGAGAGATTGTGAAGAGTGAGCTAGGGGAAGAAGGAGGGTGAGCAGTAAGATTGGAAACAGATAAAACGATAGACGCAGTGAGGGAATAGACAGAGACAGGTCTGTTTTAAAACCTAGCCTCGTTGTCTACTGCCTAAATAGGCAGCTGCCTTCTAAGGCAGTATCCTAACTGTTATGGAAGCTCATAAGAGATTGATTTTGGCCGCTTTACATATGCAGTACTTTAACACAAACAGCACTTCACACAAGGGAGACTCGACAGGCAGTTGATTTCAGTGTAATTTGTCGTTAGCATGTTGCTAAGCTAACAGCACGAGTTTTCCTAGCCCTGTTCCTGGAGGCAGATGAACGCTACACATTATGGATGTCTCAGCTATCTGACCCTCACGTCTTGGGAGTCTCTACTACTGAGCTGATGAGTTCAATCTGTTTATTTTTTTTTTTTTTTTTAGGAAGTGTTTGCAAATGTGTACTATTGATGTGCCTCCACAGACAGGGTTGGGGAACACTACTCTAATAAGCATCCAAATACTCTTACACTGAAGTATTTTAACAATTCATTTTAGTATTGAACACATTTTTTTTTTTTGCCTCATTCACTATTCATGTTCTGCACAAAGTATAAATGTGATGCTTGCTAAAAGTCTGATTACATTAGCCAAAATTCTGTAAAAAACAACAACAAAAAAAAAGTCTCTGAAATTTTGTGACTGAAAAAAGTTCATTGTCATACTGATTGTCATCAGTAGTGGTAGTGATGTATAAGGTCACTTTCAAACCAAGCAGTTTTCTGTTGATCGACACGGAGATGTCAGCCTATTCCGAAATCTGCGTGGGGAAATCTTTCATCTTCACATGAAATTCCAGATCACATGGATTTCTGTTGAACTGACTGGATTTCACCTGTGAAAATTCACAGAACAACGGTAAATGTGACCACACCTTTAGAAGTTGGCCAAAACAAGGTATTTTAGGAGGCAGCATAATTAAGTTAACTTCCTTTTGGAATAGCCATCCTGTTTGGTGTGCTTTTTTATGATGACTTAAAATTCAGCCTCTGTAGGCATTTCAGATGGTTTTGAAAGAGAGCAAAAGACAGCCAGCAGACAGATACTTAAATATGAACGAGTGAAAGTGGAAGTAGAGAGCCTTTTTTTCCCCCCTCCCTTCCCACTTTTTTAAATTGTGGAAAGTTCTGGAGCACTCTCTCTGGTACAAAAGAAAACGGTACATTTTGCAAAAGGTAAAATATTGCAGTCAACAAGCTCTGTTGTGTAGTTCCTGGGATGTTCAACTTCAAATAATAACTAATAGCGGCATAAACACTTGTTTCTGTGGGAATAGTGTGAAGTGGCCATATGGTACTAGCTAATACTCAACAGACTTTTATTAGGAGCTCTACAGCTGTTCAGTCTGAGCACTAAAATATTTGTTCCTTCATTATGAGAATTTGTAATTACATTTGGCACCTGGGATAGACCGGTTTCACTGTGTTGTTTTAGTTGTAGGGTTTGGGACCTCAGACAGACAGACAGACAGACAGACAGACAGACAGACACACACACACACACACACACACACACACACATGTTTGTTTTTGTGAATTGTGGGGACTTTCCATAGACTTCAATGCATTTTACACTGAACAAACTGTACATTCTATCCCCCTACCCTGCCCCTACCCCTAAACCTAACCCTCACAGGAAACTGTGCAAACTTTTACTTTTTCACAAAAACTCATTCTATATGATTTATAAACCCATTTACATTGTGGGGACCGCTGGCTGGTCCCCACGATGTAGGTGAACTCAGGTTTATATTACATCATGGGGACATTTGGTCCCCACAATGTAATATAAACAAAAGCACACACACACACACACACACACACACACACACACACACACACACACACACACACACACACACACACACACTACCATTCAAAGTTTGGGGTCAGTAAGATTTTTTAATGTTTTAAAAGAAGTATCTTCTGCTCACCAAGCCTGCATTTATTTGATTAAAAATACAAACAAAAACAGTAAAATTGTGAAATATTATTCCAATTTAAAACAGCTGTTTTCAATGTCAATATACAGTAAAGTGTAATTTATTCCTGTGATCAAAGCTGAATTTTCAGCATCATTACTTCAGTCTTCAGTGTCACATGATCCTTCAGAAATCAATCTAATATGATGATTTGATGCTCAAGAAACATGTATGATTATTATCAATGTTGAAAACAGTTATTTACATTTTTATTTCATGATGCTATGATGAATAGAAAGTTCAGAAGAACAGTATTTGTCTGAAATCTAAATCTTTTGTAACATTAAACACCGTTCAAAAGTTTGGGGTCAGTAAGAATTTTAATTTTATTTTTGGGGGATAGAAATAAAATTAATCAATAATTTTATTCATCAAGGATGAGTTAAACTGATCAAAAGTTACAGTAAAGACAATTATAATGTTAGAAAATATTATATTTTAAATAAATGCTGAAAATTCAGTTTTGATCACAGGAATAAATTACACTTTACTGTAGATTGACATAGAAAACAGATGTTTTAAATTGGAATAATATTTCACAATATTACTGTTTTTGTTTGTATTTTTAATCAAATAAATGCAGGCTTGGTGAGCAGAAGATACTTCTTTTAAAACATTAAAAAATCTTACTGACCCCAAACTTTTGAACAGTAGTGTATATATATATATATATATATATATATATATATATATATATATATATATATATATATATATATATATATATATAAAAATTTGTTATATATTTTAATAGCTTTTTACTGTTACACCATTTCATTAATTTTGGATGTTAAAAATGTTCTCAGTGTAAATGTTTGCAGAACCCCCTGCTGAGTTCTGGCACAGCACAGTTTTGGTGGAAAAGGGTTCATTTCGACATTGGCTTTGTTTACATTCACACTTATAATGTGATTAAGGCAGTCCTGAAATTATGTTAATGTGATTATACTCATAATAGTAACCATAATTGTAGTATGTAGGCATATATACACCTTAACTACATTTCCTCCACTCTTCCATTGCCTGAAGTGCACATGCTAGTGCTGCAGAGAGAAAATGAGTTACATTCATGCACAGCTTTAAAAGCTGGGGAGCTCAGGAAATAGAGTTTATACTTACAGTTTTACTGGCCATGGACATCATATTGACGATCAAAAACTCTTGAATGGAGACCTTTTTAAGCATTTTTAAGTTCCAGTTCTAGGATATCGGGCCTCCCTAATTTTGTCAAACAGTTTGCATTTGAAACAGTGAAAGAAGGGCAACAGTAACTAATAGGTCTGTTGCTTTTCAGTTTAACATTTTGTGTTGTGGGATTTAGTGAAATGTATTACAGTAGCAGTAAAATGTCAATAAAAAAAATCACATTTCTTAGTGAATAATCAAAATAATGGCATGTAAACAGGATTTAGGTTTGCTCACGTCATGTAAAATCTTAATGCGAGTAATTTCTTATTCTTCTGATTATTGCCAAAAATCATATTATTGGCATGCATATATTGTAAACATACAGTAGGTACACACCATCAAGAGTTTTTTAATGTTTGAGATTTCCTTTCTCAGCAAACCTACAAGAGCTCAGTAAAATATGTGAGATGTTTAAGATAGCTTGTCTATCTACGGTTTTCCCATCAACACATTTCCTCATCACATTTTCAAACTCCCATGCAAACCACAGTCTGTAGCTTGGCTGTGATTTCCATATGGTTTGTGCTGTGATTCTTTTTCAGACAGCTCAGCAGATGCTTATTATTCAAAAGCCATCAGTGTCTTGGCATGTCATCATGTTTAATGATACTCAGTGTCAGTCCTGGACAACTCATCATTTACAGGCTTATATTGAACGTACTAGACTATTAAAGGGGGGTCCCTTTAGTGTTGGGTGGACAGGTCTGAGAAACACTGTGCTACACCATAATGAAACAATTAGTTGTTCTTATAACTTTTCTGTGACATGGTAATCATAATAGTGATGGAAACTGCACTGATCTAATGCAGAGGTTTTCACATGACGTATGCGTCTATATGACAGTTATTTGTGTATTGTGTATTTGTAACAGAAACAAGCATCAGTATGTGAGAGAGAAACTCATGGAAATACAAACATGTGAATAAAAAAAATAAAAAAATCAATTCAATTCACATTTAATTGTATAGCATTTTTACCATACATATTATTTCAAAGCAGCTTTACAGAAAATGCATGTCTCTACATTGCAGTTCAAAGTGGTTATCAGAGGTGACTGTGTCCAAGTAATGCATTTCAGATTTTTTTTTTTTTTGTAATTTCCGCACATGATGCCAATACGTACAACTGCCCAGAACACTTAATGATTTCATTGAGAGGGAAAAACATTAATCATTTCCATCTTAGAGTAAAAAAAAAAAAAAAAAAAATATATATATATATCACCAAGACTGCATTTATTTTGAATAATAAAAAAAATAAACTAAAATAAAACTGTAAAAACAGAAATATTGTGAAATATTATTACAATTTAAAATGACTGTTTTCTATTTTAATATTTTTAAAAATGTAATTTACTCCTGTAATGGCAAAGCCAAATTTTCATCAGTCATCCAGTGTTCTGTCTCACATGATTCTTCAGAAATCATCCTAATAAGCTGATTTGGTGCTCAAATAACTTTTTTTTTTTTATTATTATCATCAATATTTAAAAAAAGTTATGCTGCTTGATATTTTTGGAGAAAATGTGATACAGATTTCTTTGATGAATAGAAAGTCCAAAAGAACTGCATTTATTTGAAATATAAATCTTGTGTAACTCTTTACTGTCACTTTTGATCAATTTAATGCATTTGTACTAAATAAAAGTATAAAAGTAAAACATTAGTGTATATACATTACATGTATTGTTGTCACATATAAAGTCACAATTCTAAGAAATAGTCACAAAGTTTTGTTTTTTTGAAGCAGAAATGACTTTGGTAATGTATAGCCCTAAGGATGAATTTGAAATAAGCTTTTAATGACAAAAAGTGAAACTCCACAAACTTTGTCATGCTTGAGTTTGACAGACACCCATACTGAAATATGACAGAATTCAGAGTGCTTTTATTGGTCAGTGACACGCACAGTAGTGTTAATGAGTCGAACACCTCTACAGTCCACTAAACGGGTCATACGTGTCATTTTTTCCTCACCTCAAATAACCCGCTGTGTTTGCCTACGGCACCGCTGCTTTCAGTATCTGCCATCTCTTCCGCCTTCTGGGTGATACCTTTGTTCTTTGACATCAATGCAAAATGAGACAGCCTTTGTGTTTAAGCAAATCGGATGACGGCTATCACATTTTGGCATCTGTGTTTCCAACATCAATATATTTTGGGACATAGGTCATGACCGTGTATTTCTGATGTGCCTGAGGTTATGAAAGGCTTTTTTTCTGGTCAGTTGATGACAGATGTTTCTTAATGTATCAATTTAGCATTGTAACCACAACAACTGGCTTTCTTAGTTTATCAATCTGAATGTGGCCCTCAAGGCAGCTCTAAGCCTAATGTACAACAAACCCTTCAAAGATTCATTTCCATGTACAGTGCAAATATATAACGTGTTTTTCCACTGGAAATTAAAGCACTGTTTGACATTCTATACAGATAAAGGAGTAGCTTTTCAACCTTGGACCAGACACAATTTCTAACAGGAAGGCAGAGTACTGCAAAGTGCAGGAAGTGCATGTGTGGAAATAACAAATGATGAGAGGAAACTGGAAAAAAAAATTATTTTCATAAATGATTACAGCTGCATTTTGGTTTGTAATTTAACTCTCATGTGTCTGTTCATACAATAATCCCTCTGAAGACTGAATCTGGTTGAGTTGGATGAACACAGAAAATAAGAGTAAATAGCTTAGCAGAAATAAAACAATATCTAACTTTAGAAATTGAAATTGATAATGTCATTGACTGAAGGGGCATTCGCACTGTTATTTAATCACTGGAGGTCATGGAGCGGTTGGTTGCTATATGCTACTATATCAAGTGCTGCATTCGGTGGCAGATCATTTTCTGAACTTCCATTGGTAGCCAAGCTCAGCCCAACTTTGTTGCATCACCAGTGCTTGTTAGAGGTCAGAGGTCACTGACTCTCACTGAAAATGGCACTCACTTTGTTACCACAGTCTGAACACCCATTAATACCCTAAAGTTGCAGAAAGTGCCTGCTACAACATCAAATGATGCAGTAAGTCACGTGTGTGGAAGAGATTTGAAGTACGTTGTGAAAGAACTAGATGGATGCTGGCCTGTGTTTTTCTATGTTGTTGTTTATGCTACATGTTGTAGCTAACTGCTAATGTGAAAAGGGGTGGCTTATTCATCTCGGTCTAAATGTAGGTAAGATATATGACACTGTGTTATCATGAAAACAGATCTGAAAGAGAACTGCTTTAAAGGAGAAGCTCAAGTTAAAACCAGAAAGGACACAAAACTTCAGGAAAAAAGTTGTGAATACTGTACTATGTATGTCTCACATGGGTTTTCCTTTTTAAACGTATGCTTCATTTCTAGAGCCAAGTTTACACTACAGGATTTTAAGCCCAATTTAAGCCCAATTTGCAAGTTAACAAGCTTGCCGACAGGTCAGGCTGTGATCGGGGCAAAGTCAGCGGGTGATCGGCACTCGCCAATCTTTATGTGTGAACTACTCAACAACGCATCAAAGAGGTTCTCTGACGCGTCGCCGACGCCAGACAAATAGCATGCTAAATATCTGGAGCTGTCGGCCGACTCGATATCCTGTGGTGTCACTTGTCGTGACGCAACAGCCAATGGACTATGGAAGCAGCAATAACATTCCATTCAAATAGCCAATAATTTGCTGACGTTTATTTATATCAGATACACATTGTGTAAGTAACTATAAAGGTCCCTCTATTCTTCTCCCAGTTCACTGGCCACATGTATTTTGATACAAATAGATGAATTCACATACTGTAGCCTATAAATCCGACTGACAGGACTCTGAACTAAAGCCCAAACAAGGCGGCGCCCATCTCGTGTTATAGATTAAGATTAAGTTCATGATGTAGGTTTTTAAATGACAAAACACTCACTTGCAAATATATGAGTATCGGAATATCAGATAGTTGATAACATGGTGAGAAAAACGATACATCTGTCATACAGTGTGGCCGCGGTGTGTCACGTGACAATCATGGAAACCGTAAAGGAAACGTAATTGGTTTGAGTAGGACAATCTTATATTGAACAAATTAGTTCAGTTAAATTAACTGTTATGAGTATTTAGAACTTTCTTTTACTTTTGAGTTCACAGCACTGACATAGTTCAAGTAAACTGAACTATTTAATTGTTTTGAGTTGTATGAACTTATTTCTTTTCATTTAGACTAATTGAAAGTTTAACTGAAACTGGGCTGGGATTTCTATTTTCCAGCATGCTTTCTCCATGGCACTTGAAAGGGAGAGTAAATGTTCAAATTAAGTGTTAGATAATGTTTTTTTGTGCAAAATTAATGGTAAGGGAGATTTAGTAGTAATTCATGTTTTGTTATGCTAATTTAGAATCGTTTCTGTTAATGTGGGTTTTTTGAGAGTTACCATCATGGTGACAAGTGGCACATGCGGCTTGGTTAGAGAGCAGGAAAGTTTCATGTTTTAAGTTGCTGTACTCATTCAGTAAGTGCTATACTATGCTATTGTTAACATGTTAATTAGCCCAATTTATTCGAGTTTACAGTGTGGGAGGTCAGCCAGAATATTTTAAACTTATGTGTGAAAGGGTTCATTTAATTTTAATTAAATTTAATTCAAAATTTAATCTAATTTCTTCCCAATGTCCATTTTCAAATACAGTCGTTGGGTGACAGAGATGTTGTCAGCTTGAGTAGCGCGTAACCCCCTGTTGCGGATCATTTACGTAGTGTGAACACCACAATGACTTCAAGACTCCACAGCAAGTCTTGTAGTCTGAATAGCACAGCGATCTGCCGACGTTTAAAGTCCTGTAGTATAAACTTGGCATAAGCTGACAGGCTCGGTTTTCCGTGCATCCCTCTATCATAAATGACGTAGTTGGCTAAAAGTAGACAAGCTTGTACAGGAACCCCCATGTTAGCATTTCACTATGCACACACTTAGGCTGATATGATGGTTGAAATAGTATCTCAAATTCAGCCTTAGTATTAAACACACTTTTGTGGGAACTAATGGCATTTGGTAAAATTTGTATGAGGAGATGAATTTGTTGGATTAAAGGATCCACAAAATTTCAGGCTAAAAGGGGCTAAAGAGATCAGCAGAAAAACTTTACTCAACCTCTTGTCATTTCAAACCTGCATGACTTCTAGGGAACACACACACAAAATGAATATCCGTTTGGGTGAATTCAGTACAAATATAGTACATTGTGACTCACTTTAACCCTTAATAAACCACCCAAGAATTTCAGAAAAAGTCTGTGTGGCTTGCTGAACATTTTCCAATTGCTCCGATTGGTTTTGGTGAAAAACAGCCCAATATGTAAGAAATTTTAACAGTAAAAAATGGTGGTAAAAAGCATCTTTTATGCTGGTGCACAGAAACACCAGAAGAAGCAGGTGAATATTTCCGCCACTTACTGGACTGAAGTGTGAAACGTTTGTGTAAGAAAAAATCCATATTTAACAAGTTATGAAGTAAAATATCTAGCTTCCGCCAGACCATATTCCGTATTCATCTTACAAAGAAAGTGTAAAGGCCCCGATATACTTTAAACAAAGTTCTTTTTCATTCTTTGTTCAGGGGTAAAACAAAGTTGGAAATATGTGAGCAGCGATATACTGTAATCAAACATCTGACGCCGCCCACACTGCTGAGAGTGACGGTTAGATGAATATGTAAAAATGTTGCGTGCTTTCCTCTCAGTAACAAAATAAACACAACAAAATTGAGAAACTGGCAAGGATTTTTTAATATATCATAAGAAAAGCATCTGATCATGGCAACTTGGATATGTTTGTTTGTACAAGCTGTAATTCGGCACTCCAGTAAAGTAACGTTGCGTTTATATTATAACACTTTATAAAACAGATTGCTTAAAATCAAGCAGCTTTATTGTATTAAACACAAAAAACAGTACCAGTCTATCATTTCATCAGGAGTACAACTTCGTTTTATACTATAAAGCAGCTCTCCAGTGTTCATGTTTTCACTCGTGGACGTCTGATTTCTACAAACTCGAGAGGAGACATGAACTGGAAAAGATTTTCAGAGTGAAAGAAGGTGGAGCCTCAGTGCACACCTACCTTAAGTAATGGCCATGGACCAATGGTAGAACGAAGGTGTTTACCAGCTGAAGCAAACTTTTCCAGAAAGTTCGCTTTGGCAAGCTGTTTCAAACTTCCAAAACGAAAATAGTTTCGGCCTGATTTTGTTCGAAATGACGTCACATCAATTCGCTCGATTTCGTTTGAAGTATACCCGGGGCTTTAAATTTTCATTTTAAAGAGAGCTAATACTTTAAATTCACCCAAAGAGATACAATTAAAATATTTCTTTATATGTTCTGCAGAAGAAAAAAAAAAGTTGGGTTTGGAATTATATGAGACTGAGTAAATGATGCCAGAAATGATATTTTTGAGTTAACTATTCCTTTAAACATAATTTCTCACCCAGAAATCGGAACTCAAAATTGTTAACACTAAAGACACAAAAACATTCATATTCTAAACTAAACATTGAGAAAACAATAGCTAAACAATGAGGAAACATACTACTATGATAGTCCATAATATGCACTTGCCAATGCACATAAACATCACACAGATATAGATCCACAAACTACAGTCTGCTGAAACACTACAATACTTGATGTTCCCCTTTGACCTTATGCACACAAACAGTCTCTCTGCTACTTTTGTCCATAAACACCTTTATGCACACACGTGTGCTGATACAGACATGCAAAACACGATGCAGTCAGTGTACATGCTTCTGTTGGAATAATGATTAACAGGATTTGTGGGGCAGCTGCTGAGAGTGGTCAGAAGGGGCCCGAGAGTCAGCCGAACAGATTTCAGGTCTGATTTGCGTCTGTGTTTGGGTGGTGAGGCGGAGGAGGGCTTCGTTGTGTTTCCTGTGTCGCAGTTTACTGTTTTTTAGAGCAAGAAAAATGGGCTTATGTAAGGGGTCATGTGATTTAGCCAGAAATAGTGGCAAGGCTACAGCTGCTGTTGCTCCGTTTGCAGATCCTGGGCTTTTTTGGCAGCTTTTAGACAGACTTGCTGCGCATTTTCCCCTCTACCGAAAACACTCATTGTGCCTATCTGCAGCCACACGGTCCATAAGCGCTAAAGGAAAGTGCCCTCATGTAGGTAGCACGTCCAGTGCCGTGCAGTTTAGCAGAGAAGTCCTTCCCATGATGCATGAGTGAAAGAGGGGGTGGAATATGGGTAAGAGAATGAAAGAGAGAGATGTACATGGCCACAGTGCCTGGATGCGGCCCTGCGGCGCGGTGCTCTGGCCTGTGGAGCGCGTGGGCGTGCGGCGAGTCAGTGGAGCGGAATGGTGCTCTGAAACGAGAGCTCGTTCCACGAGCTCTGGCCTTAGCCAAGGAAGGCAGCGCATGAGGGATTCTCAGGCTGTTACGGTCTCTGTCATAGCGCCCCGCGCCAAGACATCAGCCAACCTATGACACACTCAAAAACACTATTTGGGATGGCTCATTTGTCCTCTATGATAATGGTGCAGGGGCGTAAAGTGTAAGACAGCTGTCTCCTTTTCGTCAGATGCTCACAAAGAGATGACTGTGCACCAGGACCAGAATGCATCAGTGTCCTTGCGAAGGTCACAATTTGACTAATGCATGTAATTGACTGACTGTCTTTTTTGTATTACGTAATAAATTTAGTTGAATAAATATTATATCGATGAATTATTCAAATTAACCTAAATATCAATATTTCTTAGAAAAGCCCCTAGAGAAAAGCATATATAATGTTATTTTAATAATTAGATGTACAAAATATGTTAAATTGACAGCCCATTATCCATGTGAACCATGAGAGAACTAATTCCTGATTTCTGTTACAATTGCAACAGAAAAAATGGATACAGACATAGAGATTTTGAACACTTTGTCTTTCTTTATGCAGGTCAGCACAACTACCTTTGTGCTGGGAGGAATGACTGTATCATTGACAAGATTCGGCGGAAAAACTGCCCAGCCTGCAGAGTACGGAAGTGCCTACAAGCTGGGATGAATCTTGGAGGTAACTGAATTTACTTACTATGGGACTAAAATCTGTTGTGAAATGTTATGAAACAATTATACGGCACACCTGAGATCATTAATCTTAAAATATAAGAAAGAAAAAAAAGTGTTGTTGTGAATGTGAGGGACTGCCTTTTTAGTGAAGCTTTACAATGTTCCACAGAAATTATTATTTTTTAATGAAAGGTAAGTGACTTAAAAGAACATGTTGAAAAGTACTTCACCTACATCTGTGTTTTCAATATAATTGCAACACAATACGATCAGTGCTCGGTGAGCTGGAAAAATGACCAAGCTGTTTAAAACTTTGAGAGAGTGGTTGATTTCAAAAAGATTTTGGTTGTTGGTGTAACAAATGCTAGCCAAGGGTCAAACCGATTGGGACAACCTTATTATTATATTGAAAATACAAAAAAATATTGATTTAGAAATCAGTATAGCCTCAACAAACATCCATGTAAACGACACATTAGGCAAAGATTAGTAACTAGTAATTCCAAATTTAGAAACAGACAAAAACACAAGCACAAATACAAGAGGAGTTTCATTATGTTCATCTGTAATGTTGGTAGAATCACAACACATGATTTATGTGGCCAACTCTGATCAAAGCCTCATTTTTACATGGTGGGTTTGCTAAATTTCAGTTTGTTATGGAAAAAGTTTGTTAATAAAAATAAAGTTTAACACATTTTTGTGTCATATATCTCAAAGCCTCTACTATCACTGAATTACAGGATATAGCTTTAGTTCAGTAAACAAGATTTCCCACGGTAATGTCTATGTTCTGTCTATTTTGTCCTTTGAGAGCATCTTGAAAGCAATACAACCTAATATTCACCTTAAATTGCATTTTGATTAAGTTCCAATATAGAATGAAAAATATGGTGCTTCTTTGACGTCATCACTTGAGACGGATCTATCATTCTGCTTTTTTTCTATTTGGATAGTTGATAAAATAACATGGACATGAACTTTAAATCCAGGGTATTCAAACGGGAGTCGATGAAGGTACTGTAGAACATAAGCTGGGATATATATATATATATATATATATATATATATATATATATATATATATATATATATATATATATATATATATATATATATATATATAAATAAATATAACCTATGGAGTTTAATGGGAATAGCATATGATCTGATAATGTTAGTTAATATTGTTAATTGTAATAGAGTTAATTAATATTGTGGATCCCTGGATCTGTAAAGGAAAGGAAGGTGTATTTTAGGTTCTGATGATAGACATTTTTTATCATTATATACTTTTTTTTTGCAGTTTTTCATCAAGAAAGATATAGATGTATTTGATTAAAAATAATAAATGACTATGCATCTGAAAGATCAGAAAGTCTCTGAATATTTCACAAAGTTTTCAAGAGAACAAAATCTGAGCATTTATTGGGACTAGCACATATGCCACCTTCAGTCTCACTTACTGATGTGATATGAAATCTGTTGGCACAGGAATCTTGCAATTAATATCAAATTGGAACACACACACAGTCAATTAACAGCATCCTGCTGAACTACATAAGAGGTCACATCTATACAGCAGGGATTTAAACTGTGATCCCTGCTATAAGATCCATCTTTACTTCAATAATTACTTCTATCATATCCAGTTCCTTGCAGATATGGAAACAGTCTCAGAACACTGCTTAAAGACTACACTGTGGGTCTTTTCATTAGTATCTTGTTCATTCCAAATTATTTATCTTTCTTATAAATCATTTTAAGAACCTTCAATGTTTTACATAAATTTGTAATTATTCATAAAATGGATCAGGCTGCTGAAGCGAACAGCTTTAATAATACATGTTTGTTATTTCTCAGCACGAAAGTCCAAAAAGTTGGGAAAGATGAAGAGCGTTAGCGAGGATTCTTCCCTGCAGAACTCAAAGGATGGACCTCCGTTTCTGACTTCTGAGAAAGAGTTGAGCTCGTCCACCGCTCTCGTCCCCCACGTCCCCACGGTAGCACCGTTTCTGTCACCGTCCGTGTGTAGCGTTCTGGAGCTCATAGAGCCTGAAGTTGTGTTCGCTGGATATGATAACACACAGCCCGACACAACCGACCACCTGCTCACCAGCCTCAACCAGCTCGCCGGCAAACAGATGATCCGAGTGGTCAAGTGGGCCAAAGTACTTCCAGGTATGATTCCAAGGCAAATTTGGTTGTTTCTCAGATTGTATCTTGGTCTTCTGCACTTCTGTTTTTTTTTCTCTTTATTTGAACATCTGTAGTTCAATGTGAAGTATTAGTTGAGCTGTTGGTCTCTGAAATGTGCTTAGAGACCATGCAGTCATTCATACAATCCTTGACCTGTCAGGTGTTTTGGTATAGTAGGGTCATCATCTTCAAAACACAATTTACATAAATCAAGTTCAGAAGGTCTATGTCTTGAGCCCACACTTAATTCTTCATGCTTTTAACAAGCACTGTCACTTGACCTTGACCTCATGCTTTTGAAAGTGTCTTCTGCTCACCAAAGCTGTTACAATTATTTGAATAGAATACAGTAAAAATGATATTCTGAAATAATATTACCATTTATACAACAGTTCTTTCTGGATCTCGAATCTGATTGGCTGAGAGCCGTGCGATATTCTAGTGATAACAGCACTCCTCCCTTTTCACCGTTTGTATCACTCCACTTGAAGCGACTGTCATGGCGGATGAGCAAATCCACTGTATATTTTTATTTATTTATTTTTTTACAAATACTACACTTGTTGTAGTTTTAAGAGTTCTTTAGGCAAGAATGTAGCTGTTTAGACCTGAAATATGTGACTCATATTTAATCATAGCAACTATTTTACAATTTGTTTCGACATATTTAGAGTTGCTACTGTAGCTCCAGGCTGTCAGCGGCCGTTCAGTGCTCGTGCTCCAGCTGAGAACAGCTTCATCTCGGCCAGTGCTTCGGGGCTTTGTCACTGGCTCTTATAGTGCTTAAGCATAAAATATCATTTATTTTGGGTACGTTACATGGGCAATCTTTGGTCTTATTAATCTATTACTTGTTCTTGAGCAAATCGAATTTAGGCTATATTTAATTTACATCCTGTAGAGCACTGCTTTTGTATGTTTGACTGAATTGTACAATTGTGTTTATTTCCTATTGCCAATTATAATGGCTATGATTGTTAATTTTAATATTGTTGTTCAATAAATATTATTTTATATAAATAATATGTTGTATTTGGTATTGAGAAAAAATCCTTTAATGCGTAATATGGCTTGAGGGAAAGTTAATACGCTATTAGATGGCGACAAACTCAGTCGCAAGAGACTTAAATTGAAAGGGACTTTTGTAAACAATGGACGTTGTTTTAGCACTGTTAGCAAAATTCCATTAACTGTAAAAAGGACAAATACAAAGATCGCTTTCCTCAGAGGACATTCAAACTGAATTTTATAATGGATATAATATTGTGGTAATGCTCGCTCAGGCAATCTCTCTCTCTCTCAATAATACAGCACAAAATACAATGAGTTTCATTGGAGGGACTCAACATTCCTTCATTACTAGTTTTAGAATTAGAAACGGAGCCTTGGTCAAACTTGAGATTTGAATCCGTGGCAGAAGAAAGTAGTTCTGCACAAAAGAGGGTTTTAAAGACACTCTGTTGTTATTTCTTATTTATTTACACACTTGTGCCGTCGAACTGTTGTATAAATGCAATAATCACACTCGTAGCCGTGCGATATGGCTGTATATCAGCACGCTGTGATTACCTACCATATGGCCGAATCACAGCCGTGCTGATATACAGCCATATCGCACGTCTACTTGTGTGATATTGCTCATTTAACATATCTTTTATATTTGAATATATTTTAAAATGTAATCTGTTTCAGTGTTGGCAAAGCTAAATTCTCAGCAGCCATGTCTACAAAAATGCTTATATGGTGCTCAAGAAACATTTCTTATTATTATCAATGTTGAAAACATTTATTTCAGGATTCTCTGATGAACAGAAAGTTAGAAAGAACCACATTTATTTGAAATCTTTTCCTAACTTGATCAATTAAATGCATCATTTCTGAATAATATTACGTATTAATTTCTTAAAAAAAAAAAAAAAAATCTTACCGATTCCAAACTTTTGAATGGTAATGTGTGTCCACAAGCCTCCAAGTGAGTTTCAAAAGCATGTCAAAAGTAGTTTGGCTTATCATATAGAAGAATCAAAGGTTATTTTTTTTCTGTAGTAACAGTTTATTGATTAATTGAGAATCACTAGCATATGTTGAATAAATCACACTATACTGTATTATACAATAAAGCATCCCATACGATTCATATTAAATATCTAATTGTGATTTTATAAAAATCTGTTTTTGCCTTTCCAAATTAAGTTTTCAAGGTACCTTGCTACAAGACGGTCATTTGCTGTATTGCAATTATTTGATACCAGGGTGTCTGCTTGCTATATCCGGATATATAAATAGAAGGCTGAAAACACACCAGGGCAAACTGGCTCACCGACTTTCAAAGACTTTCCAGGCTGGCTTTGGGCAGTCAATGCATTACACGCTCAGCCATTCTACAAGTGATGACTTGCAGATGTTCATTATTAGTTATTTTGTTCTATGTCCGCATTGTTCTGCGATTCACATGTGATTTTATGCCACTTTAGGCATCAAAAAGAGCTTATAAGGATGAGAATTTGATGGGAAAAATAGGATGTTTTGTAAGTTTGTGCAAGTTTCATTGTCAATAATTTCAGTTTAAAAAAAAGGATAATGTGAGAAAATTATTATTTATAAGAAAAGAGAACACAAGGGATGCTCAGAGATTGCCTGGAAAGTTACTGCTCAAAAGAAATATTATGTTAACATTCATAAGCATGACATTATAGTTAATACTGAATTTGCTTATTGCAGACAAGCCAAAAATAGTCTATGCTTCACCGATAAGATTATACTGTAGTGTGTCTTCATGTGGCTGAAATTATAGCTTGTGGGTGACTTCTCAGCTCTCAATCTGAGTTTTGGCAAGAAACCAGTCGGCTGTATTGATAATTCTCTTTGACAACAGGACAATGAGTGGAAACCTTCAGCGATTCATGTAAACCTGATTGTGGCAACTGCATTGCAAGACTTTTTCATTTGTGAGCAAATTTCAGCAGCTCTAGGAAGCGACCTTACACTGTTAGGTTGGCAACAGCCATACGCATTACTTAAACTAAAGAAGTAAATAAGACTTTACTTTCTCTTTCCTAACAATATGTTACTATCCACATCCATTTCTTGTATGTGTCTTACTCGAAAACAGTGTCTCTTTTAAAAGAATAGTATGGAGATTCTAACATCATTTATTCACCTTCATATCATTCTGAACCCTTACGCTGCAATGTGTTCGGTAGAACACAAAATTAGAATTTTTTTGTCATATAACAAATGTTCATAGTGACAAAGGGCTGTCAATCTCCAATAATAAAAAAAAGGAGAAAAAAAAAAGCACCATAGTAATTTTTTGGGGGGTGAACAAAAGCAGAGAATAGTAGATTGTGTTTTGTTTCTTACAGCCCACAGTTATGGCTTAATATTAGCTCTGCTTTAGGGCAAGTCATGCCCCCGAGTATCCCATATGTCTCTTCGCTCTGTGTTAACTTGCCCTTTATTTTTTTCCCCCCAGGTTTCCGCAGTCTACCCATTGAGGACCAAATCACGCTGATCCAGTATTCCTGGATGTGTCTCTCCTCCTTCTCCCTCAGCTGGAGATCCTACAAACACACCAACGCCCAAATGCTCTACTTCGCCCCTGACCTCGTCTTCAACGAGTAAGCTAACTCACACAACACTGCATGCTTACTTCATTTAGAGATGTTGATTTCCATAATATTCAAAATCCATCCAAACATTTTAAGTAATTAAAAAAAAAAAAAACTTTTCAGTAAACCACAACAAGCATTAGCCTGAGGTTAACCCTAACTGGTGAAAAGGAATTTGGTGCTTCAAGTTACAGAAGTTAAGATAATCATACAAAATGATAATCTCACAAAACATGTTCCCAGCAGGTGTACGAATGTGACCTCAAACCTGTCCCTTCAATTACTCCGCTAGGAAATACACTTTCCCTATAAACGCTTCTTGATAATGTTTGATCAGGGCAGAGAGTTGGGTCAATGGGGCACATAATCAGCACAATCGACGAGAAGTGTTGAGTGGAAAGAGAGTGATTGTGTTCTTTTTAAAGCTAAATGTCCATTTATTGAGTGTAGTGGGAGAAGCGTAAAAATAGAGCATAGTGACCCCTGCAGGAAAACTGGAGTACTTCATTGTATGTGCCAAAGAACTTGGGCAAAAGTTGTCTTTACTGAATTAACAGGTATGATTACATATTAATATATGCTTAGCACCTTATGCACGAATTCCACACATCCTGATGACAAACGGTCATGCATATTTTCTGGCATGCTGACAGTTCTGAACGAGCTCCGTTTCTTTGTTGCCTGAACAATTAGCAGTCCTTTAGCACAGTCCCAAAGACTTATTGAAAGCCATGAACTACACAAGGTCAAATACTACATTAAATAATGGTTTCCAGACTACATTAAATAATGGTTTGTACTGACCTAATTATTATTATTAACAATTAAGCAGACATATAGAAACTACTATTTCCCATTCATCCTAAGGCATTAATAATTTTATATATACTGGGATCGAGGCAGTTCATTGTTATATTATTACATATTAATGTTTGGTTTTAAGGACATTTTGGTTTGTGAATGTGCAAGGTAAAATCTAGGTCCTATAGCAAAACCAGTTGAGAAGCACTGCAGGACTAGTGCAACAGTGCCCTTAAAAGATATTGATCGAAAACATTTCAGTCTACCTTGAAACAAAAGTTTCCAGGTTTTGAGTGAGACACTTTTCAGTGTCCTCTAAGAGTATGTCAAAAGGAGCCAGAAATACACATGTGTATGGTGATCTCTGACAGGCCACAGTGTATGTATAGTTCTCCCAACTTTCACACCTCTCATAATATTCATTAAAATCACTTAAAGGAATGCTCTCCATAGCAACTGAAAGAAGAGACACAATAAATGCCATTTCCTTCTGTCTTTCTCAACAAAAGCTATCATTTATGCGAGATTGTGAATGGTGTAAATCAAAAGGATAATAAGAAAAGCTGCTGTAACGACACCATGAACTGGCATTCTTACAGCTAATGAAACAAGGAATTGATCTCTCTTCTCATTTAATCTGAAAACAGATGGAAGGTTAGGATATTAAATAAAGATCTGTCAGACTGGAAGAATGGGAAGACAGAATCAGTTCTGGCAGACACACCTGTGCTCAGAATGACAGCAGGTTAGACGGCTTTGGAAGACAGATACTGTACATGTATTCACCTAGTCAGGTATGCAGAAAGACAGACACGTATGTAGAGACAAACAAACTGGAAGATCAGCAAAGCTATCTTGTAAATTAGTAACCAGCCAAGAAAGTGTCAAGATGAAACCAAAAGTTGTGAATAAAAAGACATTGTAATTGAGCCATTCTGTGATCTTTTGGAGCTTTTGTGAACATTGCTTTCTTTATTTTAGGCCATAAAGGTAGAATTCATTAGATTTACATTAGTGCATTTGGAGGAGGCTTTAATCCAAAGTGACTTACACTGTATTTAAAGGGTTAAATCACCCAAAAATGAAAATTCTGTCATTTCTCTCACCCTCATGTTGTTCCACACCCGTAAGACCTTCATTCATCTTCGGAACACAAATTAAGATATTTTTGATGAAATCTGAGAGGTATATGACTCGTCCGTAGACAGCAATATAATCAACACTTTCAAGGTCCAGAAAGGTACTAAAGGCATCGTTAAAACAGTCAACTGTCACTGCAGTGGTTCAACCTTAATTTTATGAAGCGACGAGAATTCTTTTTGTGCGCAAAAACAAAACAAAAATAACGACTTTATTCAACAATCTCTTCTCTTCCCTGTCATTATCCTTACACAGTTGACGCAGTAAGCACAGTGAAGGCTTTTGTGTTTAAGTCCGAATGCCGGTTCAGTATTGGCCAAAGCGGTTCACGTGAGCAGCACGACAAATGCGTGTTCTGTTTTGACAGAACCTGGAGGCGCTGGACATAAACAGCGTAAGAGAATGACACAGATGAGAAGATATTGTTGAGTAAAGTAATTATTTTAGTTTTGTTTTTGCACACAAAAATGTCGCTTCATAAAATTAAGGTTGAACCACTGCAGTCACGTCAACTGTTTTAAAGATGTCTTTAGTTCCTTTCTGGAACTTGAAAGTGTTATATTATATTGCTGTCTACAGACGAGTCATATAACTCTCAGATTTCATCAAAAATATCTTAACTTGTGTTCTGAAGATGATCGAAGGTCTTGCAGGTGTGGAACGACATGAGGGTGAGATAAATGACAGAATTATCATTTTTGGGTGAACTAACCCTTTAAAGTATACACTTTGTCATGTGTTGCCTGGGAATCAAACCCATGACCTTGGCATTACTTGCTCTTTGCTCCTCACTTCAGAAATCATTCTAATATGCTGATTTGGTGTTCAAGAAACATTTTTTATTATTGTCTATGTTGAAAATAATAAATTTTATATATTTGGTATGTATCCTTTTGGTTATTTCTGTTTTAATTAGTAGATGGTTGGATCGCTTATGTTGCAGTTACAAATAATGTTCCAATTCCTAATAAAGTCACCAGCCAGTTGTATTTTTTTTATTTTTTTATTTGCCCTAGCCTATTTTTACTTGCATTTGGCAGTAGATGGTGGTTAATTTGGGACTGTAGAGGTTCTCCAAAGGGCTCTGCCAGTGTGGTAATCTAATAAACCCCAAATTGTGCCTCAAGTACCTTTTAATTGTTTAAGTATTCTTTTAACTATATTTCCATAGCAATTTTTAACAATGCGACAATCACGTTGTTTACTACAAATCCTCTCAATTTCTTTACCAGGGAACGTATGCGGCAATCAGCCATGTATGATCTGTGTGTGGGCATGCGGCAGGTGAGCCAGGAGTTTGTCCGTCTACAGCTAACTTACGAGGAATTCCTTGCCATGAAGGTCCTGTTGCTGCTCAGCACAGGTGAGATTGTGTGCACATCTTTTACACGTGTTTCAAACAGAGCCACAACATAACAAGAGTCAGCCAACAGAGGAAAATAAGCAAATGTATGAAAGAAAGAATGTCTTCTATCACCACATTTACCTTTAGTACCTGAATTGAGTATGTGGGTGTGTGAGATTATCATGAGCTTTAATGGATCACATTAATTGAGACAACAAATTGTAAACACTTTCCTTTCCTTACAACGTGGGTGGTTGAAATCATATTTAGGTATAGTCATAATTTTAATATAATATAATATAATATAATATAATATAATATAATATAATATAATATAATATAATATAATATAATATAATATAATATAATATAATATAATATAATAAGCCTTTTGGATGCTAGATCAGTTCATCTCTCATATACAGTACAAGATACTCAGATCAGCACACACACTCAGATCAGGTAGACAGGCACAACAGCCAATGCACCCCCGGGCTTACAGCATATGAGACCGAGGTAAAGTTTGAGTTCTGAATTCTCATACAGGATAGATTTTGGGATGCACAACCACTTGCTGATCCTCTGGAGCCTTTCCAGAGAGCCCTGCTGTACTTAATAAAATTCAGTCAGGAGATGGGCACTGCTCCAGGAGCTGGTGTTTTTCTCTCCAAAAAGAGAGCTTCATGGAAGGAGGGAGAACCGGAGAAGTGTAGTCAGGAATGGTACATAATTGAAGAGCTGAAGATTTTGATGGAGCGATTCTAAAAAAAAAAAAAAAAAAAAACCCTTTCCTGATATAAAATCAACTTAAACATAAAATTTGATGATGGATGGAGCTTATGTATGTCATTGCCGTTTTAGGGGCAAAAAAAATTGCCATACTGTTCAATATATGAGATACGCTGGGAAGAGCTGCTTTGTTTTATAAATAAACTGGTTTCTGTATTTCACTGGAAAATCAACCCATTATACAAATAATTGTGGATTAGAGCGCTTCGTTATGATCTACTTTATATGCAAATGCTTTGTTTCTATTAATGCTGTTTTGTTGGCATGTTATCTTATGGTATGATTACAGCTTAATGTTTTAATTTTAATAATGCAACATTTTCAGAGATGTTTTATTTTGGTTCATTTTGATGTGTTATCAGTGTTTTTTGCTTTGCTATAAAGTTGTTGTGTCATGCCTTCTACTGTGAGGCTCCAGGGCAGCTGTAGTGTGGAGAGAGAGAGAGAGAGAGAGAGAGAGAGAGAGAGAGACAGAGAGGCTGTTATTCCTCTTTGACCTTGGCTAAGGTTTCAGAAGCCCTGCAGGCTCTCACATGACCTTATTTGCAATGGTAGCGTTGACCTGCTAAAGAGTGAGTCACTAAACTAAATCCCCTCTTGTTTTTTGCCCCCCATTTATTTTATTTTTTTTAATAAAGTCCATTATTTAACCTTTTTTTTGGTTTGTGGTAGACCCAGACACTAGGAAATAAATATTCTCACAGATGCTGCTATTGTGCAAAAAGCAGTATGTCTATAAAATATAAGGTGTCTATAAGTCTTATATGTCTTTTGTTGAGTGAATCTTACATCCATTTTCATCAACGTATATCGATTTTTTTTTTTTTTTTTTATGTAATGCCTTTGCATTATATAACAAAATATAAAACTAACTAGCATTAATTTCAAAGAGATAGGAAAGGTAAACTGTTCAAGCTTTTAAATGATAAAAATACAATTTTTAAGAAGGCTTAAATAGAGCTTTCCACACTGAGCTTAATTTTCTTTCGAATCACCGCTTTTAACCCTGGGTAAAGGAATGTTTCACACTTGTAATTTAGAAGCGGGATTAGCACCGCTTTTTACCCAGAATTATAAAACCCTGCTCCGGAGCAGGGTTAGCACCGCCTTTGTGGTGTTAATCTCGTATTGAAGTGCCAAACTTGTACAGTGTGAAATGATGCAGTGTTTGAATGTTACAGCTAGACGCTTAGCAACAAACAACCAATCGCATGCCTCATATTCACGCGCTTTGGACAGTCACAGAAATAACTTGCATTGTATATAAACAGTAAATTCAGCATTTGAGAGGAAAAATGTCAAGTGATGAGAGAAAACACCACAATTTAAGTAAGAAGATACCGTTTCATTCTTACCTTTTATAGTCTGAAATGTACATTCAGTATAAACTCAATAGTACAGTCGGATGTAACAGGTCACGTGCTGCGTTCATCCAATCAATGACACTGGCAGCGCAAATATGCAAATAAGAATTGTTGGAATGTAGAGTGTGAAATGACATTTTACGATTCCCTTAGATGAATTGTTAACCATAGATAAATTCTGAGCAGTGTGAAATGTGAAGCAAGATAACTCAGGATTCCGTTTACCAGGAGTTTAGAATAACCAGGGTGAACTATTTAAAAGAGCTTTTCACACGTGTGTCACTCTAAACCCTGGGTAAAAGGAATCCTGAGTTATCTTGCTTCACTTTTCACACTGCTCAGAATTTACCCAGGGTTAACAATTAATCCTGTGTATTCCTAAGCTGACGTTTCACATTGTACATTCCTAAAACCTGGGTTAACGTTCATATTTGCATATTTGCCGTGTCAATGTCATTGACTGGATAAACGCAGTACGTGACTGGTTTACATAGCTGTTTTTACATTTACTGTTTGCATTGCGCATCCTTGTATTGCCAGCTGTACTGTCGAGTTTATACTGAATGGACATTTCAGACTATAAAGGTAATAATGAAACAGTCTCTTCTTCACTCAAATTGTCGTGTTTTCTGTCAGCATTTGACAATTTTCCTCTTAAACACTCTATTTACTGTTTATATAAAATGCGCAGTGTTTCCGTGACTGTCCAAAGCAGGCAAATATGAGGCACGTGATTGGTTGTTTGTTGCTAAGCGTCTAGCTGTAACATTCAAACACTGCATCGTTTCACACTGTACAAGTTTGGCACTTCAATACGAGATTAACACCACAAAGGCGGTGCTAACCCTGCTCCGGAGCAGGGTTTTATAATCCTGGGTAAAAAGCAGTGCTAATCCCGCTTCTAAATTACAAGTGTGAAACATTCCTTTACCCAGGGTTAAAAACGGTGATTCGAAAGAAAATTAAGCTCAGTGTGGAAAGTTCTATTTAAGCTTTCTTAAAAATGGTATTTTTATCATTTAAAAGCTTCAACAGTTTGCCTTTCCTATTTCTTTAAAAATAATGCTACTTAGTTTTATATTTTGTGGTGCTAACCCTACTTCTGAATTACAAGTGTGAAAAGTTCATTTACCCGGGGTTAAGTGCACTGTGAAAAGCCCTAATGAATAATCTAAATTAAGCTTAATCAACAGCACTTAATGTAATTACCAAGAAAAATAAATTTAGACTTTGTCCCTTTCTCAAAAAAAAAAAAAAACCCTTTTACAGTTAATGTGGCCAATCAGTAAACATTAAAATACACATTTTAATAGTATATCAAGATGTAAACAATATGCAAGTCAATATGTGCAGTTTTAGTATGAAAAAAAAAAGCTTAGTAATCTTTGTGTAAAGACATATATGCAATTTTAAGGTGTTGCCATGACAATGTTTTAACTGGAGAATTAGTACATTTATAATATTGTAAGCTTTACATTTGTTTTTAAAACCTCCCCAAAATTGCCCCATTTATTTCCATTTTATGTGCATCACCGTTACCTTGATTTTTTTGTGTGTGTGGTAACACTGTCACAAGTTGTTGATTGACCTTAAAGGGATAGTTCACCCAAAAATGAAAATTTGATGTTTATCTGCTTACCCCCAGTGCATCCAAGATGTAGGTGACTTTGTTTCTTCAGTCGAACGCAAATTATGATTTTTAACTGCAACCGCTGCCATCTGTCAGTCAAATAATAGCAGTGGATGGGAACTTCAACTATAACAGTAAATAAAACTTGCTTAGACAAATCAAAATTAAAACCTGCGGCTCGTGACGACACATTAATGTCCTAAGACACGAAACGATCGGTTTGTGCGAGAAACCGAACATTATTTATATAATTTTTACCTCTAATACACCACTATGTCCAACTTCGTTCAGCTTCCTGTTAGTGAGGTCAAAAAACGCGTTCTGGTGACGGAAGTGATGTCTCGCCCATATACTTCAATGAGCGCGAGACATCACTTCCGTCGTCAGAGCGCGATCAGACCTCACTAGCCGGAAGCTGAACGAAGTTGGACATAGTGGTGTATTAGAGGTAAAAAATTATATAAATACTGTTGGGTTTCTCGCACAAACCGATCGTTTCGTGTCTTAGGACATTAATGTGCCGTCACGAGCCACAGGGTTTCATTTGGATTTGTCTATGGAAGTTTTTTCGACTCTTATTGTTCAAGTTCCCAATCACTGCTATTATTTGACTGACAGACGGCAGCGGTTGCAGTTAAAAATCATAATTTGCGTTCGACTGAAGAAAAAAAGTCATCTACATCTTGGATGCCCTGGGGGTAAGCAGATAAACATCAAATTTTCATTTTTGGGTGAACTATGCCTTTAATTTTATTGAACTCTCTGTATCTCCACATCTCAAGTTGCAACTATCAATAGCATCAGTTTTATGTTAATCTACAGAATACTGCATTAACCAGTGTATCTGACTCATCGTAGCCGTGCATACGGCAAAGCTCTTTGACTGACTCTTCCTATGTCAACAAAATGACAGATCCTACTGGCAGAATAATTTATTTCTTTTGACAAGACACCAATTAGCATGGGGTAATCATCCCACTTTTATTCACTGGTGCTCTAAATGGCAGCCTGTGGCTAATGAGGCTGGATGTGGGTCAGTGGGAGAGAAGAAAACAGGGGGAGGTGACTGCGGGTTAACACACCCCAATGAACAGAGGTGCTCTTCATTCAACACATAGAGTTGAGAGCATCATGAAGGACTTCTTGTTGTAATTTTGCTAATGTTAACAAATTGTGTAATCATTTTAGTTAGTTCCGTGCTAAGAATTGGGAACATGCTTGCGTCTTAAGGCAATGCAGAGTATTATAAAATGATGTTGGTTCTTGCATCTTAATAAAAACTTTTTTTTAATTAAAAGTTTTCCATAATTATCACTACAACCTTAAGGTGCCACTAGGTAATTGATTTTTAAAACATAATGCTTTGTCTGCAAAAGTTGATTGTTATTATCAAAATCACATTGAGACAAACAGAAATTAAGCAATTCAATTAGCCAGTCAGTAAGACACAACAAAATTACTAATTTCATCAGAACAGACATCATTTGCATGTTGTTATAAAATGGGTAGAACGAGGGTGAGGATGAACTGTTTCTTTTTCAGCTGTCCAGAAGCTGAATGTCATTTCACATGGTTGGCTGTAGGCCATAAGTGCACTTGCTCTCTACAGGATAGGAGAGAATTACTCCCTTCAGCCTGAATGAGATTCTATATCTCATCTGCCAAAAGTGAAAGTACTTTTCAGTACTTTGATCAAGTTAATCCTGAAAAACTTCACACAAGGGAACATTAATCACCTGAGAAGGTAGACTGCGACACAGACAGGTTAGATGGAAGGATGAATAAAGAGACAGACAGACAGATGCAACTTATAAGTGTTGTTTTACTCACTACTACTGGCCACTGTTTTCAAAATGACATCCCTTTTTACTGACAGTGCCCAAAGATGGTCTGAAGAACCAAGGGGCATTTGAGGAGATGCGGGTGAATTACATCAAGGAGCTCCGCCGCTCAGTTGGAAAAGCCACTAACAATTCCGGCCAGACATGGCAGCGCTTCTTCCAGCTCACCAAGCTATTGGACGCCATGCATGAAGTAAGTCGAAACACTCCCCTGTTATCGGCTAATAGATCAAAGTCAGATGCAAATCTGATCAAATTATCCAGAGTAAGTCTATTAAGCTTATTGCTTTGTCAAGAAGGCACTCATACATATCTAGAAATCCTAACTGTACCTCCCCAAACTAATCCCTGTCATGTAAGAAATACCTCATATGATTTCCATAAGATGTCATAATATGCTAAATTTAATTTTAAATAACGTTCAAGCAAAGCAGTTTTAAGATTACTGATTTAAATAGGGATTTTGAAATGGGGATTTTCCAACTTTCTAAAGCATAGTTAGTTTATGTTCTTGAATGAAGATCTATTTATACTGTGTGAGAAATACATATACAATATATATATATATATATACAAAACATGTTGTTGACAAAATTAAATAATTGGCTTTTGCATTAAAGCCACAAGAAATTATTAAATCATTATCCTGAAAACATTTTCTATTATGTTCACTGTTTCTTTACCCACTATTAATGCAAGATAATTAAGCTTTGTTTTTTCTTATTGTTAAAAATTATTAATAGGTTGTGATTAATCTCATGATTTATGACAGGATACATTTTTGCGCTAAACATATTTAATATCTTGTAAACATCCATGGGGGTTCCTGGACCCCAAAAACCCTGATGTAAATAAATGGGACAGAGTTTATAGGGTTTCTTTCAAGAAGCAGAAATCATCAGCTTTATTGATAGTATCTGTAGTAAGCGGAGACCCCATTCTGACAAATATATATATATATATATATATATATATATATATATATATATATATATATATATATATATATATATATATACATAAATACATACCTAAATCAAACAGCTCAAAAATATCAGCTTAATATTCTGAATGAGCTGATATTTATCACTCTAAAAAATGCTGGGTTAAAAACAACCCAAGTTGGGTTGAAAATGGACAAACCCAGCAATTGGGTTGTTTTAACCCAGCGGTTGGGTTAAATGTTTGCCCAACCCGCTGGGTAGTTTTATTTAAACCAACTATTATTTAAAAAATGCTATATGGCTAGCTTAAAATGAACCCAAAATTGTTGGGAAATTAAAAACCAGATGCACAGACAACAATAATAGACAAAAGGTGAATGTTTATTAATAAGCTTTAATATTTTATTAATATAAATTTAATAGTTTATTAATATAAATGTATCAATAAGCAATTTAATAAATGTTTATTGTTTAATGATTATTCATTGAACATTAATAAAATGTTCATTTCCAACATACTTTGGGTTAATTTTAATTAAGCAATACAGTAATTTTTAAAAAATAGTTGAGTTAAATAAAACTACCCAGCTGGTTGGGCAAACATTTAACCCTAACGCTGGGTTAAAACAACCCAATTGCTGGATTTGTCCATTTTCAACCCAACTTGGGTTGTTTTTAACCCAGCATTTGATGTATCCACAAGAAGTGACTCACAAATGTTTATGTGATTAGAAGCTGAAAAACATTAATGTTTAAAAGGTAGCTGTAGATTATTAAAGAGTTATGTCAAGTGTGCATTCAAATGAAAAACTGCCGTCCTTCATGTTGCCACTGAGAGATGAGAGCCGCAGTTCACTTCTGAGAGCTGTTCATTTCTAATCACTTTTTGCATTGCTGCCAGCTCAATATTTTGTAATAGCACACAAAAGTACTGGAAAAGACATTTTGAATTGCACTTGAGGGCAAAGAACACTTGACAGCAGTGTTGATTTATTAATTTGTAAGATGAAGAGAAACAAGTTCTGCCTAAAAGCGCTTTGGTCAGTTAGACTGAGCATCCATTAATGAGCTCAGCTGCTCTACTGTCTTTTCTTTTCTAATACATCAATACATGTTTACCCAGACTCATGTTTCACTAGAACATTAATGAAAAGCACTGTCATTTTGAATTAAATATGACAGATCCTTTGACAGAAGTGTTCTCTCTCTCTCTCTTTACAGCTTGTGGGGAGCCTGTTGGACTTTTGTTTCTACACTTTCCGTGAATCCCAGGCTCTGAAGGTCGAATTCCCCGAGATGCTTGTGGAAATTATCAGTGACCAGATACCAAAGGTGGAATCAGGCCTAACAAACACCCTCTACTTTCATAAGAAATGACTGAAAGCTTGCAAAAGGAGGGAAAAATGAAGGTTCAAATGAGAGGAAAAACAGAGGACAGCCAGCCCTCAGAGAGCAAACAAGAGCAAGCCCGCTATGCACAAAGCAAGGCGTAACAAGAGGCTTGGTTTAAAGCCATATAAGGCTTGCGTAGTGAGGGAAGGCAAAGAGTGATCTCTGTACCCGGCCAACAGAGAAGAAGAACTCATATTTCATGTGACAGTGCGTTTCTTACCCCCAAAGACAATGCTGACAATGTTCTATATGGATATGAAGCCATATTCTTTGGTAAAGCTATAGTGCACAGTCACATGTGAATACATCACACACACACACACACACACACAAACACGCAGTAAAATGGGCCCACGTACTAGACATATCCTTGACTCCGAGACCTGTCAGTCTGCCAGTAAATACCATTGCATTCTTATGTAACTTGCCCAAAATTTGGCGCTCGTAAAATTAGAGATTCAGTAATGAAAACTGCTCTTTATAACTGATTAAAAAATATGTCCACGACCGTATCAGTTGCATGTAAAGAAGATTAAATTGGGGTGTTTACAAAGAAGAAATGGGACAGGACATATTCCAAGGGCTACAATACATTAAATTAAGACGAATTGTGACTAATTTGTGCGTGAAAGTTATTGAAGAAAGAATCAAATCTAAATTTATCTGCAAAAATGGCATCAATGTATATTTTGATGACTTGAAGTGTTTACATAGAGAGTACTGGCCACACTGATGGAGTGTTATGGTGTCCCGATGATCGATAAGCTGAAAATGGCAGCTCGACAAAAATGCTATTTGATGAAGAAATATATATATATATATATATTTTTTTTTTTTTCTTTTTTTTACATTTGCAATACAGCAAATATTATGGCTCGTCTTGTAAAAAATGAAGCTCACGCAAACACACATGCCACATTTTGTGTGCAAGCTAGAACTGTAGCAAATTTAGGAAATTGTACCTAAGCTGTCACTAAACCAGCTCCCTTTTGACGATAAGGAAAATACAGTACTAATTTACAGTTCCAGAGGAGAAAAGCATTTTATACGATTGTAAAGATTTTGTTTTGTTTCCAAGAATCAATCCAGCTAGAAGCCATTTTCTAACAAGGTGCTTCTGTTTTCTTAACGTAAAAAGTAGAACATTTTCAGTAGCAGCACATGTACAGTTAGATACAGTATGGGATTAATCAGCTTTTTTGAAGCATACAGCTTTCATATTAGTAAACAACAATAACAGTAACCTGCTCATAAAAACACACAATATATGTGTATCTTATGATTATAATTGTTGCTTGTAGGCATATTTTTCAAACATTGTACATAGAAAGTTTTTGATTTAAACCACCTTGCAATTAAAACATAGCTATTTTGGGAAAATACCAGTCGACTTGAGAGTACTTGAGTGAATTGTATCTAAAAAAGGAATTTGGACCACTGTTTCATAACCCCACTGTGCTACTGATGGAATCAAAAGAGGTACTGCTTGTTCTAAAATGCTGTGAGTCTGAGGACAATGAAGGTTTGTGTGCGTTTTGTGCGTTTGTGTGCGTGTATTTGTTTTTCGGTTTCTCTCAAATTTCTTAAAGGCACAAAAAAAGCTTCAGTTTTGAGAGGGCATTGTTGGTTTTCTCTGTGATAGGATTAGTATGATCCTATTGGCTGATTTTGATTTGCACAGACACGATAATGTGACAATTGGGATATTAGATGTTCTGCTATTGTGTTGGTTACGTAATGTGCTTTTGGGGGTGGGTGGGGGTCAGTTTGGGATGTTTGTGAACTGGAAAGGTCCAAGAACTTTTGATGTTTGCCTTTGTGATGTAGCTGGTTGGTGGTAAATGACTGTTGGAGGTCAAAAATCATAATTATAATAGTTCAAAAAGAACAAATCAATCAATCTGTGGTACCCAGGCAAATCCCATTTCACCGACCTGTCAATACACTGTATGTTGAAAGTTTTTGATGGACCTAAAACTAGATGTTGCAAAGGTATTTACAGTAGTCTCTTTTTCCCAACCTTTCCCTTTTTTAAATACACAGATATATACATATAAAAGAATACATGTTAAAAGGTTCATAGGATGTGAAGTATTTTTGAGAGATTCTATTTTGCTGGACACAATATATTAGTAATTTGTCTAAAAAGAGTATATGAGATCTTTTGTAAAGTGAACTGTTTATGCATGCTTTTTGAAAAGATGTTTACAGTGTATTTAAGAAGGGAAACTTGTGCCTTTTTTTCTCACAAAAGTTACCATTTAACAGTATCTATTGTAAATAAATCAGTGAATTATTATGTTGAGTTGTATGGAACATTTCTATATTAAATATTTGTCGGAATTTGGGATGAAGTTCACACATTTTCCCCTTAACAGTTACTGACTGCCCACAGTCGGTCAGAATCCAGAGTAAGGCCCAGAGAGCATGATGAATATACGTTTATTTTATATTTACTTTTCACAGCAAGAGAGACTTGTTTACTCCCTGAATGTCACTAACTTTAAACTTGTCATTTTGGTCTGTAGTAATGTGAACTAATTGTATGTTTGTGTTTTTCCCCATTGCTTCGCCTAACAAAAAACACAACACAGTGCTCACTTCAGAGGTTAGCTATATTATGCTGAAATGAAAAATACTTGGTTGCCAACATTTTTTTATCCCAGATTTTTTAAAGTAAATATATACATAACAAATCAAACCAAGCAAAAAAAAAAAACAAAAAAAAAAAAAAAAAAAACAAAAAAAAACATTGAAACTGAACTCTTTCATTTTGCACTGTTAGAAAAGATTTTTAATTTTTTTTTTTTTTTTTTAATCAGTGTTTCACAAGTAATTGATGTCTTGAGAACTAGCAAGGCTCTATATTATTATTTATAGAGTATATGAAAAATATATGGAATTTTTTAAAAGAGTATAAATCAACATTTATGTAAGAAAAATCTAAAGACAGAACTATAGGACAGGGATCACAAATGAACCTGAACAACCTGATATGAATTCAGATGTCTATCAGCAGCTTAAGAGAATATAAATTGCCATGCTTGTTGCAGCATGTTAGCAATTTGCGTTATTCCATCACCAAATGATGAAGCTTGAAATACTAAAAGTTGGTGTGGATCCACGGGATGCTTTTGGGTTGCTTGTAACTTCAGCTTTGACAGTCTACATAAGACTTTTTAGATGTGTTTTTGGGGAGTCTAACATGTAAAACTATGCATTTGTACAAATCACATTACCACCAAGCAGCACCTTTGTGCAAAATAAGGGCAAAGCATGGTCAAGGTAAACCAATATGTTGAAACAGAATAAAATGCAGCTTACTAGTGAAAACCCACAGATCACATCTTGTGTGAACATTAACACATATGTGTTAATGGATATTGATATTTCTTTTTTGGGGATAAACCTGAATCTGTGTGTTATACATTGTTTGAAGTGACAAAGCCATATCTCTTTTGTGACAAAAGAGCATTTCCTGTTCATATTTTGATTTTTCCCTTTTTTAAATCAGTGCTTTGTACAATACTTGTTAGCAAATCTCCTCAGTACAGAAATATTCAACATGAGCAAAAGACAGATGCAACTAGTTCCTCTAAACTGTATATCTTGTTGCAAATCTTGCCATAACTGTGTTTGCAGAAACATCAAGGGATTCCAATAAACCAGTTAACAATTAATTACTGTGCCCTCTTTCTTTCAGGAATTGGTGTTAATTCTGCTGTAGATTTCAGTGTATGTGTATTTGGTTTCAGTTGGAGAACATCTGCGGTCACACTTTAGATACAGACTCCAATTCACACTATTAACTAACTATTTACTACCACTTTTGCCTAAATAAATGTCTAATTACTGCTTATTAATAGTTAGTAAGTTAGTTGTTAAGTTTAGGTCTTGGGTAGGATTAAGGGATGGGTGTAGAATATGATCATACAGAATAAGGCAGTAGTGCAACAGCCAATATCCTAGAAATATGCAATAAACTTGGGGCAGCTTACAAAATTCATGCTTTTGTGATTTTTTATTACCTGCAAGTGAAAATTTCAGACAAGGTGGATCTTGTCATAAAGTCTGCAGGACCATTAACTCAGCAGAAAGTATTTTTCCACTATCCACTCACCAACTTCCTCTGATTCCCAAACAACTTTGTAAATGGCTAAAAATCTGCCAAAAGAATTGGCTAGTGGGGCACCAACTTATTGAATTTGAATTATTATTCAATTTAATAATATGAACAGAGAATACTTTTACAGCATTCATTAATTTAGTGTTAATTTCTACAAATGCTGACAGATTTTTAGCTGTTCTATTAATTAATATTATTGTATTCTGAAATAACATGATTTTTTTAAATCACATTTTCAACATTAAAGTCATAATGAAACAGACGTGACATTTTTTTCTTTCATATTGTGACAACGGATTATTGAAATTGGATCTATCCATCGGTTGCTGGTTGGACTGAGACTTTATGAATGCGAGCTTGCAGCCTATTTTTTTAGCATACGTCACCAGGGAAGATTGTTAATGAGATAATGCATTAATTGCAGTAGTCTTTCTTCACTATTGTGACATATATCAGAGTCAAAAAGCTTCTTGAAGAATAGAAATTGTAGGACAGGACTTTGCTATTGCTGTGATCGATTTAATTTTTTGCATACATTTATTTTATGTGCACATTATAATGTATATGTTGGTGAATAAGTAACTATGTTTGTTATTAAGTTAATGGGGTATTTATTTATTTTTCATTTTTGTGTTTTGACATTGCTATTGTTCAACCAATCGTGTTCACTTGTCCATGTTTGGTGTCCAAACAGAGACCTAGGTTAAGGTGAAGGGGGTGGGAAGAATGAAGAGCAAACTTTAACTAGGAAGCACGAGGGAGAATAATGTGTGATTATCTGGTGTAATTTTACAAAAATTTAGCATTAAAAATGCTGTGTTAAAATTGTTTCTGTAGCATGTTGTCAAAATGAGAACTGAAACTTATACTACAGAGAATGATTGCTTCACAAAATAATCCTGGTTGTGTTTATCCCAGCCACCATTTACTAATACAGCGAAATAACTCTGAGCAATATCTGTCTTGCTCAGATTGTTGACGAGTCGTCAGCGCAAAGATCTGTGGTAGTTTCAGAGGAGGGTGATTCCAGAAAGACTTCTGAGTTAATGGGAGTGCTCAGAATGCCTTTGGCCCTGAGGAAATCACCACAATCGATGGACATTTAAAGCAAGGAGGTGAGACACACTTTTCTTACTGGAGACTTTAAGGTATTTTTCCATGTTTGCTCTGTGTTGAGTGAAGAGGTATTTTATTTATTTATTTATTTTACCACAACATACCCCAGATTTCCCCCTTCTGAAACAGACAGCAGAGTTTCAAACTTACTCTTGTGGACAAACTTTTCAAATCCAGTCCCATTGCTCATGAAGAAATTAGTGTCCTCTTTTTCCTTGGAGGGAAGTCATTCAATTTCTTGTCATTCCGGGATCTTTTTATACGTTTCCTAGAGGGAAAAAAAATGGGTTAAAATATTACAACAGAAAATTAAAAGTAAAAAGCCTGTTTCCCCTTATGGCTCCTTACCTGTGGAGAATAACAGGTAAGCCTAACTACGTCCAATGGTGCAGATGAATATTACTGCTACCGCTGTGGAGAAAGTGGACACTTTGCTGCAAAATGCAAAAATTCTAATAAAAAAATCAAGCCAAACTCATTCAAAGATTAATCCAGTCACCGAAAAAAGCGAAAGGTAGAGACTTGCTTTTACCTGAGCCAAAGACAGAACTGACAGTCCAGTCAAGAGGAGTGCAGTAGACATACAAAAACAAAGGCAACTTCCAGAAGGTTGGTTGGCCCAATGTCTGTTGTCCAGCTGAAAGTCAATGGACAGGCATGTGATGCCTTAGTAGACAGTGGCTCGCAAGTAACCATCATCTTCGAAGCCTGGTATAAACAGCATCTGTCAGACGTTCCCATTAACCCCATCACAAGATTGGCCATTTGGAGCTTTCTTAAGTGAGTCCAGCTATCCCTGCTTGGGTTATGTGATGGTAGACATTAAGTTCCCTTTCTGAAATCACAGGGGCTCAGGAAATCCTTTCAGTCTTAGCCTTGATCTGTCTGGGAACATGTAGTCCAGACCAAACACAGGTTATTTTAAAAAACGATGCTAACCTCTTCAAGTGTTTGGCTTAGCTGGTCCCCAGTGAAGATGAATGAGTGGGTAATGTAAGGAGGTTTGTTCCTGGCTTCTTGTCCCCAGGAGGGGATTGTGTGGCAATCTGTAAGGTAGAGTTAAACAAACCATTGAGAAAGAGGTTCTGTTGCTAGAGGCTTCTCTAGATGCCACGCTTCCGGTTGGAGTGTTACTATAGCCCATGGTAGTGCCACATTCTGAAATGGATGTCTACCATTTCCCGGTACTAATACATAATAAACCTCTGAAGAACACAGTGATTTCGGCAGGAACAGGGGTGGTTTACTTACATCCAACACATCCGGTATCCCTAGCCCCAAAGACAGGAGAGATTGATACAAACTTCATTAACTTTGGAGACTCTCCCATTCCTGAAACAAGGAAACAATGGGCCCCTATTTTAACGATCTGAAACGCAAGTGTCAAAGCGCGAAGCGCGAAGCGCAAGTAACTTTGTGGGCGGGTCTCGGCGCTGTTGCTATTTTCCCGGCGGGATAAATGGCTCTTGCGCCCGGCGCAAATCTAAAATGGGTTGGTCTGAAGTAGCTTCATTATTCATAGGTGTGGTTTGGGCGTAACGTGAAATAAACCAATCAGAGCGTCATCCAACAATCCCTTTAAAAGCAGGTGCGCAAGTTCCATTATGGATTGCTATTATGGCGTATTTACCAGGCGCACGCCAGGAGCGGTTCACAGCCGAGGAGACTGATGTTCTTGTAAGAGCAGTGAAAGACAGAGAAGTTGTGTTGTATGGGGATGGGAGAAACCCACCCAAAATAGCGTCGGTTAAACAGGTTTTTTCACATCTTCGTGGCACACCACAATGATTTCTGTCATCTCATGTATTAATATTTTTTTAGTGTAACAATTTATGATTTGCAAAAATAACTGTTGCATCTGTGTAGATTACATGAGCAAAGTGTATGCGCGTTGTGCACACGCTACATTGATTATGGCCAAGCATGCGCCCTTAAAATAGCATATGAATAACATGCGCAACGCGCCACTGACTTTAAACTATTTTTTCCTGGTTAGTGGCGCAATTGTTTAATGGAACAGCAAAATAGCACCAGGGATTGTTTGCGCCGGAACACGCCTCCTTTTTTGCGCTGAACCACCCAGGGAGCGCAAGTTCATTCACTAGTTTAGCGACGTGCTTCTGTGGAGGGAAAAGCGCGCTTTGCACAGGTGCAAAATAGGAATGACACATGCGTCGGTGTACAAAGTCAATTGCGCTGGGTGCAAGATAGGGCCCAGAGACTTAAGCAGGTATTGTCAGAAAGAGCTTCTGTGTTCTCACTACACGGGTGGGACGTGGGCTTGGTTCCAACCAAGGGCTTCTAGACCCTTTCGTGAGTGCTCCAGTTCTTTGGCACCCACAGATACCCAATGATGATGTTTGAAGACACATTCAGGAGCTTATGAAAGTCGCCATCATCAAGGAATCATGAAGCCCCTATGTTTCCCCTATTGTAATAGCCTGAAAGAAAAATGCAAGCGTAAGAATGTTCAAAGACTATTGCACACTTAATGCTCGAACAGTGCTAGACCAGCATACTATGCCCAACATTGACAATGTATTCGATTGTTTGTCAGGGTGTAGAATGTTTTCTGTAATTGACCTCAAAAGTGGCTATTACCAAATAGCTATGTCCGAATGCCTATATTCCCCTTAGGATTCTATCAGTTTGAGCGTATGCCACAGGGGAAAAGATTGGATGGAAAAAGATGGAAGCTTGATGGTAATAGCTGTTGGTGATATGAACCTGCATCAGGTCCTTGTCTACCTGGATGACCTGATTGTCTTTGGAAAAACATTGGAAGAGCATGAGCATGACTTCTAAAGGTCCTTTAAAGATTAGAGGAAGTGGGGCTAAAAGTGTAATTGGACAAGCGCCAATTCTGCCAGACCAAAGTGAAGTATGTAACAGTATCTGCCGAAGGCATTGCAACAGACCTTGACAAGTTCAAGGCGGTCAATGCCTGGCCACAGCCTACAGACCTTAAGACCTTGAGATTTTTCTTGGCTTGGCGGGTATTACCATAGGTTCATAGCCAACTATGCTGCAATCGTCCGACCTCTTACTGAGCTCAGAAAGAGTTATGCACCTACCCAGTGAGGTAAAAAGTTGGACAAAGATAAATCCAAGACCTACCTGAAAGAGACTGAGCCCTTCAGAGAAGGATGGAACCAGTCATGCACAGATGGCCTTCAGCAGGTCATTCAGTGTCTTACTAAAGCTCCAGCTTTTGCAGACCCCAACAAACTCTACATCTTGCACATGGATGCCAATATAAATGGGCTTGGTGCTGTATTTTATAAGGAACATTCTTCCGTTTGCAACCCATGGCAATTGCCAGTAGAAAATGGAACAATTCAGAGCAGAGATATCTCATCCATTAGTTGGAATTTCTTGCCATGAAATGGGTGGTCGTGCATAAATTCCATGATTACTTATATGGAGCCAAATTCACCGTATGTACTGATAATAATCCACTTACATACAATCTCACCACTGCTAAACTCAGTACCACGAGATATCATTGGCTGGCTGCCTTATCCACCTACGACTTTGATGTGCTATACACCAGCCAGGCAAGAACAATACTGATGCAGATTTGCTGTCCAGAAACCTGGCAGAAGGGGAGAAGACCGAGGGTTGGAAAAGCATCTCTGAGACTGAAGTAATTTCCATATGCCAGTGAGTTCATGTTGATCTAAAGCTCAACATATCACCTAGGTAATATGGAACAACTAGGAGCCTCACCCGAGTGCATCCCTTATGTGTATGCTTTCCCTGTTCAACTGAACTGTGACAACTTGGAGAAGAAATCCATGGCCGAGTTGGCAAAAGCCCAAACGATTGAAGAAAGTCACTAAAGCAGTGAAGCAAGGGACATGGCCTTGAAACATTGTGCAATAAAGCAGCTCCTTTGCACCAAATTACCAGCAACGGACTCTTGGTTCTAGTCTGCATAGATTTCCTCTCACTTGAGTCTGACTGAAATGGAGTAAGTAACATCTTGGTGGTCACAGATCATTTTACAAGGTATGCCCAGGCGTTTTCCTCAAGGAATCAGATGGTGCAAGTAGCCAAGATCATAGTGGACAAGTATTTTGTGCACTATGGCTTGCCCGTAAGAATCCATTCCGACCAAAGATGTCACTTTGACAGCCATTTAATCACAGAGCTCTTGCTACTCTTATAATGTACCACTCCATACCATACTCAAGGTGACGCTAAGCCCGAGAGGTTTAATTGCACCTTTCTCTAAATTTTGGGAACCTTGGGACATGAGAAAATGTGCCAATGGACTCAACATGTGAGGTATCTGGTCCATGGATATAACAGCACAAAATATGAATGCTGCAGGACACTTTCCCTACTAATTAATATTTGGGAGGGAAGCAAGACTCCCTGTTGACCTTTGTTTTCAAACATCTGCTGATGGAACAGAGTTCTGTGCCATATGTTGTGGTGGACAAAATGCCCAACTTACCAGTGTATAAGGTAAAACCCTATACACTGAGAGTGTATGGTTTAATGTGCCTTACCAGGCATACATGCAGAAGTTGTTGGAAAGTAGGATGACAAGGGATAGATCTCCTGACAACACTGCAGATGTACAAGAGGCTTTAGTCAAATAAGGAAAATACCTAACTCCCAATTCATTATCGTGTATTTAAATACATTTTAAGCCTAAGGGACCCAAGGAACAATCACAGTTACAAAAATTGTAAAAGTTAAAGTGAGTCTATAAACACACTTAGCTCATAACAAATGGGACAATACAAAGTTTATTAATAAGAACTCATGGCACTCCCTTATATATCTAAAATGCAAAGGGTTAAAGTGCTAATGATAATTTTGATTTCATGGTGACTTTAAACTATATTAATAAATGCTGACAAAGTATTGTTCATTGCTGGTTTATTATGTCTAATGCATTAACCCATGTTAATGAATTGTACCTTATTTTTAAGTGTTACTATATTTTCATCAAGGATTTTTAGATATTTAGAGGTCAACTGTAGTGGATAACAGTAGAAAGACAGTGAATTGGATCATGGGATGCTGCAGACATTTGAGTGGGTGTTGAGTAAGTGGAAAGAAACAGCAGCAGTAGGAAGAAAAGGGAATGGACAAAGAAAAATACCTGGATACAGTATGTGGCAAAGCCCAGTGGAAAACAGAGAGAGAGAAAACACACACTAAAGGAGGAGAGTAAGTTTGAGTGACCAAATCATAATTCAAACCTCTGTGGCAGATTTCAGTTTTAGCAAATTCTATTTCTCCTGGGGAATTGAGCATCAAGAAGGGAGTAAGTGATCATCGTAATATGAGTAGGAAAACAGCAAGTCTCGTCTGTATTTACTGGTGCAGCAGTGATGGAAAAATCCTCGGAAAACAGCATGAGAGAGCGAGATCTTCTGACAAAGAACATAAGCATTAACAATGTAACACCTCCACGTCCCCAGAGAGAAAATTCGCCATTAACCTCGTTAGGAGCCCGATCTAAAAAAAATGTGCTTGTTTGCCAGACTGTGAGAGTAGACAGTATTACTTTTGCTCTTTTGCGCAAATCCGCAGCCCACTCCAAATCTCTCCCAGATTGCCAATAGCGCAAGCTGTGTAGTCCTGCCAGATAAACAGAATCTATTGGATCAGGCAGATTTCAGGGCTGTGGCTTCACACATGGCAGCTTCTGTGCCCCAGATTCTCTGATCGCAGACACTCAATCCTTTTCTGTTTTGTTTTTCAATGCCCCACCTTCTCTGTCTCATTCATCCGAGATACAAAAACATAACGGTTTGCTTATATTTCATACATAGCTGCATCCAGGGGCAGAAAACGCAGCATGAAATGAGTATTCTTAAAGAGCACAAAGAAAGTGTAGTATTTTTTTACTGTACAGTTCAAAACATGAAGGAGGGAGGAGATGCTGGCCGCAATCCGAATGTGCTGGAGGAAACGGAATGAATACATTCAGAGTTTGGTTGATAATTCCAAAGTACACAGGAGCATCTACATCTGAGATTTGAGTCAGTGCTGCATTGCTCAGTCTCACTCTCTAAGGCAGAGAGACACAGGGCAAATAGAGATTTGGTCTTAACTTATGACCATGCAAAAAAAAAAAAAAAATGCTTCCAAGGAAACAGAAGTGAAGGGGAGACAGAAGGAGAGAAAAAAAAAGAAAGCTAGAGGGAGAGAAAGTGAGATGAAGCAGACAGGGATGGCGGGAGAGTGAGTTTGCCCATCTCATTAGCTCGGGCTCATTTGATTATGTAAGCACCCGGCTCTTCGACACGTTGCCTATTTTTAGCCCGCTCCCATGTCTCGTCCTATCATCTGCTCTATTAGTTATTGGATGTCTGTGACTCCACCATGTCATGATAATTATGTAATACGTGGTACTCAAACACACCCATTCAGGGACACACATCTCACAGCAGTCTGGAAGACATTTGCGCGCTAATGATGTGTACAGTGCACTGAAGTGTGACAACACGTACACACGTACACGGCAAAGTCCGGAGGTGCTTTGTAAGCTAATTAGACAGAGGCTGTGACTATACTTCACTCTGCAACAAATTCAAGAAATTACCCTGTTTACTATTTATGTCTTATTTTATGTGATTCAGTGCACATTATTACATTATTATACATGTTTATACTGTAATCACGGCTCAATCAGACTAAAAAGCCTTTATGTACAGTGAACACCACAAACACTCAGATTGAGCTTGAGCTGAATGAAATTTGTAGACCTCCAATAATCTGATCAACAGGGAAAAATTAAGCATGTAAACCCCTGAATCTAACTATTTTCTGAATATTTACTAAATATTGATAAGATGTCAGCAAGGCAAAAATGACAATTATACTCTGGTGACATTGTCACAGTTCTGAACACAGAGAATGAGCCGTGAAGTGAAGTTTGGAACACATGTAATGCACACTTAAACGGATATGTGAATTGCAAAGCTTGCAAAGTTTAGGGTTGATATAAAAGGAACTTTCAGAATGTGAAATCGGATTGGATTTAATCCAAAGAGATGTTATAGAGCTCTTGTATTGCTATGGATAGAAGAAATTGCAATACGAAATAGGGCAGCTCTAGACATGCAAGTTCAGCCTTCCAAATAAAAGAGACAATTGTATTGTATTGTATTAGTGTAGTCATTTCATCACTGAAGAAGCCGTTAGAAGCTCTGGTTCTCAGAAACCAGAGACTCGTGCTTAGGAACGCACATGCACACGGGCAGTCCCGACCTAAAACATACTACTTTTTTTTAATGCTATTTGAGCATAAGAAACAACTTTTATGAAAAATTTGACAATTTAGGTTTGTTCAGCATTTCTTCCGAACCTGTATGCCTTTCTTCTGTGAACAGAAAAGAAGATATTCAAACTTTTAGTAACACTTTAGTATAGGGAACACAGATAAACTATTAAAGGTGCCCTAGAACTTTTTTTTTAAAAGATGTAATATAAGTCTAAGGTGTCCCCTGAATGTGTCTGTGAAGTATCAGCTCAAAATATTTTTTTTTTTATTCATTTTTTTAACTGCCTATTTTGGGGCATCATTATAAATGAGCCGATTCAGGGTGTGTGGCCCTTTAAATGCTGACGCTCCCCGCCCATGGAGCTCGCGCTTGCCTTAAACAACATAAAAAAAGTTCACACAGCTAATTTAACCCTCAAAATGGATCTTTACAAAGTGTTCGTAATGCAGCATGTCTAATCGCGCAAGTACAGTGTTTATTTGGATGTTTACATTTGATTCTGAATGAGTTTGGTATAATGCTCTGTGGCTAACAGGCTAATGCTACACTGTTGGAGATATTTCTAAAGAATGAAGTTGTGTTTATGAATTATACAGACTGCAAGTGTTTAAAAATGAGAAATAACGACAGTCTTGTCTCCGTGAATACAGTAAGAAACGATGGTAACTTTAACCACATTTAACAGTACATTAGCAACATGCTAAAAAAACATTTAGAAAGACAATTTACAAATATCACTAAAAATATCATGTTATCATGGATCATGTCAGTTATTATTGCTCCATCTGCCATTTTTCGCTATTGTTCTTGCTTGCTTACCTAGTCTGATGATTCAGCTGTGCAGATCCAGACGTGTAATCCCTTTCATAATGTTGGGAACATGGGCTGGCATATGCAAATATTGGGGGCGTACACCCCGACTATTACGTAACAGTCGGTGTTATGTTGAGATTCACCTGTTCTTCTGAGGTCTTTTAAACAAATGAGATTTTTATAAGAATGAGGAAACAATGGAGTTTGAGACTCACTGTAAGTCATTTTCATGTACTGAACTCTTGTTATTCAACTATGCCGAGGTAAATTAAATTTTTGAATCTAGGGCACCATTAACTATGACTTTTTCCTCGATAAACTCCTAATTTACAGCTTATTAACAGTTAATAAGGTAGTTGTTAAGTTTAGGTAATGGGTAGGATTAAGAATGTAGACTAAGGTCATGAAGAATAAAGCATGCGCTTAATAAGTACTAATAAACAGACAATATTCTAGTAATATGCTTGCCAATAAGCAACTAGTTAAAAGACCGTAAGATAAAGTGTTACCAAACTTTTATTTCTCATTTTATTTATTTATTTTTTTAATCAATACATTGAATGTCAATTGAATGTCCACATTTGTTTTGGACCCCACTGAGTCTCATTGTATGGGCAACAAACACAAAATTTTTTTAAAATATATTCTGTGCTCTGCAGAACAAAGAAAGTAATACAGATTTGGAACAACACGAGGGTGTGTATATGTTTTCTCATTTTTGCTGAGGAATACACCACATTACAGAAATAAAATGGGATGTGGATGCCGTTTTAGGTTGACAGGATCAGGAACCTCAAAAATCCCTTTAAGTGCATTTGAATAAACTACAGTTATGCTGCAGGAAATGTCCACATATTATATGTGTGTACGATGACCAAAGGGAACGGGAACAGGAAATAACCTAAACCAGACCCAGATCCAATCACAGTGTGTGTGCCAACCACTGCACTGTGGCTCCAACAAAATAGTCTATTTTTATTTCAAATGGCTTGTTTTCAAGCACTCCATCCAGTGAATGGTAAGGACATAGACTGCAGTGTGCTACAGTTCAAGCCCAATATATGAGGAGACAGTCCAAATCTGCTAGGAAATGAGGATTTAATCCACTTAATGGGTGAGAGGTTCAATGTAAAAGCTGCAGCTCCAGGGCTAGAATTGTGTGGGACAGAGAATAAGCCAGTATACTCTAAATGCAATGCATGCAACATCCATCCATCCATCCATCCATCCATCCATCCATCCATCCATCCATCCATCCATCCATCCATCCATCCATCCATCCATCCATCCATCCATCCATCCATCCATCCATCCATCCATCTGTCAATGAGTTTGAGCCAATCACAAAGCTCTGAAGAATATACCGCAGCACATAAGGAGTCAAAAATCATCATACCTAGATTGTAGAAATGCCATTAAATGGGACAGAAACTAAAACAAAATGCATTAACAAAACATAACTAACCTTAACTGAAACGAAAGAGCTTCTTTTTCCGAATGGATTTCTGGCAAATGCATCAGCAGATTTTAATGCCATTTTGGTGCTGTGTGAATGGTAGCAATACAGATAAACAATGGAAAGCCACTAGATGTGTGAACAGAAGATGTGGTACATTTACCGGAAAAGATATCCAGCTATTTCCCTGCAATTTAACGGGTTTCATGTGTGAAACTGGCTATTGTTTATCACTCATATGTGCAAGATTCATATTAAACAAATTCAAACACTTATCAGAAGACAGTAATAGTTTTGAATTTATTCAAGCTAAAGTTATTCAGCAGAAGCCTAAAAGAAGGTGCCTTTTAAACCTTGATGGGAGCACTTCCACACAATTAACTTAACTGACTGAAAGAAAGAAATTACACACGATGTTACTTTATTTTTCATTAAACAACAGCCATATTACAAATGTTTTAGTTTATTCCCCAGAGAGCACATCAGGGGGTCAACAGAGCCCGCAGCATATGGCTTCCATTATTTATAGACACTTAGTTTGGCATATAAATAGAAATAAAAAACCAAGATATAAGAATAAAACACTTTATTTATTTAACATTGATCAACAAAAGAGTCAACATCACAAAAATGATATCAATGCCAAGACCTTTGCAGAGGTCATAAATCACTGTCTTAAATAACCGCCGTTACGATCAGTCACAAAAATGAACCCTTGGAACAAGTGCTCTTAGAAAAATGAACATGGTCTCATTAAACATCAGTGAAGTCCTGCCATTTTAAAGTTCTTTGTGTGTGTGTGGTGTCTTTAAAACTTTTAACCACATAAAAGAGGGAAAGTGCTTGGCCTTTAATCGTCTTTGAACAAAAATAATTCTATGTACACAACTCAGATGGAAGATGTTTAATTTGATATCACTGTATGGGTTGTTTTTTTTTTTATTTTCCGGACTCTGTTTTTCAACACAACATTATAATCTATGTACAGAATAGCAAAAAAAAAAAAAAAAACACTTGCTGTGTTCGAGTTCTTGAACAGCGTCACACATGCCATGCATAAATTTAAGGCACTTCGATGCGAACGCATACATACTTATCGCATATCAATTTCAATATCTAATAATTTTGTCTAGTAACAGCTCAAGTGTTCCAAGAAGCCAAATTGTTTATTTCAAAGTGACAACGGTCACTGCACTGTCATAATTTGACACGTTTCCTCATATTTACTACTATACATCATTACATGCCCCCAAAAATGCAACATGATAATATTAAATAGAAAAGATATTCAAGGTATCTTTGAGTATCGAGTAAACTAATGCTGCTCAAACTACTTTACTAAAACCATGAGACATGCATTTTAAAAGAAAACAACACAAATGGTCACAATGATGTACGAGTACTCTCCCAGGCAACATATTTACATTTCCAAACTTTAAAAGTGCAGTCTCTTTATATGTATATAGCATTCTTAGCTTATACTTGAACTTAATTCATGTGCTAAAAACATCTGTGTTTTTGGATACAGTATATATATATATATATATATATATATATATATATATATATATATATATATATATATATATATATATATATATATATATATATATATATATATATATATATATATATATACACTCTCTCAGTGTCTTTAGTGTGAAGAATGATGGAGGAGCGACAAGCGGTGCCATTGTGAAAGAGCCGCCGAGACCATGGATACCATGTATAGAGAAGTGAGAGGGTTTTTCTTTTCGGAGTTACAGTATCTCCACATAGTTTTCAGGGATGAGTCCTCGCTTTCCCTCCAGCACACCCTCCAGCCATCCAGGCTCCCTGGAGAGTGTCACTGCAGAGCAAAACCATAGACACACAGGTAAAAGTCTTACTGCAGCTCTTCTGTCACACTGCATGTCAGACAAGCAACAATTCCTCATCGGATGGAAGACATTTCTTATGTGGATGGTTAGCATGGCAGATGAATGTCAATTACACCACATTGGGTATAAATCAGGAAATAACATAAAAAAAAAAAAAAAAATTGAGAGCTAAAGCCAGGCAGTCTGCTGACTTTTCCAGCATTTACTGTGCTATTTTGGGGAGAAAAAAAAAAAAAAAAGGTAAAATGAGGTGTATTATTTAATTATTATTAGTAGCCAATGTGTTTAATAAACAAACACAGAAGAGGTGGGAGATTTGTGAATAATGGGTGGAAAGTAATCATTATTATTATTACTTTTAGATGAGAACAGCGATGATATAATGAAAGGGTACTGAAGCACTGTCTAAACTTAGGATACTGATAACTGTGAATGTTAATTATCACTGCATGGTGAGGATGCTGAATGCTGTATTAGACATATAAGCCAGGAACAGCAAAGAAATACTGAACAGTTGACTGGTAACGTGTGTAGACCTACATGAACAAACAGCGGGATGCCCGTACAGGTAGTCACTTATGATTTTGTCAAAGGACAACCTATCATTTAAATAAATGTAATGCATTATAACAATAATGGAATGTGAATGACGTCCATGTGAAAAAAAAACTTTTTTTTTTTGAGCAAAGGTACATGCATATGCTGTGTTAGAAACATCAGTAATTTGTAACATGTAAATTATGTTAATTGACTAGAGGCAAAAATAGACAATTTAAAAACTCTATCCAATATTTTTAATCACATATTGCAGTAAACAAGCATGCAAACAATCATGTCTAGCAAAATATATTTGCTTTATATATTAGCTTTAATTTTTTATGCCCATAATTTTTTTTTTTTTGAAATTCAATTTTTGTTCCCATATCAACATTAGCCTGGATGATTGTAATGCTTTTGCTTTTAAAAAAGTTGAGCAATATTATTTAGCTGGATATATATTTTCATTTTACAATCAAGTTTTTCCATAAATGAAACAAAAATGCTACTTATACAATCTGTCATATCATATGGGGTGCCAATAAACAAAAAAAAAATCACTTTGAAATTCCATTAATTTGGCTCAAAATCATCTTGATTGTATGTTAAATTCAGCAAGATTGCTGAAAGGCTTTGGCTGAAGTTGTTGACATAATGCCTTCAGAAAACAAGAGCTCTGACAGTGATTAAGGCCCTTATTTCCTTGAGTCATTCTAGCTCTGTCTCGTTCTTTGTGAATTGATTTTAGGGGATACTACAACCCTGCCCCACTTCCCTCCCTCCACCTATGCTGATATAAGATCAGTTTTTTTTTTTTTTTTGTGCCAGTAGGACCCGCCAAATCCAATATGTCTGCGGATTCGGGTGAGTGCCTGTGGCAGTGATAACGTTAACACTTACCGTCATGGAAGATTGCGCCAACCTGGAAAGAGAGTTCGGAATCATGTTCAGCCTCACAGGGGTACACAGCCTTGGCTTTCATGAGGGTGACACTGAAAAATGGAGGCAATCAGTTAGTGGGCCTTTCGCTATTCGGAAGGGTGGGGATTAGGACACGACTTTCCAACTAGCTGCAAAGTGGAATCAGCCGAAGTTATCAATGAAAGCAGTCTGCGTGATTAACGTCAGTCTGTAAAAATCCCTGAGCTGAGTTTTGAAGAAGTAGTGAAGTAAGATAGTAATCAAAGAGTAGATATGATTCAAATAGAGAAAAATTCTCAAGCAAGCATGTGCAGCATCCAGGCATATCCTGCCATTTATTAATCAAAAGTTCCTCTGGAGTGGATCTGGAGCATGTTCTCCAAAGCACAGAACCATTTACACACCTTTAATGCATAAATGACTTTTCCACGACTTGCCCAAACATCCATACTTACTGCATACATATTTCAATAATCTTACAAAATACAGATTGTAATAGTATGCACAAAGAGCAATTTTAGCCAAATAATGTCTAATTTTGATACCTTGAGCTTTTGATATATAAGAAGTCATTGTACTATAAGAATATCCTGCAGGTTTTAGAGCTGAAAGCTTTCTTATTAGTCAAATAAAAGCTTTTATTGAATAAAAATCGTCCCGAAACCTATCTATCTGTGATAGATAGGTTCTATCTGTGCCTATCTATAGCCTATCTATAGAGAGGTGAAACTCTGCCTCCGCAGAAGAAATCAATGCCTACTTCATCATTGCAATTTTAGCCCTGCCCACTGGCATGTTAGTGAGATGGCAAGAAGAGAAGAGCGATACAGGACTAAAAATAACATTACCTTTCAAAGGATCCTAATGCTAGGAACATGGTATTTTCAGAAATGTGAATGTGCATTATTTATTTGTATTCGGTACATTTCACTGTGGATTCTTTGGTAATCAAATCGCATTTCGGAGAAGGCTTTGAATACAGACTTTTAAGATATGGACCCGACAGTAATGCAACAACATGTAAGTAACTGTGTTAATTCTAATGCCTGATCTGATATGTAATGATTCATGTACAGCCAGATGTTCTTTATCTGTGTGTCAGTAGGGCTGCAACAACGAATCGATAAAATCGATAAAATTCGATTATCAAAAGAGTTGGCAACGAATTTCATTATAGATTCGTTGTGTCGCGCGACTATTATGCCTCTCAACGAGACGCGGAGATGTTTGAGTATAAAAACGCGCGGTTGAGCGAGAAGCAGATCGGAGCAAAAATAAATAAATAAATAAATAGCAGAACGGAGGTAGAGGAAAGACCATCGGAGAGACCCGTAACGTTGTTCTGAACAGGCGTGCCGTTGTCAGGACCCCCGCAGTTTTGAAAAGACAGAAATCGACCCCCGCACTTTTGATACGGGCTGCTTCAATCAGTCACACTATATCATCTTTTAGCTTTGGATATTTTCTTTCAAATGAGACCATTTTCACGTTTTTTCACGCTTTCGTTCATAAATAATCAACTGTTTTGTCGCGAATGTAAATAACAGGAAATGCGCTTCGAACAGAGAAACACGCGATCTCCAAACAATCGATCAAAGCGCGCTAACGTTTTAGGACAGGTCGATGGTATATAAATCATGCCCGAATGTCAATCAAGCCAAACCGTCCATTCATAAACCGAGAATTTGACCACTTGACAAGGTAAGGAGGCTGATCTCTCAGGTTGACGCGCGGATTTGAGGATTTAAGGTTTATGGACTGCTTTGATTTTGGTAATTACATCTAGAAAGATAAAATCACTGATGGCATCTATAAAATAGATATCTGAAAGCGAAACTAAAGTGATATTGCCTCGTCCAATGAGGAGGACGCACGAGAGGAGACCTGCGCGTTTAATTGGTATGTGTACTGTAATACTGCATTTACAATGCTTATCAGTGGCATAGGCTACATTTCGATTGCGAACGTGAAAATCCACAAGACCATGACTAAAACTAAATCAAAATTTGCTGTCAAAATTAACACTGATCTGTTGTCATGTATTTATTCTGTGCTTTGTCCTATATCGGTTATTGTTGATAAATATATTTGTGTTTGTTGTACTTTTTAAATTTCATTTTAAAGTTTTTTATAGCACTTGGTCATCTTAAGCTAAACAAAATTATACATCTTTTTGTGCAATTTATTTAAAAAAAAAGCCTTATTTGGCAGATGTAAAGCATACATGTGTATGTTTTTTGTGTTAGTCCATTGTTTTTTATTACATTAACAGCTCAGGGATGTTAAAAGAGCAACCTGTTTTTGCACGTTCTGAGGTCATTTCTGTTTTTGAATAAAAGGTCGGAAATTAATGCCCCCCCCCCCCCTCCGATTCATCGATTAATCGTAAAAATAATCGACAGATTAATCGATTCTTGAAATAATCGTTAGTTGCAGCCCTATGTGTCAGTAAATCAAACCAGTGACTATGGTCAACTTCACGATGTTTCTCTGAGTAGGATGAAAAAAAAAAAACGTTATGAAATTGAGTTGCAATGACGAGATCACTGCTTTCATGTGCTCAAATACATGTCTGTGATTGGCTACAATGTCCATCATTGCAACCTTACATGCTATGATCTAAATATAATCAACACTTTTCACGATTAGTTAGCCTTGAGAGCTGTAATAGTTAAAACGTGCTAAAAGTTTTTGAGGGTAATACTTAGCTATTTCATATGCAAAGATGTTAGCCAGTCACAGCAGTGGGTATTTACTCTTAAGTCTCACAGCAGACACGCCCCTTAAAACAGAGCGCTCAAACCAGAGGGCTAAAATCAGGGTAGGAAAAATGCCTTTTATTTCTAAATTATGACAATTTTTGATGTAAAAAGCATACTAACATAAGTCCACTCCAGGAAACATAAAACAATAAAAAAATGCAGTTCATGACCCCTTTAAAGATTTTTTTTTTATTCCAATGAAATAAATTAATAGCAACACTGTGTCTAGACTCTCTTTACTAGTACTTAACTCATTCAACTATATTTGATATATATATATATATATATATATATATATATATATATATAGCTTCCAAATATCAACGTGCTCTATAGTTAATACACGACCCAGGCAGACACCCATAATCCAGAGTTACTGCAAGACTTCTAACGAAAATATACTTTACAACTGCAACATAACAAAGACGTCATTCCTGAAGGTCAGTCATTTTTTTTCCAACAGCTTTTTAACAGATTAAAAGACTTTAAATTGAATGAGTCTGATCACCTGCCACTGGCCATCACTCATTTTATAGGATGGAAAGTTATTGCATCTTTGTGTCTGGATCAGAACTATAGATCATTGCAATGGCCCCTGCCTGGAAAGTGTGAGACTGAAAGAAAATGTGTGTGTGTGTACAGGTGTAGAGTCAGAAATAGAGCTGAGAAACCATAGATGAGAGAGAGAGAGAGAGAGAGAGAGAGAGAGAGAGAGAGAGAGAGAGCACAGTTGTGTCGGCATGTAGGAGGAAAGGAAAAGTTGGCGAGTGTGTGAGTCGGAGGCTAAACAATGACAGATGAAGACTTTGCGAGTGAGTGAATGCATGTGTGATTGAGTTAATAGCCTGAGGCTGAGAGCTTAAGTGAGACTTTGAGTGCGAGTGAAAGAATCAATGAGAGAGTGAGAGAGTGTGTGATAAAGGCTGAGCCAAAACCGGCCAACCTGACACTTAAATCAACAGATTGGAACAAGTTAATTACATTCTATTAGAATAGAGGTGTGGATGAGTGTATAATACGTGTTCTTCAGGGACAAGTGTGTTTACATCTTACCTTTCCTCAGGTTTATTCTTTTCCATTCCAACTGATTCAGGTTTTACTGGTATAAGTGAGGCAGGGGAGGCATTATTCATCCATGAAGCTGTGGCAGTGCATATCCTGTGGAACAAAAAGTGCCACAAAAAATGTATACTGTACCGCCTTCCTAAAGTAAAACACACCTATTCTAAAAATACTGTCAGTAAGCAGAAATAAAGAAATAATAAATAAAGGTTTGGACTGATACAATTTTGTTAAAATCCACAAATTGCATACTTTTAAGCTTCTAAGCTACTTTTTGATCTACTAAATGAGAAAAATCATCGATTTATGCACATCAAAACATATAAAACACAACAGAGACAAAAAGGGGGTTAAAAAAAAGACACATTCTGCAGCATATAATATTCCTCACACACAAACCCCTTCATCATTATTCTTCTTAGAGAGGCTGTGCAGCTCAGACAGTCTCACAATCTCAGAGAGGGAGAGAGAAGTGAAGGTTATGGGGAAAACTGCCCAACATCCCCAAGAATCTGAAGGATTTAGAAAATGCAAATAATGCAAATGAGCACTTCAGATCAGCAATAGCTGACAGTAGGATCAGGCACTGCATGGAATACACTGCAAATGTCAGTATGAAATATTTATTAAAATAAATAATCATGCCATAGTAAGTATTTGCATCTATTTGATTTTATTTAAATAATATTTTCAAAACATATTTATTCAAACCCCTTAGAATCAGCATAAATCAGTTAATTGTGGTGGAAGGAAGTAATTCTGCGCATCTGGGTTTTAAAGCCCCTTTTACAAGATGTAATATAAATCTCTGGTGTCCCCAGAATGTGTCTGAAGTTTCAGCTCAAAATACCCCACAGATAATTTATTATAACTTGTCAAATTTGCCCCTATTTGGGTGTGTGTCCCTTTAAATGCAAATGAGCATCTGCTCCCGGCAGCTTTCCAGAAGAGGGCAAAGTTTTAACATTTCAACAACAACAAAGCCGGAGAATCTCACGCAGCCAAAATGAGGATTGTCAGTAACTGTGTTCAGCCTTACATTGTTCAAACTGGAGTCGGACACTGATGGAGAGACTCAGGAAGAAGTTACAACCTTTAGAATGCATCTGGACATTTCTGAATGGTTAGTGGATACATTAATGTAGTTGCTGTGGAGTTGATTCAACTCATCGACTAGCATGTGCTGTCATGTTAATCTTTTGTGCAAATCCAGAATTGACCATCGTTTGTGAAGCATCCGACGTAAAATGATGGCATGGTAACAACACTCTACCACAGCCTTGCGATATGGCTGTATGCTGTGATTACCTACGGCCGAATCACAGCCGTGCCGACATACAGCCATATCACACGTCTATGAGTGTGATATTGCTCATGTAGATTACGCGCTGTTTATGTTCATCCCTAATCACCTGTCTAGTATGGCAGCGGCGCTTAATACAGTTGCATTCAAACAGCGTTTTGTTTTTTTTACGAGCGCGACAACCCCATTCTATAACCAAACTGACATCTGCACATTTTCAGGACTCACAACCACATTCTTGGGAAAGAAAAAAAAAAAAAAAAAAAATCACGCTGAATGAACGGAACCGCATTGGACAACTAGTTGTCTGTCACGTCATATAATGTGAGAGCCACAGTGAATGACAGGTTTAGTTTACTCAAGAAGACAGAGAAATGATTTGCATTCATCCGCAGATCCACCGGAACTGCAGTGGGAGCGAGCTGCTCTATTTATTTATTACCAAGCTGATAAAACATCCCGATGTTATTGACATCCCCATTTTTTATACTGTCGCTGAATGTGGTTGTGCGTCCTGAAAATGTGAAGGACTGCATTATGTGGTGCTGCCATACTAGCCATTAACATCTGCTCTAGAGTTTAGTTTTGTGTGAAACATGACAGCAGATTAGGGATGAACATAAACAGTGCGTAATCGACGTAATCGACTAGTTAATATTAAATGTTAAAGTTTTATTTATTCCTGTAATGGCAAATGTCTTTACGCCAGCCTTCAGTGTCACAAGATCCTTCAAAATTTGGTGCTCAAGAAATATTTCTTATTATGATCAGTCTTGCTTAATCTTTTCATGGAAACCAATTTTTATTTAAAGAGAAATAGAAATCTTTTGTAACATTATAAATGTCTTTACTGTGAATTTTGATCAATTTAATGCATTCTTGCTGAAGAAAAGTAAATAATAAAATCTTAAGAACGACAGTGTACATGCAATTTTCACTTCTGCTTTCTTAATTAAATATATTAGAGGTTGAGCAATATTGGTTTTTCTCTGGCCGATACAGATATTTAGAAATCAGGGCAGCCGATGGCTTTTTTTTTGGCCGATATATTTGGCCGATTTCCAAGTGATAACCCAAGAATTCACGCATATTACACAGCCTGCTGCTTATTACTGCATAAGCCCAATGAGGCTATGTCGGACCCACAGACACATTTAATGAGGAAAGCTAACGTCCACGTTTTAGCCAGAAGTTTCGTCTGAATTGCACGTGCTCCTACTTTCATATGCAAATGACTTGTTGCTCTTATGATAAGCATGGCCAGCATCAATTCTAGTAGGCTACAAAACGCTTTCAAAACAGTCTGTTTCCCCCTGCCATCGTTATAGCTGAAGCTGTGTGTGAACGATGACTGTGAGTTGCTCAGTCTCATACGCAGCCTCAGAAGGAGAGAAATTCTCCAGTAACATACAGAAACAGAATTGATTACGTCAGAGCTTATCTATACAATGCAGGCTAGTATAATAATTTAGCCGATGGGCTCGTTACCAGGTTCTGGTACCCCTGCATACCTGCCTACCTAAACTACAGCTGGTTGAAGGCCAGTCCGCATGCAGGATGATCCGCGTGTAAAACAGGACATGTGTGAGTGACTTGAGCGCTTGAAAACAGCAGTCCACTAGATAGGCACCTATACTTTGAAAGGCTTGCATGCTGAACTGTGTGCGAGATTCAGCAGAATGCGGAAAATGGAGTTTAACCGGGCCTTTATGCTGGTGGAATGGCAATTGTGCCTGCCTATTAATCGGCCTAATATGCAGCACAATCGGCCGATGCTGATTAATTAACACATGGCAAAAATCAGCAGATGTATCGACTGGCCGATCAATTGGTCGACCACTAAAAATATATAATACATTATGCCATAATTGCTCAGAGCTTAACTGATACATACGGATAACAGTTGAAACAAAGCCATACTCTTAATTATATTTGGGTAACATTGGTTGTGAAACTCAAGAGAATGGGGATGAGAAGTGTGTGTGTGTGTGTGCGTGCTGAAGGTGAGAAGAGTGAATAACTCACAGAAGCAGGAATAGTGGCAGCAGAGGGGCAAATGAGGAGAAGTGTAGTCCGGCAGGAGAGAGACAGAGGAACAGAGAAAGAGAGAGAAAGAGATGTATATGTACAGTATGTATAGAGAGAGAGAGATGCAGTGATTTATGACTCTGCAGTGGGTCTGTGAATCCTCAGCTGCTGCACATCAGCATGAGACTCCAGCAGCGCTGCAGTGCAGCAAATCCACTCATTAACCTCACACCAGCTGCATGAGTCCCAGCTAGCACACCACACACACTGCTCGATACATAACGTTCACACTCACACATTTCAAATCAAGGTTATGCTCACACACATCAGATGTCACCAGGGTAACAAGAGTCACTCCAGAAAAGAAAAAAAAAGGGGTGGGGGTGTTTTACATACTCTTATCTGAATCATCAAACTCTAAAGAAAAGCTAAATGAAGTGGGGGGAAAGGAAATAAAATCCAATATCGTTGCCATGGCAACCAGCAGAACCTCATGGAGATGGTTTCACCCCAAAAATGCTTTTATAATTACAACTAAGCCAAACCAAGAAAATCATGCTCATGTTGAGCTATTAAAAACAGCATTTAGCGTAGAATTGCATCTTATGTCTTATTTTCTGATCCTCTAAAAAAGTATCCTACTTGAAAAAGGCACAAAACGATTTAAGACTAAACCAGAAATGAAAAACAAACACTGATCTACTGTGTTTAACAACTCAACGCACCTCCTTTAAGTGTTGCTTACTGATAAACAATCTGTAAATCTAATAAGTACATGCAATGTTGGATACACAGTGGTAGAGGACAAAACATGTCAATAAAAAATATATGCTTGCATGAAGGAAATGAGGAATTCATTTAAGTTTTTCACAATTTTTCATTAGCTATGTTTCCATCCACCTATTTCTATGCGCATAAATAAATAAATAAAAAAAACGCTGAATGGAAATGCCAAAATGCACATAAATTCTAAAAATGCACATGAAAAACGTATGCGCTCAAATGAGGATACATTTCTTATGTGATACAAAAACATGCGCATAAACTATGATGAAACAATTTTAACGAAAAAATTCCTTGATGCATATCAAAAAAAGACTTAACTGGACCAACCAGCGGACCGATCTCGTTGCACAACATCTGAAATGCTGTTTTGGTCATTCTGTAATGCCTGAGCAAAGTCTGTTGTTAAAGTGGTTCAGTATAATTCCCTCCCAGAAGCGACACATATGATTGCATTTACAAACACCAGGCATCTGAATGCAAGATAACATGACAGCGTTTATTGGGTTTCGTCTGCACACTCTGAGGCACAACTAATTATATAAAAAAAATATTATATACAGTGGCTTCTACTGCAGCCACTTCCATTTTTCTTATTGATATTTGGAGACAGTTTATCAGGAAGTAACAATTTTGTTCTGTTCGACTTGCTGGATGGAAACAGTGCTTTATTCGCAAATGTTTTATGTGATATTCCAATTTTGCGCAGTTCACTTCGCAACTTTGGATGGAAACATAGCTATTGATCCATGTATTCTTACAATTAATTAATATTAAAGTTAAGTTAAATATGAAATATATATATATATATATATATATATATATATATATATATATATATATATATATATATATATATATATATATATATATATATATATATATATATATATATATATATATATATATATATATATATATATATATATATATATATACAAATTACATTTTTTTAATGCATTTTATAGTCAAGTGTATAAAGATCTATACATGCAAATACACACTGATCCAACTTGTATCTTTTGTATAACAGATAACATTTTTCAAAATTATGGCAGTTGTGGATATGCTGGATTAAAGAAACATTATGTGCTGCAACACATTATCTCGAACGAGGCAAGAATACAATTAATGTCTCATCAATTACACAGTGGCCTGTCAACATCCAAAGCTTCATCAAGTGTGATATAGCACAATTCATCATTTATCCTGACTAGATATATACTACAGCATCACTGTGATCTGTGCTCTTCTTCAAGGCCAGGGGCTGAGATTTACAGATAATCAGGTGACAACCTCGTGACATATGGACAGGAGTAGGTCTGTAAGCGACAGTGCCTGCTAGAAGGGTAAACAAGGCAAACATCTCTCTGTGTCAATAGTGTTTACGGGGTAGGGCTGTGGCCACCTGTCCCTCGGACAAACAGCAGGCAGGATTTACAGGCGCACAGGGAGCCGCTTCCTCTGATGGCAGAGAGTGGGAAACGGCAGGGAGAGAAGCAGAGGGTTACATAAGACCAGCGCCGTCTGCGCACAGGACCGCAGGCCAAGAAGAGAGAGCAGCATGTGATCAAAGAGTAGCTCTAATGGATATGGGGAAAGGGGGAATGTGAGCACATGAACGGGTAATTAAGAGATATAGGGAGTGCAGGAAGGGATAGAGGTTGTGGTTTGTGGAAATGGGTGAGAACAAAATTCATCCAAATTTAGAGTGGAGTGATAGAAACAGTGAGCAGATGTTTGGACACAAAGTTTATTTCCAGGTGACTCTGCAGAAAGTGGTGGGCCCCTATTAGGATTCAACACATGAGCCCCAGACAAACACACAGCATCTGAAAGGCTGTGAAAGAGCTGAGAAACCAGAGGCAAAACCTCTGGCAAATAACACTGGCACAGGATAAGACTCTCAGCACAAGAACTAAATCAAGTTGACAAGCACAGGCTTGAGCTCAGAAACAGAAAAAAAAATACCAACACTAAAAAATCTCAGGAAGTGGATGAGGTACAGCTGAAGGGATGGTCAGGTTATGCCTACAATATATGCAATAGTTTTCTGCTATCTAATTCAAATTATTTTCAGGCATGAAAACAGGTCAGGGGTGAAAAAGGTGAGAAGGATATTACCCCTCTAGGGGGGTCTGGGGTCCCGTAAGAAAAATTTAAATATTCCACATTTTAAAGCATCAATCTGATGCATTTTGTGATGCTTTTTTTGCCAACCTGTGGAGAGCTGGAGAAACTTAACTTCAGCCATGAGTCAAAAATGATTATGGCCTCCTTACTAAGTATTATGCAAGCCATTTCATGCCAGCCTGTCACTGGGTCTAACATTTACAGTATATTTGGGGGAAGAACCTAGCGCTATGATTGGTCGAACTCTTCTTCTTTTGCTGTTGCTTGATTTGAGGACTGCGCGTGCACAGAGGCGTCATCAGGTTTTTGCGTAGTTTAGAGTTACAAATCGTACCAGCGTACTTTGAAGTCAAAATGCGTATCCGCTACGTAAATTGCGTACAAGTTGGCAGGTCTACTTATTAGAACGGTGGACCACTTTACCTTCTGCCTTGTCAGTCCCCTCACCTCAAAATCTAACTTCTTAAAAAACGGTAGCATTAGCTAATAATTTTCCACCGGAGCTTTAGCTAGCTGGCTAACGTTGCGTTCTCTCCTGCTGTGTTCAATGACTCAATTCATCAAGCTGTAGCTAACGTTAGCCAAGTCTATGTCAACAGAGCTCCTGGGTAACTTATATACCAGAAAATATTAAAATTTTTGAAACCATTCAGGGCTTAACGCTAAGGATTTTTTCTGCTGGCCCAGTTGGGCCAGTAGTTCAAATTTTTACTTGCCCCGCCGAAATTTTCCGGGCCCCACATCAAAAAAATTAATAAAAGTAAAAGACAAGAAAATGGGCCTATAAAATAAGCATAGTTATTGTTTTCATTGTTTTTGATAAATTTAACCTCAATACATAAGGTTATAACACCAAAAGCTACTAGTTTTATTTTAAATATTATTAGATAAATAAACAGTAAGTAGTAAAATAGTAACAAATAATCAAATTACGAGTAATAGCACAAATAAATACAACAGAACAAACATATAAATTAAATGGTGCTTTTCAAGTTATGTAGGTTTAAACAGAAGTTGTACAGAAATTGTAATGTATAACTATGAGCGAATGAGCGAATCATTGAGATTCAACCGATTCATTCAAGCGGCTGATTCATTCAGGAAGTGTTGCTCAGAGACGCAAAACAATTCGGTGGACTTTGGAACTATTTTCGTTGGCGAAATACAGCGAAACGATTTGGTGTCTAAAATGTAAGTCACTTGATATTAAGTTCTTGTTCATTAAATTGTATGCTGAATAAAATCAATATCACATTTGTAATCATGCTAATATTTGGAGAAAAACGGAGCTCTTTGTGTAATATTGATTAACTTTATTAAATTATATATGAAATATATACAGGGCCATTTTTGCCCCTTATCTTGAATTTTGGGGGCATTTTAATAGACTAAATCACGCAGTGAAAGCATACACTTTAATATAAGCACACACTACTCTAACCGTAGGTAACAATAACTATGCTGTGTCTAGTAACATTAGACTGTTTTTGTAAAGTGAGGGACATACTCGATAATTTCAGATCGTTAAATCAACAATTAGCCTACAATATTATAGCAGTGGTTCCCAAACTGGGGTACGCGTACCCCTGGGGGTATGTGAGGTGACACTGTCTATGGACAGAAGGGAGTACGCGAACAAAATGCTGAATAGTTAATTTAACTCTACCTTAAAATAATATAAAAATAGAGCATGCATTTCTAACTGCCAAAATGTTGTAAATCATTTAATCAAATTACCTCATCATCTTCTGTCAAAAATGACTGTGTCCACACAAGCAGCATGCATATGATAGATTGTGTGCCGAATCTGCTGCCTTAAATCGCGCTATATTACTGTCGTTCTCGACAATGCACCTTTGTAAAAGTGGGGATTTAGCACTTACTCGCATGAAGAACAAATATAGACACAGATAATGGATTACTTTTGATTTAAGACTCAAACTTTCTCCGGTACAAAAACATACCTTGTGTGAGTTATTGTATTTAATGACGATAACGAGCAAGAATGCAATTGTTCCCAAATATCCACATGACTGCAAACATGACATTATTATACAACAGGTCAAAAAACAAAACGTAGATTTTAAACACAGTACTGCCAGTATTTACTCTATTTTGCAACGAAATAATAACGAAAACCACAGCAGAACTACAACACACGTCTGTGTTTCTCGAACAATTCTGCGGCTTTGAACGAATTGTGAGAGTCGATTCAATGATTCATTCACAGCCACTTGCTTCGTTACTGAATGAATGACTCGATGACTCACTCATAAAAACAGTGACTTGCTGCCACCTACTGGCGGTTTTAGTTTAATATGTAAAAATGTTACTTAGTTTTACCATCATTGCATATTTCTCTATTGAACATTTTTATTTAAAACATTATTTATTTTATAAAGTTATTCATAAAGGTAAAAAATGCAGTGGAAATCCATTTTTAATAGTAAAGGTGTGACTGCAGTCGAAGTGGAAGAGAGGGGGTACGCAGAAGGATGGTAATGCCTTCAGGGGGTACTCCATGCTAAAAAGTTTGGGAACCACTACCCTACAGCACTGGCCCGATCGGGCAAGTGACCGGTGCGTCTACTGTCCCGAGCGTCGTTCACACTGGCCCCGGGCCATCGGGCAGTCCTTATTGTCGAGCCCTGTCATCACTCACCAAATTCAGTCAGGTAAATCGCCGAGGCCAGGCGTGGTCTGCACCATAGACAGTAAAGTCTGCACTGGTGATGCAAGGCCCTTCGCGTTATTATTTCCATGCACTAGCGCGCCCTTCTGGCACGCTCATCTGTTCACAGTTCACTGAATCGCAGGTCGCAGTTCACCGAATCTCGCGCTCCCTTCTGGCACGTGCACCTGTTCGCAGTTCACTGAATATGAACACCCCCCCCCCCCCCCTTTTCATCAAATCTACACGATTCACGTAGGTCACCTATTTTGGTTTCAAAACGGCGAATTTCGCCGAAAGGTGAGGGATTTTCATGCCAATGTACAATGGATAAAACACATATAGCTGTTTTTTTTCTGACCCAGTTATTTTAGTAGTATTTTTATGCTTTTACCCCCGGTTTCACAGACAAGGCTTAAGGTAGTCCTAGACCAAAAAGCATGTTTGAGCCGTTTCAACTGAAAGTAACTTGCACTGACATATCTTAAAATATGCCAGTGTTACTGTTTTGTCTCATGATTTACACCAGTAAAGTTTATTTTTAGGGTACTTTTATAAAAGACATGCTAAATGTCGTAAATGACGTAAAGGTCCTAATTGAACTAAGGCTTAATCCTGGCTTAGAGTTTTTATTATTACTTTGAATTGGCTATTATTTTTATATTTTCAGTTTTCATTTTAATTTTAGTTTAATTATAAGTAATTTTGTTATGTGCTTTTAGTTTTTTTTTTTTTTTTTTTTTTCCTAATATTACTATATAGGTTTCATTTATTTTTATTTCAGTTTTGGTTTTTATTGATTTCCAGTTAGTAATTTTAATCTTCAACTTAAACTTATTTCAATTAGTTGCCAAGTTTTTCACCTGTTTAGTAATGTTTTTACACTTCAAGCACTGTAGTCCACTTTAGAAATTCTATACCTTTTTATACATTTAACACATGAGCAATGCATATTATGACAAAAGTTTTGGAGAGAGGCAAGTCTTTGCTACATACCCGGTGCTCTCTGGCATCGATGTGCTAATGGTGGCATGATGATTCTTGGATTTCTCGGGGGGCGTTCCTGAGGCGTTCGAGGACTGGGAGGAGACCGATTCATCACTGCCCACTGATGTTTCATCATTACCCAGGGCTGGACTCTCAGAGGACGGAGAGACTGGAGCAAGAAGCAAGAATCAGAAAGAATTGCAAAGAAGAAAATAATGTCCAAATGACAAAAAGAAAATGAGAATGAATAAGACATATATTGAGAGAGAGAGAGAGTTCAGAACCATTTATGAGATCAATTCAGACTGTTAATGAATACATTATCTGAATACATGGAAATGAGTTTGGGAAGTCTCTCTTTCTTTGTGTGTGTGTATGTGTGTGTTCTTGTGTTTGTTTGTATATCTGGTTGAGACAAACTGAAGACTTATAAGAAAAGTGACAATGTCTGTGCCATTCCAGTTCAAATACTTTGGTGTCTAAATAAAATTAGATCGTAGTTTATTGAAACGTTTAGAAACTTAGGGAAACATTTTAAGAAATGCATTAAATCATGATCTAACTACTAAAACATTATTATTATTATTATTATTATATAAAGGAAAACTCATGTTATTTTCACATTTCCAAACACACAGTGCCAAATAAAACAAAAAGCGTAAAGATTCAAATTGCTCATAAATTGAGGTGATATTTTGATTCTTTTCTCATCCTTTCTCATTCTTCATGACATTGTAGACATTAACTGACATGTTTTATTTTTGAACCTGACAGGTCATTATTGGTTTTAACACTCTTGTGTAGCCAACCACTGACTGTTACCATATGAATTTAAGCAAAAACTTTTGCACTGTGTGTTAAGAGGTAATAGAAACTGATAACAATTGTGTTTAAATGACAAAAGTAAAATATAAATAAATAAATAAATAAATAAATAAATAAATAAAAAGTCCACAAATTCATAAAAAAGCAGAACTTCATAGTGACAGTCCCTGTGCTGTCCTATATCATAGTATTTTTTTTTAAATTGAGGTATATCTGTAATGGGTTTTTGTTTTTGCAAAAAAAGCAATGCATTTAGTATAGTTTCCTACATAAATGCCCCCTTCACATGTGAAATGAACACTTTCTGATGGGTTGCAGGTTTTGCTGTTGAGTCTAAGATAGTTTGCACTGCTCCATCCTTCAAAAACAGCCTCTTTTCAAAGCCATATAACATTGTGGCACCCAATGTTCCCTCTAAGCTGCGCGCATGCACAGCCGCGCACTTCTGAAGCCGCAGCCGCGCAGAAAAAAATAATTGGCGCGCACACAACAGACATTAAAATCATGTGTGGGGAAATCTATTTGATTGTAGTAGTTTAAATGAGAAATAATTGAAGTGCTTTGGACAACCGCTATAGAGTTAGAACTGGTGAATGCGGTTTACAGGTTTCATAGAAAAGAGAACGACTGAGCGCGTGTGAGCTGGCTGGCCCTGAGCCAAATCAGTCACGGTAAAAATACTGTAATGTTTGCGGACTAAATACCTAAATATGAGAGGCAACGCAAAACGAAAAGAAATGTGAAATAAAACACCATGTTTTAATGAAAAGTGGTGGAAATAACGGATGATGGGCACAGAATGTTAAAAAAACTCTAAGACATTTACAATCACACACCCACCACAGGTGTAGCTTGCAATCTCAAAATACATCAGTGATATACCTCAGTTTAAATAGATTTTTGTGTGTGGTGGTGGTGTGTGGGTTTCAGGGATGTTTAGATAACTATAAAAGAGTTAACATTCACTTTTCTTAATATTTAGCTATCAGATCTGTTTAAATGCTTCAGTTTGTTTTTCAATTTATAATATATTAAAACAAATGGAAGCATTTAAACTGATATAATACTGTATATCAGTTTAAATACTTAAAGATTATATTATATTTTATTATATTATAATGTAAGCCTAATAAAAAAATTGATCTCACAAGAGGATTGCTTAGGGCTCCTTGCCACGAAAAATCTTGAAACCTCCTGGTATATAAAATCTGGGAAATTCATAAGCAATAAACATGTAATTTTTATGGTTTAACACTGTCTGTTGCTAATAATTGACTGTACAAAAACACATTATGGTTGTTCCAAACCATCATTGTAACTGCTCATATTAGATTATTATAAAGAACTGAACTGTCCTGCAGGAGGACAGAAATTATTTTTTAATAGAATTTCTTGGTAAAGACTGGTACAGTTAATACAGCAATGTGAAAAAAATCTCAAGAAACCTAAAATTAACCTAAATACTTAATTTAGTGACTGTTAATTTTTGCTCAGGTGACCAAAATATACGCTCAACAGAGAAAATTTGTACTCATCGAGAAACAAAATTAGAGGGAACATTGGTGGCACCCCCAAATCTATACTGAAATGTGCCATACAGACTGATGAACTCTAAAAGACAAAATCAGGGATCTTGGTAAAACCCAGTCACATTGTTCAGAAAGCCAGACACATTCCTTTGTAACCATTTTAAAAGTCTACCATTTTCTTTTAATTTCACTGACAATAAACAGTGGTTTGGACACTTACAGTATCAGCACGAATGCAGCATCACAACCTAAAGACAGATACAGATGCCTTCTTAAAGGCTGTATTTATTTGATCAAAAATAAAGTAAAAACAGTAAAATTGTGAAATACTATTACAATTTAAAAGAATCGTTTTCTATTTTAATATATTTTAAAATGTAATGGTCCCACTTTATATTAAGTGGCCTAAACTACTATGTACTTACATAAAAAAGTACCTTGTACTTGTCTTCATATTGAATTGCAAAACACTTTTGTTGCTATTGAGGTGGGATACGGGTAAGGTTAGGGAAAGCTTTGGTGGTATGGGTAGGTTTAAGGGTTGGGGTAAGGTGTAAGAGATGGGTCAACAATTTAATTATAATGTAATTACAGAAATTAATTACAGATGTAATTACATGCAGGCATTTTTAAAATATAAGGACAATGTAAAAACATGTATGTACACAATAAGTACATTGTAAAAAAATATATCTTCATTTCAACGTAAGTACATAGTTGTTTAGGACACCTAATATAAAGTGGGACCAATGTAATTTATTCCTGTGCTGCAAAGCTGAATTTTCAGAATCATTACTCCAGGCTTCAGACACATGATCCTTCAGATATCATTCTAATGTGCCGATTTGCTGCTTAAGAAACATCTCTTAGTATTATTAATAAAAAAAAAAAAAAAATAATAATAATAATAATTGTGTTGCTTACCTTTTGAACAGTAGTGTATCATTTATTCTGATACCAAAAGTGCCCCAACAGGGGAGGTCACCAATATAAATTGTAAGTATAGTAATATAAGTATAATAATAATAAGTTTAGTATTTAGCTTATGCGATCACATAAGGGTGGCCACTTTTCACCCTACATTTTACATATCCACACAAAACTAAAATGCATAGAGGTCCTTCAACCTTGAAAATGCTGATGTAGAGATTAATAATGATGGTTTGGCCATTTCATGAATCCAGCTTTAATACAGACTTTTATGGTTTTCCACCTTAGTGTGTTTATTTTGTCAGTGGCCACCCCCCCTTTCTGAATTAACATCCCAAAACACACAGGGATCTCTACTAAACAAATAACCAGTGTTTATTATCTTGTGTGGAAAAGTGTGGTTCATGTGATCCTGAAAACTGCAGCATTTTCGAAACCCAACACTTTTTGGAAAGCTTTGTGGCAATGTGCTAATTCACTTTGTGAAAAGAGTCAATGCTAGTTTTAGTATACCTGCACAGCTGTAGTGTGGAAGAACAAGTAAATACATAAAAACCTATAATTAAAAACCATAATACTTTAGTGTGAAAGTGAAACTGGCAATATGATCTGCTTTGTTCTGTACTAAAAATAAAAATACTTTGCTCAAAACCTAGCCTAATTCTGCATTGATCCCAGCCTGAAATTATTCCTGTAGGGTGGCATATCAAATCCAAATAGAGAACTGGGATACACATTTCTAAGCAGTCCAGGCCCACAAAAGGATCAGTTATCTGCCTAAATATGGACTGGCAAACTACATCCTGTAGCCCAGAGTGACAATGGGTAATCAGCATGTTTCAGTAGAGCATCACATCTGATTGCTCAGTGTGCAATAATAGACTTACATAGTCATGAACCCTCACTGAGACAAACGGTCAATGTCCACATGGGGGAAAAAATCCAAAAAAACAAAACAAAAACAAAAACAAAAACAAAAACCCCCAAAACAAACAAACCAAAAAAAAAAAAAACTGCAAAAAAAAGAAAGTAGTGATTTTAACACCTGGTTGATCCAATGAACATTTACCTCTATGAATTGCCGCAAAGTCTCTTTAATATTAAATAAAAAATTATAAATTATTAAGATATTACTATATATCATATCTCCAGGCCCAGGCATAATCTGCTGAATTTCTTCCCATTATTTTCTGAGATTTTGATGCAATATCTGTGAGAGTCTGTGTGGTTCTGCTCATCTTTCTCTTTCCGTTGATAAAGGCCCTAAATATTAGTCATTTTGTATTTAATAGCAAATGTATGTGACAACTATAATTCCTTGTGCTGTTTCTTTGACCTCACTGTGCTTAAACCCGATTAGTCACTCATACCTGTTTGAATATCCAGCACCTGAGGGTTGTACACAGCCAGCGGGCGATTCTGGCGGCTGAGCCTCTTGGACTGTCTGGTTGGCGCAGAGAGGGTTGTAGTTGCTAAGCATGGATAGCTGCTCGGAGCATCCCCGAATATCTAAAAGAACAAAAAGTTAGTTGGATTTTCTGTCTAGACTGAATATGTTGTGTGTAAAAATCAAAGTAAACAGTTTGTTTAGAGCCGATGCCTGCAGAGAAATAACAATGATTATGTATGCGAGTGCGAATGTGTGGTGGAAAAAAACAAATAAAGATTCTGGATGTGCTCGAGACCTGTATCTTAAAGGAATAGTCAATCCAAACTCATGTAAACATCAAAACTTTCTGCCTTACATGGAACACAAAATGAGATTTATAGTAAAATGTCTGAATAGCTGCTCTTTTTAATATAGTGAATGGCGACTACGACTGTCAAGCAAGACTTTCAAGGAAAGAATTACATGGAATAAAGATTTAATTTCACTCTGTTCCACACTCAAAAGTAATGATGCACCAAACCGAAAAAAACAAAACTGAAAATTTGGACAGTTGGGTAATTGAACTTTATGCTGAGTGTCGTGTTCTCAGGTGATAAATTAAATCAGTTGTATTAAAGTTCATTGGCAGCAAGCCTCTTGATTTTTCAGTCGAACAAATTTTACATATTGCTACTCTAGCATCATTTTTGGTCACGATGAGATTGATTTTACTTGCTGTCTCACTAGTTGAGATGTGGCCACTCATTTCCAGTGAGAAGCCTCACCTTTTATTGCTGAACTTGAAGTCCATAATGGATGCAGCTGTTTCTTCCTGTGGCCTCATGAGCCATGACACTACAACCATGTCCTTAAGGAGAAGCGCTAATTAAACTAAATTATTTTGGTCATTGATTTCAGCCCTTCAAAACCATTTCTGCTGAAAATTTTTTATTTTTGCTTCAGCTGAATTTTTTTCAGCTGACAAAATTTTGGTGCATCAAAAGATACCAGACTTCAGAGCACATGGAATATGAGACATAACTCATATGCATCCAATTTGTAATGCTTTTATGGTGCTTTTTAGAGCTTAAAAGTCATGACACAACAGTCAGCCATCAGGCAATGTCAGGCCATAGTTGAGCATCTGTCGGCCTAGTTTTTGTGGCGTTTTTTGCACCGTTGGCACTCGTCAGACCCCTGCCGGGTATGTTGAGCATGTTGAATCTCTGGCAGGGCTTGTCGGTGAGGGAGATCATTCTGATTGGCTGTTCAGCTTAGCGAACCAGTCCATGAGTATAAAAACCGACGTGATGAAAGCAAGCAAGCGAAGAAGCTACAGCTTTGTTTACAGTTTGCACAGCTGCAGACCTAGCTCTTTCCTTTTTGAATGATAAATACAGGCTACTGCCACCTGCTGGTTATTTCCACTCATGTGCAGAAAGTAAGTGCTTGTTGGCTGTAAATGACATGTTTTAGTTGAACTTTCCCTATATAAGAGGTGTTTGCAAGCTTCATTAACAGCAACAGGCATCAAAAGACCTCTCATGGGAGTTAAGCCTAAATAAGTTAACCCATGCTCATTTCCCAGTTGATTGTGAGAAGCTCAAACTGACATGCATTTGAATGAGTGGCAGCCGTTCAGTGACAACACAGGAAACATGTTTTCATAATAGCGTCGGCTTCATTATAGTCATGCAGCGTTTACATTTGAACCCCAGACGGGCAGTTTGAGTGACGGAGGTTAACAGAAGTGTGGAAGTCTCGACAGGGATGAACAAAGGAATGAGGGAGCTGGTAGAAGGGATGGAAATCTGATACTGCTGTGAAATTCTGCAGACGACAGCAAAGCTTGCTCTCTCTCTCTCCCTTTTTCCATCTCAGTCTTTGCCCATTCCTCTCTCTCACTCTCAGACTTTCTTCCTCGTCTTTCTCCATCCAGCTCTGCCTCTCTCTTGTTACCCTCTCACCCCTCTCCCTCTCTGTCTCTTTGCCCTCAGTCTACACACTTCCCCCTCGTCTCTTCTTTGTCTCGCAACTTTTCCAACTACTCTTTCTATCTCTCTCTACAGATGGACCTGAATGCAAAACACTGTCTGTTGAGTGCATCTGGGGGTATCAGCAGTCTGGAGAGGAGCTAATCAGTCTGCTGCTCTGCAGAGTCATTCCTTCTGAATCTCAACGCTTTGCCCACTTATTTTAACTTACCTCAAAACAACATCAAGGTCATACGCAATATCATTTTGTCTAGGAACGCTGTGTATTAAACATTAATCTGCCCAACTATGGAATTTTGGATGCTGCTTTAGAGTGCTTTTCAGAACACACGCAAAAAATTTTTTTTTGCATAATTATTTTACATACACTAAGCACACATATTGAAGTGAGTACTAATGTTGTAATGGGTAATAAAACAACCATGATGTTCACAATATCTTGCTTGGCTGCATGCATATCTCTTAAAACTGTGTATGATAAATGCAAACAAATTCCCCTATTTTTCTTCCAACATTTAATTATTCAAATGAAATCTTCCAGTTTATTTGATTTAATAATAATAATAATAATAATAATAATAATAATTATTATTATTATTATTATTATTATATTATCATTTTTATTTCAAGGTCAGTTTACCGAAGAGAATATGAAACACTGAAAATGTAATCAGCAAAAGTGATTAATAGATCCTAGTGTTTATTTTGAATACAGAACTAAAATATGATCATTGGTCACAACATTGTGCATACTATGAAAGCAATTCATCAGCCTGTTTCAAATGTAGGCTAAATAATTTAGAGATTATGAAATAATCTCACTCTTTCTCCCTTTGTCCCTCAGAATGAACCCCATTTTAGGATTAACCAGATTACTGTCATCTAAAGCTGATTAAACCAGTGTTTTAACCTGTATTTTAGTCAAATGAGTATGGTGGTCCAACTGTATTTGAGCCATCTGAAAGAGAAGCTAACTGAGCAGTGTCCAGTCAAAACACACATGGCTCCCCCTCCTGGCTGTGAAGAGAAATACACCAAACTCTGCATGGGCGATACCTTATTGAAAAGTTCAAAATCAAACATTGTTCAAATAAATACATTTCACTTGCTGCCTGCTGTCTGTAATGAGATACTCTCTGAGTTACTAGCTGTGTCTTTAAACCTAGTAAGCTGCAAACCTAGTCAACATTTTGGGCTGTTCACTAGTTTTAGTTCTCCAGTGTGAAGTCTGACCTTTTCATGTTGTTCTATGAGAATCTCCACCACAATGTTCTGGAACTTGAGATCCATAATGGCTGCAACTGTTTCTTCCTGCGGCCTCATAAGCGTGGGGCCAAACACTACACCCAGGTTCGCCACTGTCATCAGGTTTTGTTTACTGTTGGCAGCAACACTACACACAGACACACACACACAAAAGTTATCAAGTTATGATCAAATGAACAGGAAATATAGACATTACTGCACATTATTTATTTAGGGGAGAGATAGCAAGCACATTGAATTTATTTGTGTTATTTGTTTTGATTGTGAGACTAGATGTAGTTACCCTCCTATTACAAATATTCCTTAAAGACAACCTTCAGTCCAGTCTTACTGCTTTGCATCCTTGTTAAATTTACTCTGGTTGTTTTAATTATAGACAAAAATTACAAAATAAGAGAGAGGTGGGTAAAAGCCATTACCCAGATGACTTTTATTAGGGAGGTGAGGCTTGGCAGCATGTCAAAAATGCATTTTTTTTTTTTTTTTTTTTTAACTGCATGCTCAATGACTCAAGTATTATTTTCACCCTGTTGGCTATTAGTCTAACAGTTGAAGTTTTAGCTAAACTTCTTTACTCATTACATTTTCCATGTAGGTCATCTGAAAGCGTAACCTTACCACCCTTTGGATAAGAAACAAATCATTCCTTTCTAGGTCACAATGAAAAACAGTCTGTCAAATACCCACTTCATTTGGATCATTTGACTCAGAACCTGGTGAGTTTTTTCTTTTTAGTTTGGTTCATGTAGGCATCTACTATATGAACATCGTAATCGAATTCAGATCAAACAAAAACAACAACAACAAACATGGTCCAAGACCACCTTGAGAAAACTTTGATCACAATAAGTACACTACCGTTCACAAATTCAAGCTCAGTAAGTTTTTTTTTTTTTTTTTAAGAAATTCATACTTTTATTTACCAAGGATTAATTAAATTGATCAAAAGTGATAAAGACATTTATAATGTAACAAAGTTACAGAGTTGTAGAAGAATTAAATATTTTCTATAAAAATATAAAGCAGCACAACTGTTTTCAACATTGATAATAATTAGAAAAGTTTCTTGAGCACAAAATCAGCATATTAGAATGATTTCTGAAGAATCATGTGATGCTGAAGACTGGTGTAACGACTGCTGAAAATTCAGCTTTGCCATCAAAGGAATAAATTGCATTTTAAAATATACTGAAACGGAAAAGTTATTATTAATTGCATTATTATTTCATATTACTGTTTTCACATTGTTTTTTGTTAAAATAAATGCAGCCTTTGTGAGCATACGAGACCTCTTTCAGAAACATATTAATCTTAAAAAAAAACAAACAAAAAAACAATATTACTGTACCTATACCAAACTTTTGAACAGTACAGTTTTGTATACCTAATAGAGCTTTGGAGAAAATAAATAAATAAATAAATAAACAAACAAAAAAACAAACTCTCTTCCTCTGCAAATGGCTATTAATGTTCATACAAACTGTCAATTTGTACATACAAATTGTCTAGATTATATATTGTTTTTTGCTTTTTTTGCACTTTGTCTATCTTGTAAATTTGTTTATTATTATTTTATTCTTTTTATTATGTGTCTTGTCTTGTCGCTGTTACTCTGTTGCACTGTGGAGCTTCTGTCACTAAAACAAATTCCTATTATGTGTAAACAACATACCTGGCAATAAAGCTCTTTCTGATTCTGATTCTAATGACTACTTTGAGAAACAGGTGACACAGTTTTGAAGATTCTGAAATGCAAAACAACTAACAATAACTTCAATAATATTTTAGCCACTGAGGAGACAGTTTGTTAATATGCAACTAAAAAAAATAAATAAAATTCAGAACAATGAAAACAAACTACAGCCCTGAAAATGCCAGTTTTTTAAAGGATGCCCTTTGAAAAGATATACGTCACAGGCAGACAGCAATTAATCACCTCTCTTATTCCATTTCAGATAACATGTCAACATTTGGCTTTTTCCTCTCCATATCTGATGGGTGTGCAACTGCGCCAACTCCTAAAGCATTTTGCGCGGGCTGGAGTGGATGGAAGAGGAATTTAGTGGCGGATAACCTGAAGTTAATTTCCAATTGCACATCCTTGGCTGCCAGCAAATCCCACTCTATATTTTGAGGAAACGTGGCTGCCCAGTCACTGATTGCCGGAGGTTAGAGAGATTATGAGCTTATCTTCAATTTGCTTACATTCACATTATATAAAAATGTGAGGCCTGAGGTAAAGCCATGTAATGGTAGCTAACATTCTTTAGAAATATCTTAGCCGATCTAATCTCTTACAGAAAGCTGTTGCATAACTCTAAGTGGGCAGTTGTTGGATGGAAAGGGGAGGGTAAAGGCTTGTTCTTTCTAGAAAAAAATAAATAAAATAAATCTAGATAACAGCATGGAGACTTTGAAAGTCCATGTGGAGTTGTCTCTTTGCTCAGTCTCTTTTCTCTCCAGAGTGCGGTCTGTTTGTTTGCTATGTTGCTCAGCAACAGAGGTTGCCTATGGACATTTCTACTGGGGCTGCCTCTAGGAAGGGTGTGTGTTTGTATAGTGAAGGTAAGCACGGAAGACAGAGTAAGTTAGAAATAATGAGGGAAAAAAGTGTCTGACGGCCGAGAGAAGTAAAAGGTTGGAGAAAGAATAGAGAGAATGTACACAAAAAAATTGTATACAGAGATAAAGAGAGAGAAAAAACAGTTTCCACTCACTTGGCGAGATGCTTGGTAACCAGACTGAGCACTAATCTGTTCCTCTCTGGCAATTTATGAACCAGACAGTGAATGGCCTGAACTCTAGATTCTGGACTAGCGCTCTCTGTGTAGACCAAAAAAAAAAAAAAGTCAGAAGACATTATGAAACATGCAGTGTGGCAATTTACACTGATAAATATTCACTTTTACAAAAACAGTTATACAAGTTTTAAATTCTGCACTACATATACCATCAGAGCCTGATCCATTAGTTTCTTAAAGACTAAATACAGGCACTACCAGTCATAAGTCTGGACACACCTGGCTGAGTGTGTTAACTATAAACCTACATGTAAATGTGTATGTTTGGAATTAGTTTTGTATACAAATATACATTTCACCAATGTATAAATTATTTAAAAAAATCTTATATAATAATAAAACATCAAAAAACGGTATAAAGAAGCATCCCAAGATTAAGCTCAAAGTTGGTCCAGGAAATGAATTAAAATATAATATATATTCGTTTGGTTTCCATATACCTGCCAAACTTCCAATCCATTAAAGTTTTGATGTTTTATTATTAAAATGCTGTAAATGGTAAATGGCTGGTGTAATCAGTGTTTTGTATTATTTACTGTATATACAGGGGTTGGACAATGAAAAGGAAACACCTGCTTTTAGACCACAATTTGTCAGTATGTTGTAGGGCCTCCTTTTGTGGATAAAGCCACGGTCACACTAGACTGTGAACGCGCAAAATTTCATCGGATGCTGCAACGGTCGTGATATGACGTCACGATCTACAGCGTCTTTTTTTGTAAACATGAATTCAACATATAACATATAGTAATACATTCAAAATATATATTCAGAATTTAGTCATGTGCTTTTGTCATTTTTATTGTCTTACAACACCTATCCTAACCTACGACAACCTTCTCAGGACAACCATCTTTTAGCGATGTCATTTTCATATTTCAGATGTCCTTCAATGGAATTTTATTCAGTGATACTTTTGACAAGCATTAACCCCGCTTTAGAGTTTCACAAATCATAAGCTCACCGACATGCACATATTGTAATTTCATGGCATTTGTTGAGTAATTGAGTATTGCTTAATTATTGTCAAAGCAAGGACAAAGACCTTACTTGCAGGGACGATGAACTCCTTATACAGCTCGTATGTCATTAGTGGCTCTGGAAGGCTCCTTGAAAGAGAGAGGGAGAGATTTATCGGCATTATTGGGCATTATTATATACACAACACTATGATTAATGTGGCTGATCACTGCAAGAAATTAGATGAGCACACAAACACACATACACACTGTGATAACCAAGTTCACCTGAAGGTATTTCGCTCAGTCTCTGGCACACGTCCCAGCACCGTTAGCCCAAAATGAGCCCAGCACACCAATATCATTCATACTTGTAGTGGAGCACAAAGACAAAACACACACACACAACTCTTGCTGCTGTGTTACAAAAGCTGCCTTGTGCTATTCTATAGTTACACATCAATTACAAAAAATAATTAAAAGCAATACTAATTAAATGTTGAAAAATATACAGCATGGAATTATATTTTGTCACTGAAAGGAATGTCCCACTGTGAAATTCATTCATTCATTCATTCATTCTTAAAAAAACCCAAAACAAAACAAAACAAAAAAAAACACTGACATTTCACATGAACACATTTATCCTTGATACTTTTACAAACCGGATTCCAAAAGTTGGGACACTGTACAAATTGTGAATAAAAACAGAATGCAATGATGTGGAAGTTTCAAATCAAGTTTAGGAATAGCAATGTTGTCCCATTCTTGTCTAATGCAGGCTTCTAGTTGCTCAACTGTCTTAGGTCTTCTTTGTCACATCTTCCTCTTTATGATGCGCCAAATGTTTTCTATGGGTGAAAGATCTGGACTGCAGGCATTACCCCGCCAAAAGTAATGTGCTATATAAGCGAGCGAATCGCCATAGGCCATCAGTCCTTTCTCCTTCAGCGACGACTGAACTTCTCTTCGCTGATCCTCGCCGAAGCCTGCTCGCCGGGAAAGAAGCTCGCCGCCTGAGAAGACGCTTCGCCGCCGTTGAAAAGGCCCTGCAGCGGACCCAGCCGACTCGCCGGATCCCCGCAGCGCCCGCGCCCTCGCCGACTGCCGCCTTCGCGCTGTCGACGAGCCGCCGCCTCCCGCTTCCTGCGACCGGCCGCTTCTCAGCGGGTCTCCTGCCGCCATCCAGCGCGCTCTCTCTGCGTCCTCCCACGGTTACAGTAACCGCTCTCGAGCATTTTTCCAGCGGTTTTCACCGCTTCGAGCACCGGCCCTCGCCGTCAGAGCCTCCCAATCGCTGTTTTCACGCCGCACGGCATTTCTAAATGCCACACCACTCCTGTGGTATGTGCAGAGCCCCTCTGCAGGAAGAAGACGGGCACAACGAGTGCGTGGGATGTCTGGGCAAGTCTCACGCGGATAACGCGCTCATTGGCGGCTCATGCTCGCACTGAGAGTCCATGAGTATAGCGTCTCTGCGCTCACGGGCCGCCTTCTTCAAACAGGAAGACCCCGCCGCTCGTGCCCTCCCGTCCCCCTCTCCTGTGAGGAAGAGACCGCGGGGCAGAGCGGTTCAGCGCATGGAAATGGGCGAGCCCACGTCGGCTCAGCACCCACGTGCCTCGCCCTCTCCCAGCAGAGAGCAATCCCCCGTCTTGTTCTCCCGCCCTGACCAGCGTCCCTCAGCAGATGCGAGCAACCTCGTCTCATTTGGCGGATCCGACGAAGAGCCCCTCTTCGACTCTGTGTCTATGGCAGCCTCTGAGCCAGAAGCCTTCCTTGGAGACCACTGACCACGGCACGGGCATGGACGCCGAGCTCTTCCGTGTCCTGTCCAAGGCCGTCAAAGACCTCGACCTCGACTGGGCCCCTCCAGAGGAGCCATCGCGGAGCCGCCTGGACAAGTGGTTCCTCCCAGGTCGTCGTCAGGCCCCTCGCCAGCGCTCCGCTCCCTTCTTCCCAGAAATCCACGAAGAGCTCACGAAGTCGTGGCACGCCCCTTACTCTGCCCGCCTGCACACTTCGCACCGCTCAGCCCTCACCTCTGTGGACGGCTCGGAAGAAAAGGGCTATGAACACCTGCCGCCCCTGGATGAAGCAGTGGCTGCTCACCTCTGTCCTCCCGCGGCTGTGGGATGGAAGACGAAGAGAGCCCTCCCGTCCAAACCCTGCAGGACTACCTCCGCCCTGGCAGGAAGGGCCTACGTCTCAGCGGGCCAACCCGCTTCAGCGCTACACTCCATGGCCATCTTCCATGTTTTCCAGGCCAAACTCCTCCGCTCATTGGACGAGTCCGGCACTGATGCGCCTGCTTTTCGGGACCTCCGCAGCGCCACGGATTTAGCCCTGCGGGCCACGAAAGCCACGGCCCAGGCCATTGGCAGATCCATGGCCAGCCTCGTTGTGCTGGAGCGCCACCTGTGGCTAAACCTGACGGAAATTAAAGATCAGGACAAGACAGCCTTCTTGGATGCCCCCGTCTCCCCGTCAGGACTCTTTGGGCCAGCAGTGGAGGGTTTCACGGAGCGCTTCAGAGCTGCACAGAAGTCGTCTCAGGCCATGAGACACTTCCTAACCAAGTGCTCGAGCTCTGCGTCTGCTTCTAGCCGCCCCAGGCCTGCGCCGGCTCAGCAGACGAAGCCCGCTCCCTCCACTTCCCAGGCAGCGCCTCCCAAGGAGCACCGCCAGCGCTCGCGCCCTTCTAAGCGCCCACCCTTCCCGAGACGCCAGGGACCCCGGCCCAGGATTGCGCTGGACCCGGCGACTCCAAAGTCATCCTGATCTGCTAAGGAAGAGGACTGGGGCATGTCCCGCCACGGCCGGACCACCTCAGAAGCTCCTTCGTGCAAATACCCCTCCGCCTCGTTCATTTCTGGGCGCGGGAATAACACAGCTTGCCGTCACAGGGACCACAAGTATTGTGCCCCCCCCAACCGCCGTTTTCACGGCGACCATATTTTTAAATATTTCACAAAAGAGCAAATTTCCTCTTCCATCCCTCCCGGTGTCCGGCCCGCCCTCCCTCGGGCCGTCACCAGACGTAATCCTCCCTCTTGCCACACGGGCCGAGGCTTGGAAAGCCATCCCCGGGGTGTCAAGATGGATTCTAAAAGTCGTAACCCAGGGCTACTCGCTCCAGTTCACCAGAAGACCTCCGCGATTTGGAGGGGTCATCCAGACCGTGGTACAAGCGGACGACGTTCACGTCCTCCGAGCCGAGGTCTTAGCTCTACTCAGAAAAGGGGCTATAGAAACCGTTCCTTTTCCGGAGAGCGAGTCGGGCTTTTACAGCCGTTACTTTCTGGTACCCAAGAAAGACGGCAGTCTCAGACCCATTTTGGACCTCAGGTTGTTGAACCTTTCCCTTATGAAGCGAAAGTTCAAAGTCCTGACGCTGAAACAAATTCTCGCGCAGATTTGCCACGAGGATTGGTTTTGCTCGCTGGATCTGAAAGACGCTTACTTTCACATCCAGATAACCCCCCCATCACAGACGATTCTTGAGATTCGCATTCGAGGGTGTGGCTTATCAGTACACGGTCCTCCCCTTCGGGCTCTCCCTGGCCCCCCGCACTTTCACAATGTGCATGACTGCGGCTCTTTCCCCTCTGAGACAGATGGGAATACGAGTTTTGAATTACCTCGACGACTGGCTCATCCTGGCCAGCTCGCGTTTGGAACTAGAACAACACAGATCCTTGCTCCTCAGCCACTTACAGTGCCTGGGTCTCAGGGTCAATCTAGCCAAGAGCTCACTACTCCCCACTCAACGAATTTCGTTCCTGGGTGCAGTATTCGACTCGGTCCGCATGACGGCCGTAGTCTCACCAGAGCGCGCTCTGGCCATTCAACAGCTCGCGGCTTCAGTCAAGAACAAGGCCTACCTCCCTCTGAAGCTGTTCCAGAGGTTGCTAGGGCTCATGGCTTCTGCCTCCCCAGTGCTCCAGCTCGGCCTGCTTCGCATGTGGCCCCTGCAGTTCTGGCTGAAAACCCGGGTACCTCCTTACACTTGGCGTCACGGGCGCCTTCGCCTCAAGGTCAATCAGGCCTGTTTGATGGCTCTGAAACCTTGGATGAACCCTACCTGGTTCACTCGAGGAGTACCCCTACAGGCAGTAACACGAAAGACGGTTCTCTCGACAGACGCATCCAACTCAGGTTGGGGCGCTCTGTGCGAGGGCAGCCCGGCTTTCGGCTCGTGGACACACGAGGAAAGCCACCTTCACATCAACTGCCTCGAATTATTGGCAGTGATACGAGCCTTCCAAGCCTTCCATTCTCGTCTGACGGATCGCCATGTCCTAGTCCAATCGGACAGTATGACAGTGGTCTCATATATAAATCGCCAGGGGGGTCTTTCTTCCAGCCGCTTATGCGCTCTGGCGAAACGCCTCCTGGAATGGGCTTCCCCAAGTGTTCGCTCACTCAAAGCGACTCATATACCTGGGAAAAGCAATCTGGGAGCAGACATGCTGTCTCGGGACAACATCCCCTCGGACGGGTGGATGCTCCACCCCCAGACTGTTCAAACCATATAGAAGTTCTTCGGGAGAGCAGAGGTGGACCTCTTTGCCTCAGGAGACAACTCTCATTGCCCAACCTATTTCTCCAAGAAGGACGACGCATTGGCCCACGTCTGGCCCAATACCCTTCTTTACGCCTTTCCTCCGATTGCCCTGATCCCTCAGGTCGTCAGACGGATCAGAGAGGACAGACACAAAGTTCTGTTGGTGGCCCCACTCTGGAAGAGCCAGGTTTGGACCTTGGAGCTGTTTCGGCTTTCCACAAAAGCCCCATGGCCAATTCCCCTGAGACGGGATCTCCTCTCTCAGGCGAACAGAACAATCTGGCACCCACAGCCGGAGCTTTGGGCTCTACATCTGTGGATCCTCGACGGGAGCCGTCTGACCTCCCCAGGAATGTGCTAGATACCATTTCACAGGCGAGAACTCCGTCCACGAGACGTCTCTACGCCCAGAAGTGGTCGGTCTTTGCTAGCTGGTGTTCTACACGCAGCATAGACCCGGAGGGGTGCGAAGTATCTTCCATACAAACTTTCCTCCAAGAGCGACTGGACTCGGGACGAACCCCTTCCACGCTCAAGGTTTACGTAGCAGCCATTGCGGCGTTTCACTCGCCCATTGCTGGACAATCTGTAGGGCGGAACGATTTGATTATTAAGTTTCTGAGGGGTTCCAGGCGATTGCATCCTCCTCGTCCCCTCACCGTTCCCCCCTGGGACCTCTCTTTGGTCCTCAGGGCTCTTAAAGGTCCTCCTTTTGAGCCATTAAGTCTAGCAGACCTCAAGCCCTTAACATTTAAAACCGCTCTGCTACTTGCATTGGCATCGGTTAAACGCGTTGGCGATCTGCAGGCACTCTCTGTGAGCCCTGCATGCCTTGAATTCGGGCCTAACGACTCTACGGTCGTGCTTAAACCAAGGGTTGGCTACGTTCCCAAGGTGCTCTCTACGCCGTTCAGAGCACAAGTGATCTCACTCTCTGCGCTCCCCTGTTTATCGGACGAGCCAGAGCTAGAATCACTATGCCCCGTTAGGGCTTTGCGCGTCTACATCGAGCGATCACAGCCCTTCCGGCAATCTGATCAGCTATTCGTTTGTTTTGGTGGCCGCACCAAAGGGTCTCCGGTCTCGAAACAGCGTCTATCACAATGGATCGTTGACGCCATAGCCCTTTCTTACTCCTCTGCAGGCGCTACATGCCCCATTGGAGTTAGAGCCCATTCCACTAGAGGCATGGCTTCATCATGGGCCTGGTCCAGTGGAGTCTCTATCAAAGACATTTGTAAGGCGGCCGGCTGGTCCTCGCCGTCCACTTTCGTCAGATTCTACCAGTTGGACGTTCCGACCTTGCATGCTCGGGTCCTTTCAGTGTAAAATTGCGGGCCCTTAATATTCCGCTTTTTGCACATCACAAACTCAGGAGTTCTCTCCTCCGTAGTGTAACAGGGTACGACGGCTTCGGCCTTCACTTGTCCTCGGCCCCTTCTGGTGCCTGCTCAAGTTCTGTCGTTCCCCAGCCGTGGCACGGCGTGGTTGAATTCGTTCCCCCATACGCAGTACGAGTGAAATATCGAAAGGGAACGTACTCAGTTACTAACGTAACCTCGGTTCCCTGAGATATGGAACGAGTACTGCGTTACTTGCCGTGCCACAAGGCTGCGGCTTAGGTCGTCGCTTCAGTCGATATGGCCTGATGGCCTATGGCGATTCGCTCGCTTATATAGCACATTACCCCGCCCCTTTTGGCGGGAATGTGCGTGCTCTTCTCTCATAGGCCGCGCAGCTGAGCCGCGCCGCCATTGGTTCAACAACTTGTCTATGAGTGAACCAATGACGGTGCAGTTACACTGTGTTATTGAAAAGGCTTCAGTGGCGGGGAACAAGGGAGACTTTTCCCCCTTACGCAGTACTCGTTCCATATCTCAGGGAACCGAGGTTACGTTAGTAACCGAGTACGTTTTCCACTTTGCCACAGTCTATTTTAAATGAGCCTTGGCTCAGAGAAAATGGCTGCACTTCTGCATCATGTTTAGTTATGGCTTCTTTTTTGACCTATAGAGTTTTAGACGGTAACGGCGAATGGCACGGTGGATTGTGTTCACCGACAATGTTTTCTGGATGTATTCCTGAGCCCATGTTGTGATTTCCATTACAGTAGCACTCCTGTATGTGATGCAGTGCTGTCTAAGTGCCCGAAGATCACAGGCATCCAGTATGGTTTTCTGGCCTTGACCCTTAAGCACAGAGATTGTTCCAGATTCTCTGAATCTTTGGATGATATTATGCACTGTAGATGATGAACTTCAAACTCTTTGCAATTTTTCTCTGAGAAACTCCTTTCTGAGATTGCTCCACTATTTTTCGCCATAGCATTGGGGGAATTGGTGATCCTCTGCCCATCTTGACTTCTGAGAGACACTGCCGCTCTGAGAGGCTCTTTTTATACCCAATCATGTTGCCAATTGACCTAATAATTTGCAAATTGGTCCTCCAGCTGTTCCTTATATGTACATTTAACTTTTCCGGCCTCTTATTGCTACCTGTCCCAACTTTTTTGGGATGTGTAGCTCTCATGAAATCCAAAATGAGCAAATATTTGGCATGACATTTCAAAATGTCTCACTTTCAACATTTGATATGTTATCTATATAATATTGTGAATAAAATATAAGTTTATGAGATTTGTAAATTATTGCATTCTTTTTTTATTCACAATTTGTACAGTGTCACAACTTTTTTGGAATCTGGTTTGTATTTGAGATTCTATTCAATTTATAAATGAAGAGGCCCATAAGTATCTTTATGAGGATTCATATTGAAAACTGTATCTATAGAAACAAACAAGTGGCTTAAGGCTGAACAGACATAGTGTATTCTGTCAAATTACAATCAGTACATTTTAGGAACGCATATATATATAAACTATTATGTGTTTATTATCTGCAAACAGAAATGGAATGTAGAAAGTACAAACTCACCTCAGATAAAGCTTTAAAGCACTAGTGATGGTTTTGACGTCCCAGTCCTCACTAGTTGCTAAATCTATTTCATTGCTCTTCTCATCTACAGATCACAAAACAATAAACAATTTAAATTCAAATAATCTTTAGTAGAGGGCAAAAAACAAACAAACAAACAAAAAACTATGGTTGTGGTATAAACAATGCTCATCAAAGCTGCATTTAATGACTGCACAGTAAAAACATTAATATTGTGAAATATTATATTTCTATTTTAATATATTTTAAAATGTAATTTATTCTTGTGATGCAAATCTGAATTTTCAGCAGCCATTAACTCCAGTATCACATCCTTCAGAAATTATTCTATGTTGATTTGGTGCTTAAGAAACTTACAGGGTAAGTGCTTTTATTTATTTATTTAAAAAAAAAAAAAATCAATGTTGAAAACGGTTTTGCTGCTTAATATTTTTTTGTGGAAACTGATGCATTTTCCCGGGACTCTTTGAATAGAATGTTCAAAAGAACAATATTTATTTAAAATATATTTTTTGAAATATTATAAATGATTAATAAAAGTATTCTTTTTTTTTTTCTTTTTTTTTTTAAGAAAAAAAAATAGTAGTGCATTTTAAAAAGTCTACAACAGCAAAATGGTACACACACACACACACACGCACAGATACACACGCACAGATAGTAGAAATAAATGGTAAACCCTGTCTGAGCCAGTTTTATTGTGACCTTACTAGGACCTGATTAGGATGCTCAGTATAGATGAAGTATCTATACTCAATAGATGAAGAAAGATAGAGAAAGTGAAACAAAGAAAGGGCTGAGGTCAGGATGTGAACGATATGAGTAGCATCAGGAAAACTGATTCATTCAGTTAATTTCTCTTCCTTACTTTGATGTAGTATTACTGCTCACCTATGGATTTATGGATCTGTATATACTTTCCTGCTATAGGTTGGACAAAGACTGTACAAATCTATAATGCATAAAATGTTCTGTAACTCTGGGCTTTTACAGTTTTGAAGAATTGACACTGACAATCACTTCTCTGTCTGGTTGTTACCATGGTAATGTCTGAGTGTGTTTTTATATAACAGTAGATAATCAAAAATATCTAAAGGTCACTTATGTACAACATTTTAGTCATTTAAGTAAATTCATACTCAATTAAACCTGAGCGCTGAGTGCTATTTGCAAAGGCATAGAAATATTCTCCGTCTTAAGACTGAAAATCCGAGTCAAGTCGCTGAATGTCGCAACCTTCTCCAACCTGCACTAACCTCCCTGACCAACATGATGGGATGATGATGATGATGGGATGGTACAGTTTATTGATCCACTGAGAAACGAAAGTGTATTTGCATTTTATAATGTAGTCCGCTGTTGACAACACAAACTGCAGAGAAGAGACAGAGAGATACATTATCTCTTTCCCAGTTCTGCTCTTTTAAAACACTGATATTCTATACCCTCACATCAACCCTCAGCCTGGAATACATATACACAAACTTGAAACTACTGTTGAAAATTTGAGTAAAAATATGTTTTAATGCTTTTGAATAAGTTTCACAGTAAAACTGTGAAATATTACTGCAAACTAAACTTATTTATTTAAATATATTTCATATTCCATTTATTGATGTGATGACAAAGCTGAATTTTCAGCAGCCATTACTCAAGTCTTCAGTGCTCAAGAAACTGATTTGGTGCTCAAGAAACATTTCTTATTATTATCAATGTTGAAAAACCTGTGCTGCTAGAAAACAGAAATGGGAAGTAAAAAAATAACAGAATTTATGTGAAATAGAAATCTTTTATGAATAAGTATTAATTTATGTCATTAATATGGACTGTTTAACATGTTAAAATGAACACAATTCATTCCTGTAGCTACGCTAATCCTTTTTCATCAACTTCCTCTGGCTTGTTTATAGGTTCACGCAATGTGCTATTGCTAGAGAGGTTTGACCACTATAAATAAAGGCAAAGTTAAATGTGACACATATTATAATTGGCTTGTGTGATTGATTATGTTCTGCAATTGATGTTAATTAATGATAAATAACAACAGCAGCATGGCCTCTAATGGCTTATTGCTTTATTAAAATGACATGTCAACTACCTGAGTCTTCAACCAGTCTTCCTGTGAACACAATGGGTCCTCAAGTGTTGCGAGCACACCATGGCTCAGATAAAGATATTTTTTGGCACTCTGTGGTTTCATCTTAACACTCAATTTGCATTCTTCCGACATCTCAACACAACAAAACTACAAATGATGATTAAATGATTTTCATTTTTGGGTGAACTGTTCCTTTAAATAAACAGAATGTGTAGATATAATCCAGCAACTGCAAAGCATGTTAATGGCAGTGCTCTGAATTTGAAAATGAAATGGATAGTTGGTTGTGCTCTGGAAATTTGGCAGGTTTTAAGTTCATGAACCAACTACAAGGGCTCAGGCTGTTCTCCGATGAGGACAGTGGATCCGTATAGAGTGTTAATGGCTATTAGACTCTGGAGTGGCTGAGTTCATGTAGCAGCAGGGGCTCAGGCAGCCTGCCGACTCGACACAGCGTTTAGCATTCAGAGCAGAGAGATACCAGCTCATGCTACGACTGCAGGAGAGAGTGTGCGAAAGAAAGAAAGAAAGAAAGAAAGAAAGAAAGAAAGAAAGAAAGAAAGAAAGAAAGAAAGAAAGAAAGAAAGAAAGAAAGAAAGAAGTGCATGGGACAGGAGCATAAGGGAGATGATGGTAGAGTAAGAGAGTGTGATCAGATCGTGTTGGGTTTTCGGGAGAGGCGAAATAGGATCAAGGAAAAGTGAAAGAGAGAGAGAGAGAGAGAGAGAGAGAGAGAGAGGGGGGGAGAAAGTGTCCGGAAATCTGATTGCCTGCCTGCAGTAATAGAGTCAGGTGTCACCTAAAGGACAGGACAAAGGGACATACAGACAGACACCAGACAAGATGAATGTCTGACTGCCAATGAGACTCAATAGGATACTGGCTCTAGATACAATTACAGGGCTTCAAAGAAAATCACCTAAATCTGACCAACAATTACAGACCCATCAAATAAGGCTCAACTTACCAATCATTAAACTAAGAAGCTTCTGCACTTTTGAACTGACTCCAACCACTCTGTACAGACCCTGATCATTAATACCTGCAAAAATAATAATAATAATAAACAAAACAATAGCAGTTAGGTACTATATACTCATCCCAACTGATCTGGAAAACTAAATACAAACACACTAAGCTTTTTCTGTATTATACTGAATGAAACACAACAGGTTGTTGGTTTGGACTGAGAAAAACTGCTAGATGATTCTGCTCTCTAGTGTTCAGAGGGTGTTATTACATTACGTAACCTATTGAAGGTTTTAATCTTCATTACTGTATAATATACTGTAAATAATGCCTGATATGTTTTTATATCTATAATAATCTGCTGTTACTTTTAAGTATATTATTTTCATATATATTGAAACATTACTGGGAATTACCTCTGGCTTCAACGGCGTTTATTGAATTTTTCACAAAGCTTATCCCAACATCATTCAACTGGGCATCAACTATGGAATACACACAGATCATCACAATACAGCAATAAATACAAGCATACAAATAGTGTGTATATATATATATATATATATATGTGTACAGTTCATGTCATTTTAAATAAGATATATTATATATATATATATATATATATATATATATATATATATATATATATATATATATATATATATATATATATATATATATATATATATATATATATATATATATATATATATTTTAGTATAACTACAGCTAAACTTTGATATTAATTTGAGTTCACTCACTTCCTCTTTCTCTTGAATGTGTCCGGTTGAGATACTGCATCTGTGTGTGAAAGATAAACATCAGAAAACACAAACCAGACCAGCAAGAAACACATTACACCAAACAGAACAGAATTTATATATCAAACAAGAGACTATTACTGATCATTAAAATGCTTTGAAGTATACACTTTCATTTTTTTTTTTTTTTATGTTGTAGAGTCACCAAGGCTACATTTATTTGATGAAAAATAGAGTAACAACAGTAATATTCTGCAATATTACTACAATTTAAATGATCAGGTTTTGTCAAATGAGAACCAGATAATTGTTTTGACTGAATATAGCTGTAGGGAGTTGAAGAGAGGGATTGACACACCGGTTCTTTTCCTCCCATCGCATGCATCCAGAATCTGTGGTCATCTTCTGAGAGTGCCTGGACCGTCAGCACTGTGCCCGGTCTAGAGAAAAAAAACAACAACAACGTTTCTATTATTTTAAGGTTTGTGCTTGTGTAGCAGACACTGAGCCCTATTGAGGGCACATGCTTTGAGGTGTGTGAGTTAATGAAGAGAATAAAAGTAACCACATTATTACATACAGAGCAGTCCCTTCAGCAGCAAGTGTTATTTTTACATACAGGAGAAAAGCACACATGCAGCTTTTATGGTGCAAATCTGGGGTGTCTATTACTTTTTTTTTTTATTTTTTTTTTTTATTGACTGTCCAAGCAATTCGAAATTGACAAAAATCAAGTCTAAGCCTACATTTATTCCAAGTCAATATCCTTTTCACTTGGAAATAAACTGAATTATGGAAATGAAAGGCATATTCATTTTGAGATTGAGTCATCTCCTAATTTGGAAACATTCTGATGTGCTATTCAAAAGATTCCACAAACCAGCATCATGATGCACACGATTAGCGTTCATCATACACTCTGTCCAGGTCAGCTTTGATTAATGAGAGCTCCGAGTGTTTCCTGGATGATCAAAATATTTTGATTTTCTTTATCCTCTGACATAGGAGATGCAGTGCCAATTAATCTAATTTGTCTCACACTCATGCTAAACCCTTTTCCATCCATTTTCTCTCTGTAACAAAAACTTTGCGAACATCACACCATATCCACACCCTCCCCCACAGCATGTGTGACATGTTTTGATGGTTACAGCACATTCTCTTAAGCCCTATGTTTAGTACATGTTGCTTTATATTATTGCAACCAATTAGAAAGGTTGAAAAAGCATCAAAGAACAGTCCAGTAAGGTGTGGAAGTCACTATCAAGCACCATTTGAAGGTGGGACTTCCTTTTTTGATATATGGTCACAGAAGCACATGGTGTGAGAAGTTATTTGAGATTATTTTAAGATTATTTACTTTAGTAATCTTATTTAAAATGACATGAACTGTACATATTATATATATATATATATACACACACACTTTCAGTCACTCAGGCATGCTGTTAAAATAAACTTAAAACATGCATTTATAATAGTTTGATCACTTGGAATGGTTTGCACAGTTTTGGAGGTGCTGTTTGTCTACATCCAGGAACAGAACAACTTCTGATGGTTTTACTCAACAGCAGTAACACTCTTGTGATCGGTGGACAGACATGAGTTGTTAAGAGTACATATCCTTGGTTTACATATGCATGTTAAGATGCGTGTAGAGGAAAATTGTGTGGGTGATTTCAACTCCTGCCATTTCAGAAGGGAGTTTTTTTATGTGTAAATGGCATAAATTGTAACTGGGGACATGTCCAACATACCGATCTGTGATCTCTATGTCTAGGCAGAACCTCCTGTCAAGTGTGTCTGTGGTTTTGCGGACACAAGACTTCAGTGTAACAGAGTCCGTCTCCCCCTGAAAGCATACAGAACATTCTGTGAACAGCAGATCAGCAATACATTTATATTTTATTTTATGCCATTATTAAGACTAATGTATCATGTGGGATGAGAACTTACAAGCTTCCCGCCTGATCTCTGGTCAAATGTTTTCATGTGTAGAATTTTTTGTTCTTTGACAAACGTGCAATAGCGTTTCACCCAGCTGGATCCAAAAGGAGGAGGTCCTGCAGAAATAGCAATAACTATCAGTAATGCAACCAGCAAGGCACAGGATACATGACATGACAGTCAGTAAATGTAATAGGCACCCCAGAGTTACATCATAAAAATTGTTTTTCGTACGTTTCTCCTGCATGTAAAGATAGCCCTCGCTGCTGATGGGGCTGGTCTGTCTGTACTCCTGTGGCGACTCTTTGATTCTCTTCAATAACTCGTACACCTCAGAGCGCGTGCCCTCAAAACGACTCCGTGTCTGAAAGCAGAGGCACAACCTTAAAATAACAGAAACATAACAAAATATCTCAAATACTGATAAAGTTTTATGAATTCTGTGAGGGCCTGGTAACTGGGAATTTACACTGATGTGTTTTTTTATGTATTGAGTAATTTCCCAATGTATTCCAAAGATTTTGGGAATCCCATCAATGTGCTTAAACGATCTAATCCATGTTTACAAGCTATACATCCTCAGAACTCTGACCCTGACCATCACAACTGATTTATAACCGATTAAAAACAAAACATCAGCGAGGACAGTAATGTAGTCCAATCAAATAGGACGGGGAGGAAGTCGGCTCTCAAACTTCCGGCTTAGAAGTAAAACACAATGGAAGGTCAATGCAAACAAAGGCCTTTAAGTTTCCCTTGGAAACCTTGGCCCTCTCAAAACGCTGCTGTATCCTGTCTTGGTAACTCTTTTTTAATGTCAGTCTGCAAGCCAATAGCATTAACCAGAAGAACATGAGTGAAAAATGACTCGGCAGCTCAGCAAATCACTTTGAGTGTGTTGAAAAAAACATGTATATGCTGTTTAATGTACTTGCCACACATATATTTACCCATATATTGGATAAATGGAATTAAAAAAAAAAAAACCAAATATATATTTATAATCATTGAAAAAATGTAGTTGAAAACATTATGAAACTTTTTTTTTTTTACTTACATTTTGAATATTGATTTGAAGGGCCTTTTTGTAATGGTCAAAATCTTTGGCCAACTCATATCCCTGATGATAGAAAGTAAATACAGTCTGAAAGAATGCCAGCATCTGCACAAAAGAGAGAGGGGAAGAAGGGAATGAGAGAAAAAAAAAAATAGTACTAATATATATATATGTCTGTACTGTGTGTGTATATATATATATATATATACACAGTACAGACCAAAAGTTTGGAACCACTAAGATTTTTAATGTTTTTAAAAGAAGTTTCGTCTGCTCACCAAGGCTACATTTATTTAATAAAAAAAATACAGTAAAAACAGTAATATTGTGAAATATTATTACAATTTAAAATAACTGTTTTCTATTTGAATATATTTCACAAAGTAATTTATTCCTGTGATGCAAAGCTGAATTTTCAGCATCATTACTCCAGTCTTCAGTGTCACATGATCCTTCAGAAATCATTCTATTATGCTGATCTGCTGCTCAAGAAACATTTAATGTGTACAATTGTACAAAATATTTGTGTACAATATTTTTTTTCAGGATTATTTGATGAATAGAAAGTTCAAAAGAACAGTGTTTATCTGAAATCTAATCTTTTGTAACATTATAAATGTCTTTCCTGCCACTTTTGATTGATTTAATGCATCCTTGCTGAATAAAAGTATTCATTTCTTTAATTTCTTTTCAAAAAAATAAAAATAAAAATTCTTACTGACCCCAAATTTTTGAACGGTAGTGTATAATGCTACAGAAACTTTGTATTTCAGATAAATGCTGTTCTTTTGAACTTTCTATTCATCAAGGAATACTGAAAGAAAAAAGTACACAACTGTTTTCAAAATTAAAAATAATCATAAATGTTTATTGAGCAGCAAATCAGCATATTAGAATGATTTCTGAAGGATCATGTGACACTGAAGACTGGAGCAACGATGCTGAAAATTCAGCTTTGCATCACAGGAATAAATTACTTTGTGAAATATATTTAAATAGTACACAGTTATTTTAAATTGTAATAATATTTCACAATATTATTGCTTTTTACTGTATTTTTAATTAAATAAATGTAGCCTTGGTGAGCAGACGAAACTTCTTTTAAAAACATTAAAATTCTTAGTGGTTCCAAACTTTTGGTCTGTACTGTATATACCCTAGGAAATATATTAACATGTTCATATAAGCTTTTGTGTCTAAATCTCTATGTGATGTAAAAGATAAAAAAAAAAAAAAACACTGTTTTATGCAACTAGAAAGTCATACAGGCATCCATAGACTGGAAAACTTAGGTTAATATTTGCTCTGCTAAACCACTCAAAAACCAGATTCCATATAAAGGGTAGTAATTTGCTTATGCACACTATCAAATTGTGTGTGCACGTCGTAGGGGAATTAGTGAAAATCCGGGCCCAAACAGACCCACTTGCAAATGGCATGGACACACCCATACCCATATTTAGAATAGGCTTTTGTGTGTGGTAATTGTACCAAATGTAACCATGCTGCACTTACAGCTCTCACTATATATCTAAATATAATTCTATTTCACAGCTGGATCATTTCCATAATGATCATTTCCATTTGTTTCATAAAATTTGCACAGAAACAGTAAGGGTATTATGCCAGTATTCCAAACATGGACCCTGCTAGTGGCACAGAAATTACACACACACAAGCTTGTAACTAAGTGTTATAGCAAAACTTATGAAATGGAGTACATGCATAAATAAATAAATGTATATTTGTATAATGTAGAATACTACTGTACAATTGCTTCACAGCATTGAGAGTGTATTTCATTAAATGTGTTTCCTTTCTTTTTTGTGTCATGTGAAACCATATCAAATGCTGTTCATAGACAAACATGAAAGCAAACCATGTTGAAATAAATCAAGTTGAATGACCGTCTGGATGAAGGGTCATGCACTCACAGGCTCAACACACTCAAACTTCTTTCTCTCCTGTATCTCCTGCAGCTTGCAAACATACTCCAGAGATGTCTCCTGAAAGTGCTGTCTCATCGCATCCACCGACACATCTGCCTGAAAGACAGACAGAATAAAAAAAGTACCATACCAGTTAAGATGAAAAGGTTGAAGAAAACAAGGAAAAGAAATCATCTCATGAAAATTAATAGTGACTTAAGATATGGAGATGGAATTTTTTTTTTTTTTTTTTCCCCAAAAGGTGCCTGCCTGTCCATTTGTTTCCTGCCTTGCAACTCAACACAAAGAGCCCGATTCTGAAAACTGAACATTTGAAAACAAAGAAATAACTTGGATGATGTAATTGTGTAAATTATTTTTAAATGTAAACAGTGCTAAACAGTAACTATAATGTAATTAGTTATTATTTGTGCAAATACAGTTAAATACAGTGCATCACACCGACGTCTCTTAGCAACATTCCTTGACGAAATCCATGATAAATAAACATTTAGGTAGGCTTAAAGTCTCAAAGTTTTACCAAAACAACTTGGGAATTGAACTTGCAATGGAAGGTGTCTATGCCCACATACACACTGTCAAGTTCTGACAACTGCATTTAAATGTGGGAATGAAGCCCTTAAGCGGTTGTCCTTTACGTGTTATGCGTCCTGACATATTTTGAATACAGGAATAACTCCCAAATTCATTCAATTAATTCAATGCAATAACCACAGCAATGTTTAATTTCTTGTAAACAAGAACATTGGATGCATACAGTTTAACCCCACTGGTGTTTGTGACATTAGCTAGTTGCAATATAACTTTTATTATTAGTTAATATTACTGGAGATGCCCTGTGTTTTGTTTTGTTTTTTGGAAAGAGACAGCGCAAAATAAATAAATGTTGTCTCTGCATAAACACTGTGTTGCTCAATTTGAAATCACTTTAAAGAAATTTAGTTGAGTGCAGTTGTCTATAGATGTAACAGAACAATTTGTTATGTACTTGATTAGACTGAATGACCAAAATCTCTAACCATATTTGGCTCCAGTCAATGTGTTCATGGCCCATGACAGCTTAAGTGTCTTATGAACTGGGAAACAATTTAGCAGTCCTCTGGCATTCTTCAGCATTTCTATGTATCACATACTCAGAAGTTTGTCTGCTGTGAACACCAGTCTGACTCTTAAGAGCTCACAGCTAAAACTACTGCCCTTGACCCAAAACACACGTCATATGGTCTACAGGAACATTATGGCCCGCCATAAAAATATCAACAGTCTCTAGTGCTTTTGGTGCACAATGTATACAACATTCATGCCTGATGGGCACACCTTAAAAGGTTATGTTCCCCAGACTTTGTTCGGTCAAGACCTGGGATAATATGCTGCCCACTTTTTTGGAGCAGTATTGGGCGAGATGCCTACTGTAGCTTCTTAAATATAGTAAAAATAATGACAGACTGTACCTTCACTAAAAACAACTACAATAAACAGTATTGTCCTTGATTTAAAAATCCGATCCTCACCCCACAAGATACAGAAAAAACCCCAGTATTTCTGAAAATAGTTTGCATTACACATTCATGTGAGCGGGTAGAATGAAATGTGAAGTACCTCCTGTAACTGTGGCTCCTTCTTCTTTGCTGACATGTTCAAAAGTTTCTCTAGTGAGCTGTAGTACTTCTCCGTTTCCTTCTCGTATTTCTTTCTCTCTGCCTGAAGATAGCATGAGAAAATATAAAACGGAGGAACTTACTATTTTTAATTTATGGAATGAGAAGAAAGTTTTAAAAAATTAACTGGTTTCAATAAATGTAGAGTTATCCATTTATTTTAATAACAGTAAATCAATGCAAACATCCTAAATGTGGGAGCTGACAGTGAAGATCTACATTTTTACCTTTGCTGAGCCGAGTTGCTCTTTCCGAAACTTTTCTAAAGGCTTCATCAGTGTCTCTGTGATGTTTCTCATCTGTGAAAATGCAATTCAGCAATTTGATTTATGATATTTGACCATTTCATTTAATTATATTAAACAATAGCAGAACCAGGATGGTTTTCTTTCATCAAAACTTGCACAGACGCATTGTATGTTTAATTTTAAATGTTAATAAAGTTGACATCACTGCATCAGCTATTCCGCAAGTGATCACTACACCTGCACAGAAATTGCAATAAATATAAAGAAAAGTGTAGTTTCTAGTAGTGTAGAGTAGAAGTAGAAGAAATTCACGGTCACACACTCAGAGCAATCATTGTTTTAGCAATGTTTTATGGTATTAAAATATTTCGAAAGACAAAAACATGAACTTTATTGGATTTACTTCAATTCAGCTGTCACTTTCCTTTGGCGCGAGCACACTTGGCACAGCCCTTGCAACGGTTCTGTCATTAATTAATATGAATTAATATGATTAGCCTTTTGCTTGACTACGTTATCAAACAGCTAATAATGTGTTGCTAATGTTACACACACCGTTCCTGTTCTTTATCTCAGACAGAGTCAGACAGCTTCCTTCTAACACGCAGTATCCTTACAAACACTTTCAACAACTCAGAACATCAGTGGAGAAAGGCTTATATTTCATCATAACATTGTAATAGATTGATAAATCAACCAATTTTTCATATCAACAGAAAATTTACCGGGATAACCTGGCTTCTCTCGAGACTTTCCTGCTTCAGAGCAGACATAGTTAATGATATGCTAAAGCCTGCCAGCATGTTGTTGTGATTGGTTACAAGGTAGTCTATGACGTCACAAACACCGATTTCAAACCACGGGTTTTAGTTTTAGTCTTTTGTTTACTGCAGTTTCAATCATAAAATACTCAGCAATGGTTTGACTTGTGAATTTGCAAATGGTTTGTCTTAAAGCATATTAAAAACACTACATAGGCATATAAACAACACTAAAAACTTGATTTTCACCACAGGGGGTCTTTAATAATATTGTCTAAGAATTCAGAAGCATTTCAGAAACCAACTATTTTCTAAAGCTTATATTTTAATAACAATGATTTAAAATATCCATTAACTTACAAAAGTAATGAAATAACCAAGGCAACCCATAATGCGACTGTTATTACTCATTAAGACTGACAATGAGCATCTCCGGTCTACCATTACTCGGTCTCTGACCCTGTCAGGGCCTGTTAACTCTGCCCCTTCCACACATGCCTCCACTCAGCCAAGGGGCCATAACATCATTGGCCAGCTGCAGTGTTATGAATGGGTGGGGCTCAAATCTGAGCTCATAACAACTGTCAGCTGTTGCACTTTGAGTCATGGGCAGGGCCTTTAGCTCTCTAATTCTGCATACTGAATAAATACTAACATGACCTACATGCAACATGAGCCCTTCCTACCTAGATGGTTAACCACCTATTAGAATATATAATCCTCTCATATCTTAAGAATTATAAAAATAAATAAATAAATAAAAATAAATAAATAAATAAATTTTCACTTTAAAAGCAAGTTGCTAAGTTAATTACTGATAACATATACATTAGTCTTTGACATATAAAGGACTTAAAGTGCCACTGGACTTTCCACCAGAGTTTTTGAAAGTACATTTCCTATTCAACACAGTCGAGGTGACATGACTCAACATAAGCAGCTGTCTTGCGCAATCTGAGTAATTTGTGAGAGAGGACACAAATAACTTATGGCAATGTAACTCATTTCCGATGGCAAAACTGTGACTCAAACAAAACTAAAGCACACAGGAACAAACAGAGGACTGACGTCACTTTATGTGTTGAGAAGCGTGTTGAACTTAGTGTTTACAGATTACAGTTTGAGCCTCTCCGCAAGCAAATGGCCATGATGGCATGTTCCAAAAATATCTTTTAGCCTGCAAGGAATTGAGTAAAATGTGTTTAGTTCAAGTCTCAACTGGCTGTACTCACCATCAGATCTCTTTGGTCTTCCAAGTTTCTGAGAAAGGATGAGAACTCTCGCAAGGATTCATCTGAAATGACACATATGCAGACACTATTTGTTTGCTTGATTTTTAATGTCAGATTCTGTGGCTATTTTCAAGACTTTATGATAAAACTATACCAACTGTTTTATGAAGACACTGATCAAAGCATGATATAAGCAAATGTATGCATGTATGTAAATTAATATATGCAAAAAGGAAAAAGAAAAAACAAAAGAAAAGAAAAGAAAAAAACTCACCAATGCACTTCTCATCGTCAGTTTTGGCATCGCCGATGTACTCAAATTTGAACTCACCCAGGCACTGAGCAAACTTCTGCTGGGCCAATGAAAGCTCTGCAAGGCAGAGAGTGAAGACAGAGGTTTTTAAATCTGAAGGGAAATTAGGAATTGCTTTATTTTTGGATAAAGCAATGAGTGTTTCCATCATTTTCATTCAGGAAGGTGTGCCACACATTAACCTACACTACAATTCAAAAAAAAAAAAAAAAAAAAAAAAATGGGGTCAGTAATATTTCTTTGAAATGAATTAATTGTATTCAGGAAGGACACATTAAAATAAATCCAAATTGACATTAAATGTAGGGTAGGCAATTCGTTTTTTTTTAAAAACGTTGTTATACTGAAGAGTCACTTCCTGGTAGCAATCAATAATACAAGTGGTCTTTAAAACACGGATGTGTATGTACACATGTACATACACATCTTCTGTGGAAGTCTCAGGACCAAAAAATGTCCAAATGCAATGACATGATGTTCTACCTGCATGTCAACATATGTATTTCCATACCTCTGCACACCCTGCTCACACGTCATCACACGTTCTGTAAGGCTATGCAGAGTTGTAGACAGACAGCCACTGTGCACCACAAACAGCAGCCACTTTTTACAGTTCCTCCTGAACCAAAACATCGAGCTTATGCTGCATTCATGCCACGCCAGAACCGTAATTACAAAATGGCTGTTCATGTCCTCAGATTTGGATTTTGCATTTCTATTTCAATTTTTTAACAGCGAAATTAACCCTTTCATGCGTAAGTTTAAAATGTTCTAACCGACTGAGTTTTTTTTTAAGCCAACTGTTATTTTAGGAAGTTTCCCCTTATTGTTTCCATGGCGATGCATCATGCTTGTCGCGTCACATATCGCAGCTACAATAACACTGTATGACTGATGTATCGCTTTTAATTCATTTTTTCATTTTTTTATTCACAAACTTGCTTGCCATGTCATCAACTATCTGATATTCGATTCTCAAATAGGTGTAATTGAGTGTGTTTTGTCATTTAAAAACCTTTATAAACGATCTTGATCTATATCATGAGATGGGCGCCACCATGTTTGCATTGCAGTTCAGAGAGTCCTGTTAGTCGGATTTACAGCACGTGAATTCGTCAGTTTCTCCCGAAATACATGCAAGTAGCCGGGAACTGGGAGAAGAATAGAGTAAATTTTATAGTTACACTATGTGTATCTGATATAAATAAAACACATCGGCAAATTATAATTTAACTGATTGTTATTGCTGCTTCCATAGACATCAGTGTGTATTTTAAAAACTCAAAAATGTATTATATTACTAGTGCTTGTGTATTTAAATGTCCGAAACCTAAAATGAACATTATGTGGTTGAAAACACTGCATGGTTGTGATAAATGACAAGTGCTGAGCGTGTCCGTCTCTGCACTAGCCAAAGCACGAAAGCACAGTTTGAATCTGACAGTTATGTGATGTCACTGAATGTTCTAAATCCCATAAATCTAAATAAAAATCCCATATGTGGGATTAATCTGCAGCAGTCAGGTGGTACAAGTAAGAGCTCTGCAAGTTGTTTACATTTTCCTGTAATGTCATGTGGTTTGAGACATGAGGTAATTTAACGCCATCTCTCGTGACGCTTTGCAGAATCTGCATAAAAGACATCTTTCAAAAACACAAAAAAATCTCTCATACAGACCCCAAACTTTTGAATGGTAAAGTATGTAAACCAATCCATGACATGACCTTAAACATTTAAGGCACATACAGTTGCTTCATTGTACTGCACTGGGAATATTTGGATAACATTGCCCTCTGTTCAGGTGAAGTATTCCCAAAGAATAGCTTAACAATACCACCCATTTACAGATATGGGCTGGTCATAATGGAAGTTATGCTCTGCAAACATCCTGCTGGACTTATGTTGCCAAGAGCATCCTGAATTAGCAGGTGTTGCTAATAGATCCCAAGAATTCCCCTTCCCTAAGGAAACCATGTGGAAAACCCAATGAAAAAAAAGAGGTGGGAATTTGCCTGGAACATGAGGCTGGGAGAGGATTTGTAAATCAGATTGAGCAAATTTCATTCTGTGGATTCCCTAAGGATGATCCTGATATAAGTGAACTCTCACTGGGGTCCGTGGGACAGAGCAGTAGGGGTATTTTAGGACGAACACTATGAGCGGTATCCAGCAATGTAGTGTCGTCAACATTGACAGCTGGGCCCGTCTGTGTGAAATGAGCTGGCAGTGTAGACCTATCACACATCTTATCCTGCTTACTATGGTGGTTTCTAAATTTGCTTGCCATATTTGTCTCAGATTTGCAGTCTTTTATCCTTGTAATCCACTTGTAAAGTCATTCCAATTGATTCCATTCAATCATTCATGAATGACCCATATTTCATCTACGGCCTCACAGCTACCCATTAAGCTGCTTACTCCACCCTCTTGCCCAGTCCAAACTAAAAACGCCTTGTCAACTCATCTGTGCGGGTTGGAGTGAATGTGGATTACTATACAACAAAGCTCAATCATGTGAGTCAGGCAGAGTGGACTTGCTGACTACATGCCCCTGGACATAGAGGACTGAGAATGTCAAGAGATAAATGTGAATGATAAACACTGTGCTTTAGGGCAGGGCAGGAGAATTCAATTAAAGTTCCAGGAGTCCCAGTCTCTAAATTTTTGACTGTGAGCAGATGTCTGTACACTGTGTGACATTCAGAGTGTGTCAGTGAGATGTCAACTGATGTTGACATATCATGGTATTTTTATATTATGATATAGTAAAGGGAACTACTGTATGATGAAAAAATGCTCTGATTAAGGATTATATAATTTTAAGGGTTGGCCAATCATTAGCAATCTATAGCTAGGCTCAACACTAAGGATTTTGACTTGCCCTGCCCTGCCTGTTAATGCCTCTAACTTCACAACGCCACTGTGTGCAGGGGAGATTGATCACCTTATTCTAGTGGGTATTAGGAAGGGCAAATGTCAGCCAGTGGGCACTGGACTAAATCAATGTATTGTTTGTTGACCTTCTGTTCTTTCAGCCAGACTCAAAATAGAATCACCAGGAAACTGCTTTCTTTCCTTTCTTCCATACGTGTGTAAGGTAAGCATTACTCTGTAAACATATGAAGACGTGGCTGCGGAAGTTGCCACATGTTACAACTTGAAAAAGTGAAATTCAAAACTAGTTCCATGAAGAATGTAAGTAGATCAGATAGTGGATCAACAGAACTCCAGGTAAATCATGAGTAATATAAAGTTTAAATGACAAAAAAGGTCAAAAGTGAAATTTTATATATAAATCACAAGAAAAAAATTAAATTTTTAAATATATTCAGATAGAAAATAATTTTTCATCGAATAAAGGCATATAGCCTAAGGGGAGCTTAAGAGACTTCTTGCAAAAATGAGATTAAAAATGTAGTACTTAATGTAGCACAAGGTATTTGACAGGAAAAGAACAGAGACACAATAAGCGGTTCTGAAAGTGCTGTAATTGTCAGCGTTTTAATCACCAAAATGACATTTTAAATTACATTTTAAAAGGGTTTAGATGCTTTTTGATTTACTTCTTTCTTTACTAGGATCTTTTCTTAAATTCTAAGAGGAAACGCCCACATTTCTAAGAATTTTCTTAGAATTGTCACTAGGAGCAACTCTTTGCAATAAGAATTTTCATGAACACCAGCCCAGACCAAACAGGTGAATATTTCACAAATCTGAGGTAGATTTAAACACTCAAAACATTTTTGAATTATTTAGGCCCACACTTTTACAGTAATTTTTCCTTAACATAAAAATCTTATAGTCCCCCTGTAGTCAATAATTTTATACATTAAAACTCATCTTTAATCACCAAAATGACATTTTAAATCTTCATGCTTTAAAATTGCTTGAATGTAACTACACCCTTGCCTCATTGAGTATACACGGTTCTATGAATATTAAAATTAGCCCTGCCTCCACTCACTCGCTCGGAGATCCGCTCGTTGATGATCACACGTTGACATGATTGGTTACAAGGTAGTTTGTGACACACAGAAACACCGGTTGCATATGGTTTGTCTTAAAGCACATTAAAAAACACCACACAGACATATAAACATTAAAAAACTTGAATCTTCATAAACATTCAAAACTGCATGTTCAAACAGGTGATATTGTTTCAAGCATAAAACAGGTTTATGTTGCCTGACTTTGATGATGCGTATCTTCAGCACAGATTGCACAGCAGTGCAGGCTGCAATATTAATAATATTACATGTTTTGTCTCTTAGAAATGAACGTTTGGCAGTAGCTTGAGTTGACAGTAGTAGTGGCAGCTTGAGTTAGGATGCAGATATAAATATATGCTCAATACCAAAAACAGTAACATATAGAAATTGTAACAACCTTTTATATGGTAAAATTGAAGTTTGAGTTTATTAAAATTAACCGTTGGTCATCCGTATTAGCATACATTAAATCATGACAACCACAGTTAAAACCACACATAGCGCACCTCAATACCATGGTAAAGCATACCATGGTATGCTATAGCTTAATCACAAACATATTTTAATTATATTCCATTACTTCTTTAATACATTTAATACATATCTACATTACTAATAAAATTCAATATGAATATCCCACATTTCTGCCACAATATCTTGGTGCAGTTAGTGTTACTACAGTAAATCCATGGCAAACGATGGCGATTTGTAGATTAAAAATGTTAAGCTTTTGCCGCATAAACATTATCGAAAGTTTATCGAACCTTGATATTGTTTTTATCAAGGAAAATTATACCGATATAAATGTAACAATGTAAGTGGCATGAGCAACTCAATTTAAAGGCTATCTGAGAAATCTTCAAATCTACTATTTACTTACAGCAGTTATCTAGGCAATGTCAGCAGAAAAAAACAAGTTCAGAAACTGGAGATATGGTCTACCCTTATACTCTGGACTCTAAAAAATAACGCTGACTCAGCAGTAATGTGCAGGCACAGACAGGTCGGTCAGAGACCTGACTCATGACATCGAGATCTGCTGCTCACTCATGGGGAATGCTTGAAGCATTGATGTGACTTAAGGAGTCTTAGGATGTGCAATCAGAAAGGACATAGTCAGTGTTATGGGAATACCAAGAGGGGCGTGCGAGCACACACACATGGAGGTTCGGTCCAATGACAAACCCCCAAAAATTCCATGGCCAATCCGAGGGAATTCCTTCAACAGTGAAGCATTTTGAAAATACAAACCAAAAACAACACACCCTGGAAACAGTGAGTGTAAGGTCAAACTCTGAGTACAGCCAAACCCTGGTGCTGACCAAAGGAAAATATTTTGTCAAATTTATGACAGAGACTCAGTGACCGTTACAATTTTCTGCACCAAGCATAAGCCATAGATTTGATAACAAATATATTATGTTGACCATAAAATGTTAAAATGCAAAAAGCCACTTGTTCCAGGAAACTGACAACTCTGTCGTGTCAACCGGTCTATTATGGAGAGGTTAAATATGGGTTTGGTGCCTTATTGTCAAAACAGAGGCACTGACATAGACACATATTTTAGTTTCAAACATAGAGGCCTGCATTTAAAGTGACGTTATAGTGAAGTGAAGACACACTTTGCTGATAAATTCAACTAAAAGGATTTTGCTGCACGCCTGCACCATGACTTTAAATCCAAATACACCCTTTCAAAAAAATAATTCACCAAAAAAGAAGAGTTAAGATGAATGTTACCAAAAAAAAAAAAGAAAAAAGAAATCTCCATAAAAGGACCAAATATAGCACATTAATGTGTGTCACATAAGGTTGGATGCCAAGGATTCAAAATTTCTTTGGTTCTCATGTGTCTAATCCTATCAATGATCATGAGGTGCTAAATTTAAATATGCACACAATGGAGTTGTGACTACTTTTATGGGCTTTACTGCCCATGGTTAGCATTTACTTTTACTGTATGGAAAAGAGAAACATCCTGCATAACATCTTTAATGGAATAAAGAAAAAGTTTGGAACATTAAGAAGATGACTTTCAAAACCACTGTCTTTTTTGTTTGTTTGTTTGTTTGTTTGTTTGTGGCTTTACTGAGAGAAAAAAAAAAAAATATATATATATATATATAATATTTATAATAAACCTGAGCAATTTTTGATATTTACCTACATCTAGACGATCGGGTGTGTTCTGCACATCTTTGTCTACTACACATACGTGAGCATGCGTGATGTTCATGGTATTTTCAGTGTCTTCTGTGTTACTGTATGGTGACACTTTACATGTACTTCATCTGCAGAGCTGCTCTAAGAGTTTACTTCACGAGCATTTCACCATTTAATTTGAGAATAACTAGGCTATCTGCAAATACAAACAGAAATGTAAAGGTCTTCACAAATATTTTTCTATTGTAAAAAAAAAAAAAAAAATACTTCTCAATATAATAATAATACATTCAGTGTAGTAAAACATTAATTATTATTTTAAGGCAAATCATAAAAGTTTTTTTTTTTGTTAATTACATTTATAAAAAAATATTAAATTGTTAAAGGTCGGACGCTGGTCACTATGTGATGCTGGTGGAGGAAAACTTTTTTCTGACAGGAAACTGAGTTTAGTGTAAATTTGCACAGTGTAAAAACTACAGACTCAGAATAATCTTGTTTTCCATTTGCATTAAGATTATTTTTATTACCCCACTTTCAGATAATTTTACGGAAGTCAAATTCACTTCATTTAGATTTCCCCCCAGGAAACAAGACAACAACCAAAATGGACCAGTTCACAAGTCATCACCAGTGTTTCTGAAAGGTTCTGGTGAAATGTCTTAGCCTAACATCTTCAGCGTTTAAGCGTTTTGCCAAGGATTTCTTCATGTACTTAAAGTTTTCTAAAATAGGAATGTCTTTCTCCTCTCTGACAAGCAGGTTTACAGACAGCCGAGCAGGACAAACACATAGACACACACAAACATAAAAGACACGATCTCAGCCTATGTTGTGTAACAGAACAGTGTTACTCAGTGTCTGATTACACATAAATGTACAAGAGACACACCTCTCACTCCTTTGTAATTTGTGTACCGTTTGAACTGTCTTGTAAGGTTGAACACAGCATCGACCGAGTTACTCATGTCGTGTGGGTTTATCGAGTTTTAATTGTTTGTTTCCTGATTAATTATGCATGAAACATTAGTTGTGTTGCACTAACGTTGCAGAAAATACATTAAAGAAATATTAGCTATTATGACAGATCAATATAAAACATTTCAATGATGTTTGGTTTATCTTGGTTCATCTAGTTTTTCTCACTGAGCCCAGGAAACTAGGGGGGGGGGGGGGGGATGCCCCTCCTATTGCTTATCACAGGAAAACACACATCTGGGCACATGCAATACTGTAAGAACAGGGTAGAGTCAATGATACAGTCGATGACACAACAGTGAGGTATTCTTCTGCTACACATTCCCCAAAGGCATTTCGTACAAGGATTCCAAAACACAGTGTCAGTTTTTCTTTCCCAATAAATAAAGACAAGCACTTCAGCAGCAGAACTGCCTTTGGAGTAAAGACACACACCCAGTCTGAGTCTTAATCACTGCAACCATTCATATGCACTGTGAACCAATGAGTAATAAGCACTTAGAAAGAAAAAAAAAAAAAAAAAATGTTGAAACTTGTCATTATGCAAATGCTTATTATCTTGAGCAATTTACAGTAATGGCATGGGCAGTCTTTCTAAAATACCTTTGTGCCTTTAGTGCTTGGAAAGAAAATTTCAGTAATTCAGCCATTTCAGTTAATGGACAGCACTTACAGTGGCATGAAGAAGTATGTGAACCACTTGCAGATTCTGTGAAAATGTGAATCATTTTAATAAAATAAGTGAGATCATACAAAATGCATGTTATTTTTTGTTTAGTACTGTCCTGAGTAAAATATTTTACATGAAAGATGTTTACATTTAGTTCACGAGACAAAACAATAGCTGAATTTATTAAAATAACTCCATTCATAAGTATGTGAACCACTGATTCTCAATACTGTGTGTGGTTACCTGATGATCCACGACTGTTTTTTTTGTTTTGTGATGGTTGTTCATGAGTCTCTTGTTTGTCCTGAGCAGTTAAACTGAGCTCTGTTCTTCAGAAAAATCCTCCAGCTCCTGCAGATTCTTCAGTTTTCAAGCATTTTTGCATATTTGAACCCTTTCCAGCAGTGACTGAATGATTTTGAGATCCGTGTTTTCATACTGAGGACAACTGAGGGACTCAAACACAACTATTAAAAAAAGGTTCAAACATTCATCAAAGTTTTTTTTTTGTTTGTTTGTTTAAATATCATTGTTTTTCATTTAGTACTGCCCTTCGGAACCAACAGAAGATACTTGCATGTTTCCCGGAAGAAAAATTAAGTACAATTTACCTTGATATTTGAATTCAAAAGTTTTCACCCCTCGACTCTTAATGCATTGTGTTTCCTTCTGGAGCATCAGTGAATGTTTGAACCTTTTTTTAATAGTTGAGTATGATGCCCCTCAATTGTCCTCAGTCTGAAAAGATGAATCTCAAAATCATACAGCCACTGCTGGAAAGGGTTCAAATATGCAAAAAAAATCCTTGAAAACTGAAGAATCTGCAGGACCTGGAGGATTTTTCTGAAGAACAGAGCTCAGTTTAACTGCTCGGGACAAACAAGAGACTCATGAACAACCATCACAAAACATAAAAACAGTTGTGGATCATCAGGTAACCACACACAGTATTGAGAATTTAATAAATTTTAAGACATTTTAATAAATTCAGCTATTGTTTTGTCTTGTGAACTAAATGCAAACATCTTTTATGTAAAATATCTTACTCAGGAACATGCATTTTGTATGATCTCACTTATTTTATTAAAATTATTCACATACTTTTTCATGCCACTGTACATGGCATCAGACCTAGTTCAATCAGTGAAGACGTTGTGATGCGAATAATGAACTGATTTAAACTGAACTGAAATCATGCCTTTTCTGATTTTAAAACCCACCTAGAAAGGGTCTAGTACTTTTGTTGATTAAGATTTTGTGAGCAGTCTGGTTTTAATTTACATGTTCACCCAGAAATCCCCACTGAATCACATACTGAATATAAAACAGAAACTTCATTTTGGAAAGTGATGTCATTCACAATGACGTCCTGATTGGACCCACATGTGTGCTTTAGCGCAGTATGCCTCTTGCAGATCTAAACCAAACTAGCCCACTGCATGTATGATTTGGAGATATAAGGGAAAACAATGACCCTATCTTACTCAAAGGCTGACTCATGAAACCCGATGAAGAGAAATTAGCCTGGTTGTCAATAACTTCTGTTTATGTAAAGGTCTAATGAAATGTGTGTATACACAATAAGTAATAAAATGGGTTCTTGTTAAGAATCATCTGAATGGTGTACACACACGAGTACTCAAAATGTTTTTTTCTATAAAAAAGTGTTTTAATTATGTATAGAGCGAGTTACTCCCTTAATGCATTTCACCATGTTGAAATTATATTAGTTGCTGTGTTTCACTAAACATCAGAGAGAATACTCATTGGCTGTCACCTCCGTAGACACACTATAGCGTAATGTAGTTTGCTGATGTGGACACTGGACCACTCTCTTGAATAAAAAAAAATGCAGATCAATACATCACAGGCTCTTTACATGTCAATCTTTATCTTCTAAAAAACAAACAAAAAACAAAACAAAACCATAAGACTTTCATTTATCTAACACAAATAAAGATATTTTTGATGAAATTCAAGAGGTATATGACTTGTCCATGCAATATAATCACCACTTTAAAGGTCCAGAAATGAACTAAATACATTGTTCAAACAGTCGACTTGACTGCAGTGGTTCAACCTTAATTTTTATGAAGCGATGAGAATACTTGTGTGCAAAAACAAAACAAAAATAACGACTTTATTCAACAATATCTTCTCTTCTGTGTCATTCTCATTGTTTACGTCCAGCGCTTCCAGGTTCTACATCAGAATGCCGACTCATTATTGGCCGACTCCTGCGTCAGGATCACGCATGCATCGTGCTGCTCATGTGATCAGCTTTGGCCAATACTGAGCCAGCATTCGGATGTAAACAATTTCAATATATTGCCCTACTATAGTGCATAAATTCTTGCGGGATTATCCTGCTTTACATGTGTGAAACCTGCAGGAATGTGTAAAATTATGCGCAATACCAGCAATCTCATGCTAAAATTCAGTCCCTGCAGATAAATGTACATCATTAGTACCTGCACAAAACAGATAAGAGTCACCGGTTGGCAATGGAAATGAAACTCCAGGAAGATTAATAATAAAAGGTCTGAATAAATACCAGCACAATCTCAGTCTTCAGCACAGACATTCCCCAGTGCTCTCAAACAAGTCCTTTTAAGGCATGCTGGGAGAAATACTGGAAATGGCCAAGATCTCCCTTATGAACGCAAGAGGCCCATCTATTACTATTACTAGTCATCTATTACTTAAATAATTGAGTTTCAGTTTCCTCTTACTGGGAAAAAAAAAAAAAAAAAAAAAAAAAAAAGGAAATAAAGAAACTGAGACATTTATTAGGCTAAATTGTGAGTGCAGGTTAAAAGAGCACCAAAGTATTAAGGGTGAAGGGGTTATGTAACAAAGTATGCAATGGGATGTGGGGTATGACAGTAAAAATGAAACTGATGGAGGTTCAGGTCAAGTCCATTCTGAACTAATGAAGATGAGGGACATGAATTCTTCAGGTTCACACAGTCTCAAAATGTCACTCAACTGGTGGTCTTTTAAACAATTCTCAGCTTTAAACAATGGTTTTGAAATTTCAACAATATATTATAAGTAGCTAAATCCCAAGAACAAACAATTTCACACAAAGGAATTAATAGCACTATGATTGACAGGAGAGGAAAATCCAATGCTAATCAATACAAACAAATAGAGGGGGGAAAAAATAAAAAAAAAGGGAAGAAAGAGAGAAATAGTGAGGGAGTAGAATTAGGAAGCACGAAGCAGCGTAGTGTCCAGACTGATAACAACCCATTTTTGAATACACGGAATGCCCAGGTTAAAGTACAATTATATTAACTCTTATTTATGCATAACTAAAAAATAGAACAGAGTTAAGGTAGTTTTAATTTGTGTGCATTAGTTACAACTGTAGTATTATTTCCTTATTTTTATTATTCATGAATGAATACAAGATGGTGGACATTGCGAGTGTATTTGCACATGCTGTGTATTTGTTAGGGATGTGCACTATGACTAATTTCATTAACATTTAAATTGACATTTTGTAACAGACAACTTGTGTAACAAACCCCCAGAGGACAGTCAATGTCTGTTTGATTGATCCATCTGAAATAGACTTAATCTATGAATAAATAGTCAAATCTTGAATGCCACTGAAAAATATATGCAATGTACTTATATATGTGATGTTTATCTCACATTAAGATCATTGCATATTAAACTTAAGTGTTCACTTTATCAGCATTAACCAATATAGACATATTTATTAAAATCAACTGAATCAGTAGGCATTGCTGTGCCAATAAGTGAAAACTCAACAGCCTATTATAAACAAAATTCCTCAAATAAAAACTAGCCAAAACAAATTGGCACCTGTCAAGGTATTGTTTGAATCTGTGTTAGAACATGGTTTAGATCCAGTTATAACTGTATTTGCAATGTACCAAGCACAGGAATTGTCTCATATTTTGCTTTTTGCTTTTTACATCTTAACACTGATGAGGTCCCTAAAGCCAGAGCTTGGTTATCGGACCTGAACATTTCTAACAGAATCATTGAATGGGATACAGTGTGGGAAAATACTTTCCATGCATCCACAAACCCTAACCACCAATTCATTCATTTTAAAGTTATTCACAGGGCATGTTTAACTACACGTACACGACATGCCATGGGCCCCACCCATATTGTAATTTTTCTGGTCCTGGTTGCCTGGACACTTTGATGCATATATTTCCTTTAAGCATTGGCTGCACTCTTTACTGGAGATACTATATCTGGAACTGTCATCTGCACAGACAAATCACGCTAAAACTCTATCTTTGTCTAGTTGGAAGAATTGGATATCTACAGTCAAAGACATGTTAGATACTTAATTTGCAGCTACTGCTTCTGCTGTTATCTTGTATTATGTTTATCCATCCAAGTCCTGAGTGCAACGGGATGGGTGTGGGAAGGGGGGAGGGTATAGGGGTAATAGAGGTCAAATACGTTTTCTTTATAATACTGCATAAAGTTCTGTATGTTTTCTCAAAAATAATAAACACTGAATTACAAAAAAAAGAACATGCTTGTGTATGCAAAGTAGGCTACCTGTATACACGTTGACAGGCAGCAAAAGTGCAAGAAAAGCTTGACGTGTACTGGCAACTACATATTATTTATTTATACCTTATCTGTTGTTGTAAAGTAAGTTTCATTTATAATGTTTACCCTTTAATCCAGTGTAGAAATATATATTAGTAGGACTCCGATGCTGCAGGCTCCGATGTGACACTGAGGGCACAGTTAACCATCAAGCTAAATTACGAGCATGACTGTGTTTACACGGCCATTTCTTTGTCCGATCTTTCCTGTTCCACTCACTGATCTTTTCCAGGCCTCTGTTCTTCCCCTCTCTCCCTTGCTCATTCTTTCTTTCTTTTCTTCCCCTAAAGCCTCTTTTGGCTTAAACATCTCTAAGTTTATTAAGCACAATATTTTTTGATGAGCATGACATCATTCTCAACCCTCTGGGCTCAGTATCAGTATTAATTCCATGAATACGTTAGAGATATGATCATTTCTGTGAAATACCACTGCAGTCATTCCAGGGCTGCAACACGTCTACATGCTGAACTGAGATAGAAGTCTTTGGTTTTGAAAACTCACTTGAGAACAAAAAGACCACAACAAATCTTGTTCTTGCTAAGCAAGTGGAAGAACATATGCTAATTCATTAGAACAAACTGACGTAAAAAAGTTCTGGAGAGAGTGTACTAAGCAAATCAAAAAGGAGAGTCATCAAGCATAACTCAATAGAAGGTTAAAGGATTAGTCCACTTTCAAATAAAATTCTACTGATAATTTACTCACCCCCATGTCATCCAAGATGTTCATGACCTTCTTTCTTCAGTAGAAAAGAAATTAAGGTTTTTGATGAAAACATTCCAGGAATATTCTCCTTATAGAGGACTTCAATGGAGCCCAAATGGTTGAAGGTCAAAATTAGTTTCAGTGCAGCTTCAAAGGGCTTCAAACGATCCCAGACGAGGAATAAGGGTCTTATCT